>NC_071506.1:126090441-126401176 GCF_027887155.1 Malaclemys terrapin pileata | reverse complement strand
ACCCTGGGGAGCTGCTTTATCTGCGGCTTTGTTCTCATGATCATGCAAGAGCACAACACTGCCTTGATGCTTCCTGCCCTTCTCCCAGCGCTTCTGAGTACTGAAATCATCTGTTCTCTCTGTAGAAGTGCATGCCCTCATTGCAGAATGTGTTTTCAGTCCTCTTACTGCCTGCCATCTGTCTCTTTCAGTTAATACACAAGATCATTGACCTGGGGTATGCTAAGGAGCTGGATCAGGGCAGTCTGTGCACTTCCTTCGTTGGGACGCTGCAGTACCTGGTAAGGAGTGGATTTAGCTTGTAGTGTTGCTGTGACCAGCAAGGTCTGTGGGGAAGAGCAGCAGGAGGGAGCAGGCACTGTAATCTGGCTGTGGGGTGGGAGAGGAGTCCCGACCATGCAGGTATGGATGTGTTTGGGATACACATGCTGAAGCAAAAGAACAGGCTGTATTGTTCTCTTTGCCAACATTTGGGTTTTCACATTACATTGCTAACTTTCTGCTGCATAGAGGGTGTGAGTTTCATTAACCCCTAGGACTGGTCAAAGAGGCCAATAAGGTTCCTGAGTGTTAAAACACTTAGCATGAGCTTTCCAAAGTGATGTGCAAACAGTAATGAACATCTAAGGAGGCAGGTGCAGTTGAGGTCTGAGAGAAAAGTGGCTTAATCTTTAACCTGTGTTGGCTGACCCAGGCTCCAGAGCTGCTGGAACAGCAGAAGTACACAGTGACGGTGGATTACTGGAGCTTTGGCACACTGGCATTTGAATGCATAACAGGTTTCAGACCATTTTTGCCCAACTGGCAGCCTGTGCAATGGTGAGTAAGATGGGCCCAGAGAAGGAGGAGGAACTCTCTTTGGCATCCAAACTACTGTCCTGTTTTCATGGTGTTTGATGGAAGGGGTTATCAATTTTAGGGTTAATCATTATTTGTTTCATGGCCTACTAGGGATTTGAATTTAGGCATTGTAAGAGCTTTCCTGGCTTCAAACACTTGACTGTCATGCAGCTTGGGTGGTTCCTGGGGTTGGCAGAATTAGTATCTCACCCTTCACATTGGGGTGGGAGAGCTGATCCTTTCACTTGAGTGTTGAGTTGGCTGCTAGGCTCAGTCTTCCCTGGTAAATCTCTTTTGGACAGACCTACGTTATCTATGGGGCCAGTGAGATTGACAATCTTTGGGCAAATAGAATTAACCTGGAGCAGCATCAGCATATCTGCTGTCAGGTTTAAATACAAGTTGGGATGTTTTGCAGGGGAGTTGCAAATGTCTGAATAAGATATTTGGGACTGATTTTGTTAGCTGTGTGTCTGTGTTTTCAGCAGCCTCTGTGTGTTGTGAAATTGGCTAGAGGCTAATGTGTGTCCTGGAAAGGGTGAGGTGCAGTTGTCGTCATGCAGAGGGATCGCAGAACTTTCTTTACTTTGTCACTGTACCTGCTTGAACTCTTTAGGCACACAAAAGTGCGACAGAAGAGCGAGTTGGATATTGTTGTCTATGAAGACTTGGCTGGAGAAGTGAAATTTTCTAGCAGTTTACCATATCCCAATAATCTAAACAGGTGAGACCCAAATGCACCCCATGGGGATAAGCTGGATATGTCCTCCTGGGAATAAGAAGGGATCTGTTTTGTTTCTATGACCTGCTGATCTGTTGAAAAGTTCAGTACCCAATGCACATGGTCTCATCTGGCTGAAGTTTCTGTAGATGAAAACAGGAGGCTCCTGTTAGCTTGCTGTAGAAGATTCCATGCTCCTTTCTCTGTTCTCTAGTTAAGAGATTGGGGGGGAGGTCTGAGCTTTGGATCTCTTTTTGTAGATGCAAACTGGTATGGCCAACTGAAACACGTCTTTGTTCTCTGGTTCTTCTTGTTTCTGCCTCATAGCATTTTGGCTGGGCGGCTGGAGAAATGGCTGCAGCTCATGTTAATGTGGCACCCGCGGCAGAGAGGGACAGACCCTGTTTATGGACCCAATGGCTGTTTCAAGGCATTGGATGATATACTGAACCTAAAGGTGAGTCTTGGGACTGGATTTTCATGGACAGACCAGTGTCCAGAGAGCGTGGCTTATGTTAGCCTATGAGAGAAGCCTGAGGAAGGATGTGTGGAAACCCCATTAAGATGGGAGAGGCTGCTTTGTAAGAAGGAAAAGCCCTGCTGAGGGCTGGTCTGAGCAAGTATATCCACAAGAGTGAGTTTTTGTTACAGCCTGGTACTAAATAACAGTAATCATACTGAACTCTTACATCAGTAGATCTCAAAGCACTTTCAAAGGAGGTCAGTATTGTTCTCCCCAAATGCAGAGCTGATCCGCAGGGAGTAGAGTTGCAGAGCTGTCAAGTAGACAAAGTTGTGGCACAAAAGTGGACGGGCCCCATGTTGGGAAGCTCCTTCAGTACTGAATTGGTCTATGTTGTGGTGAGAGTGTGTGGATGGTTTATTTAGGCTCTCTGGGGCTGCAGAATGACAGAGTTTGGTCCCTCTGCTAACTTCCGAAAAGTAGGACTGGAAGAGACTTGAAGAAGTCAAGTCTAACCCTTGGTGCTGAGGTAGGACCAAGTAAACCTAGACCATTCCAGACAGGTGTTTGTCCAACCTGTTCCTAAAAACTTCCAATGATGGGGATTCCACCACATCTCTTGGAAGCCTGTTCCAAAGCTTAACTACCCTGAGAGTTGGAACGTATTTTCCTAATATCCAACTTCAGTCTCCCCTTCCTGCAGATTATAACATTATTACTTGTTCTACCTTCAGTGGATATGGAGAATAATTGATCAACATCCTCTTTAGAACAGCCTTTAACATATTTGAAGATTATCAAGTTTCCCCTGTCTTCTTTTCTCACGATTAAACATACCCAGTTTTTTAACCTCTCCACATAGATCAGGTTTTCTAAACCATTTTTCATTTTTGTTATTCTCCTGGATTTTCTCCAGTTTGTCCACATTTTTTTCTAAAGTGTGGTACCCAGAATTGGACACAGCACTCCGGCTGAGGCCTCATTGTTGCCAAGTAGACCAGGACAGTTACCGTGACATTCCTGTTAATACAGTCCAGAATGACATTAGCCTTTTTTGTAACTGCATCACATTGTTGATTCATATGTAATTTGTGATCTACTATAATTTCCAGCTTGTCTTCAGTAGTATTACTACCTAACCAGTTGTTTCCCATTCTGTAGTTGTGCATTTCATTATTTTTCTTTTGAACTTACCTCTATTTAATTTCATCTTGTTGATTTCAGACTAATTCTCTGATTTGTCAAGGTCATTTTGAATTCGAATTCTGTCCTTGAAAATGCTTGTAACCCCTTCCGTCTTGGTGTCATCCACAAATTTTGTAAGCCTAATCTCCACTCCAGTATCCAAGTAAAATATTGAACAACAGTACTGGACCCAGGATTGACCTCTGCAGTGTGAACCCACTAGATATGACCTCCCAGTTTGACAGCAAACTATTGATAACTACTTTTGAATACAGTCTTTCAACAAGTTGTGTACCAACCTTACAGTGACTTCATCTATACTACATTTCCCTGGTTTGCTTATGAGACCCTCATGTGGAACTATGTCAAAAATGTTACTAAAATCAAGATCTATCATGTCTGCTGCTGCTCTCCCCCCCCTATTCCCCCCAAGCTAGTAATTCTGTCAAAGAAGGAAATCAGCTTGGTTTGTCATGATTTGTTCTTGACAATCCATGCTGGATATTCCTTATAACCCTATTATCATCTGCATGCTTAGAAGTTGATCATTTAATAATTCGTTCCAGTATCTTTCCAAGTATCAAAATTAGACTGATAGGTCTGTAATTCCCCAGGTCCTCTTTGTTCCCCTTTTTAAAGACAGGTAGTATGTTTCCCTTGTCCAATCTCAAAGATAATGCTAATGGTTCCAAGATTGCTTCAGTTAATTCCTTAAGTACCGCAGGATGAATTTCATCAGGCCCTGCCCACTTGAGTACATCTAATTTATCTAAATTTTCTTTAACCTGTCTTTCCCTATTTTTGGTGTCTGTCCCTGCTTCCTTGATGTTAATAAGTGTGTTTGAGTATGTGGTCACTGTTTAACCACAAGACTGAAGTAAAACAGGCATTAAATTCCTCAGCCTTCTTGTCATCAGTTAGTAGCTAGGTATATAACTCTGATTTTGTTCCTACATGCTTGTTATTCTTTTGTATTCCTCATTAGCAATTTGTCCATGCGTCCACTTTTTTATTGTAATCCTCCTGATGGAGCCATATTGACCTCTTAATATTTGTCCTATCTTTCTTTCATATCAGAATAATTTGAAGTTATGCATTTAATAGTGTCTCCTTGAGAAACTGCCAGTTCTTGTGAACTTGTTTAACCCTTAGATTTTCTTACTTACCAGTTCTGAGCTTGTTAAAGTCTGTTTATTTTGAAGCCACAAGGGGACCTAGATTTACTGGAGGCTGAAAGATAGTCACTTGGTAACAATCAAGGAAAAGTACTCTGGAAAACTATTCAGGGAGAATTAGCAATGGTTGATGTGGAAGGGCGAAGTCCAAGACACATTGGCTTCTTCCTGGCCAGCTGAGGAGAAGTATTCACAGGGCTTTTCCTGTCTGTTATTCCACTGAGTGTCTGTGTCTCTCTCGCTCTGGCGGAGGGAAGAGGACTTGCTGATCCTGTTTTCTGTGTCACGTGGCCTCCCTTCTGTCTGATGCAGGTCAAAGATCTTGGCACGATGTTGCCAAGCAGCCCTAAAGTGGCCATCTGGTCCTGGTGTTCCTAGTTTCCTTCTCCATCCCCTGATCTGAGTCCTGGCATCTCTGCTCAGCCATGACCTCCATGCCCTGGCTTCTTCCCATGTCCCACTTCTTTTCTTGCAGCTGGTTCGCGTCCTAAACATGGTTACGGGCACTCTGCACATGTACCCTGTGACAGAAGAGGAAACCTTGCAGACTGTGAAGGCCAGGATTCAGTCAGATACTGGTATTCCAGAGCAGGAGCAGGAGCTCTTGCAGGAGGCGGGGCTTGCACTATACCCTCAAAAATTGGCTATTCAGTGTATGGCTGACAGCAAGGTGAGCGTGGGGCTGAAACCTGAACCCTGCTAGCCAAGCCTGCACCTGCTGGCACTTGCACTCTGAGCACCTACCCCAGCCTCACACTCCCTCCACCCCACTCTTGTTTTCACTGAAGCAGAGCAGCCCTCCTTCCTGCTGCTCACACTATCCTGGGCTATGGTGAGCCAGCTGGCTCTGGGTTATTTCAGTGGAGGCTGCTGTGGGATACTGTATCTGAGAGTACTGAGATAGGTCTCATCTCTGCAGGTGAATGACGCCACGGACACAGACCTCCTTTTCCTTTTTGACAACCGTAAAGTTGCCTATGAGAGGCAGATCTTCCTGCGGCCTCATCCAGAAAGTGTTGACTGCATCCGTAAGGACTTCCCCTGGGCATGGGTTATTTCCATGGGGAATCGGCACAGAGAGCTTGCTGTATATGCGAGCTGTAGGGGGCGGACATTTGCTCTTGAGAGTGGAGTGGGCAGCGAAGCAGATTGTCATAGCATTCAATCTCTGGGGTGGGATTTAATTGAGGGTAGAGAAGAATCATGACCTGTTGAGTTAGACTCTCAAACTGTGGCCAGTTGCAGTGAAATAGCCTTTCTAGTGCCCCATACGGGATGTGATGGGTACAGAGACTTGGCTGTGCAGGTTCAAGAAGAGGTAGCACCCTATCTCAGACTTGGACTGGGTGCTAACTTCTACACTGCAGCACTGCTCCTGTAAGTCCCTTTTTTTTAACAACATATGCTCTCTCTGTGTTTCCAGTTCAGGATCCAAAGAAGAATCTGTCCTTCTTCCAGCTACGGAAGGTGTGGGGTCAGGTCTGGCACACGATTCGGACTCTGAAGGAGGATTGTAACCTGCTTCAGCAGGGGCAGCGAGCAGCCATGTACAGTGGGGTCCATTTGGGAATATTTGGCTCCACTTGGGCCTCCTGGCTAGAGGGGGATAACAGGAAAAGAAACCTGCCCTACAGTGGTGCACTATCTGGGAGGGGGAAGTTCTTGATAAAGGTGGAGTTATTTGCAATTAATGGAGAGCTAAGAGCTGTGGCCTCTAACCTTGTTGTTTTTGTGCAATCTCAGCTCCACTTAGCCCTGTTCATTTGTCTTGGTGACACAGGAAAATGTGGGCTGATCATGGCTCAACTGGAGAATCCTGGGATCTGTAAGCTTGAATGAGAGTGACTCTGAAAGCTGTGTGTGGGATCAGTTGAGACACTATGTGCAACTCCTATGGGGTTGGACCGAGATGACCCTTCTCACTTTCTCCACAGGATGAATCTGCTGCGTTACAATAGCAATCTCTCCAAGATGAAGAATTCCATGGCCTCCCTGTCCCAACAGCTGAAGGCAAAGCTGGATTTCTTTAAAACCAGCATCCAGATTGACCTGGAGAAGTACAGTGAGCAGACAGAGTTTGGAATCAGTGAGTACAGCCCCTGTGACATGCAGGGGAGTCCTCCTTCCGCTCCTCCAATCCCAGGATGGTAGCTTCCTTTCCTCCAATGCAGCAGAGTAATGGACTTTTCTTCCTTCTTTTTTCAGCCTCTGAGAAGCTGTTGTTTGCCTGGAGGGATATGGAGCAGGCTGTGGAGCTTTGCGGGCGGGTATGTTTCTAGATTTAGGTTTAATTGCCTGCCTGAAAGAGGCGGCTTTCTGCTGCTACCCTGCATTTCCATCCTCCGCTCCAGGGCTGAACTGGCCTGATAAACCAAGCCCTTCCCTTGTTTTAGGTTGCATCAGTTTTTCCTTGTCCACGGGCCTGTGCAGCCCTTTCTGTGTTGAGAAGGGTCAGGACAGAAAGATATGGAGGAGGTGATTCCTAAAGCCTAAACTGAGAGATACTTGTAACAGGGCCAATTATAGACAAAAGCAATTGTACTGTTGCCAATGGGGCTGTTGCTGGGGTAATGAGAAGAGGATGTGGCTCACGCGGAAGTTAAAACTGAAAAGGAAAATGGTTGGCTGGCAGTGCTCAGAAAGGCTCTAGGAATGGAAGTGTTAATACCAAATTCTAAAAGGGGATTCTTTACCATCTGCTCAGTGTGTTCACTTACCTGTCCCAAATACTGGGACTGAGTGACAGGCTAACTTGAGATGGCATCTGAAATACAGAATGTTAGACCCTGGTAGCTGTGCTGTGTCTCTGAGCAGAAGCCTACTGAAAAGTGATTTCCTTGGTGACTATCCTCCTACCTGCCCATATACCGTCTTTCCTCAGAATACAGGGGGACAGAAGGTTTCTGCCTAAGGGGGAGTCAGTGATCCTGTTTCCTGACATTAGTATGTCACAGGTTGAGGTAGACTCTGGATTTGAGGACTGGGATGCTGATATCTGAGGGGTAAGATTAAGGGTGTTGGTGGGTGAGGTGAGAATTACAATAGTCCTTCGGAACAGCTGAGAGGAAATTTTGTTCCCCTTTTTGTCACTAGCTGCAGGTTCACCTTAGAATGTGAACAAACAGTGTCTCTTCACCACAAGCTGAGCTAAGGTATCCAAAGCAACAAGGTCATTAGAAGGGGCCAGTCTGAGAGGACTAAATCAAATCAATCTACTGGTATCAAAGGGAAATATCCCATCAGTCTTTGCACAAGGCCCTTCTTCCCTGTCTAAGACTGCAGGATTGTGGATGAAAAGGGAAAGCAATTCCTGTTCCATTTAAGGCCAGTTAGAACCAGAGTTCCCTCACCCTGTGGCGGGCCTATGTCTGGGAGCAATGTTATTAACTGAAGCTCCTCCTCTCAGGAGGAGGATGTGGATCAGCTGGTGAAGAGGATGATGGCCCTGCAGGCAGACATTGTGGACCTGCAGAGAAGCCCACTAGGGCGGAAGCAAGGGGGCACCCTGGAGGATTTGTAAGTTGGAACCCTCTCTAGCCTGTGGTGCTTGCATTTCTAGCACAGTGGCTCCTTTCTGAATGCAAGCAATCAGAGGCACCTATTCATCAGCCCAGACCACAGACTGGGTTGGCAGGGCCTAACAAAAAGCCAGCACTGGACTGCTGACATAGCCCAGCTGCCTGGCAGCTGCATAGTCAGGTATGCGAAGGGTTTTTGAGAGTCCTTGAAGGGGCCAATTACAATTTGGGTTCCAGAGAAACACTTGTCTTTTATTTTGTAGGGAAGAACAAGCCAGAGAACTTTACCGGCGACTGAGGGAGAAGCCAAGAGGTAAAGAACCTGTAGCCACTGTTGTCTTGTTGCTGTGTGTGACCATTAACTGGAAAGAGCATTAAACAGTATTGAGAATTCTCCATTCCAGGCCTGTGGCCTACACTCCAATAACAAATGATCTCTCTCCTCTTTTCCAGTTCCAAAAGAGCACTGCTACCCCTACCCCAATTGTGGCTGCCTGGGAAAGAGATGAATGTCTATCAGGGATGGTCTAGACAGTATTTGGTCCTGCCATGAGGGCAGGGGACTGGACTTGATGATCTTTTGAGGTCCCTTCCAGTCCCCGAATCTATGAATATTCAAAGCACGGAGACCAGCTTTGATCTCTTGACCAATTGGTCCTAGCAGCTGGCTGCCTCTTCAGGATGAAGCCATTTTGGGCACTTCTCCCCAAACTACTGCTGAAGGCATGTGCTGTAGGCAGGTCTTGCGCCCAGCCCTTCCTCCCTATGGCCACAGACCCATCCCCCAGTATAATCTCTGGGCTACAGCCCCCTGCCAAGTGGCTTCTTTCCAAAGAGCTAGAGCCTAGGACACAGTGCTACAGAAACAATGATAGTCTCTAATGAACTCACTCTGATCCTTTTTCATCTCTCTAGACCAGAGGACCAGTGGTGACAGTCAGGAAATAGTGCGACTGCTCCTGCAGGCAATCCAGACATTTGAAAAGACAGTCCGTCTAATTTATGCTCAGCTCAGGTGAGTCCCAGAACATCCATTTTATGAAAGAGAGACAAGGAACATCTGGGCAGCCTTCTCTATTGCTCTTAGTACAATGAGGAGATGTATTAGTCTCAGTAAGATATATTCAGACAACTTCACACATTAAGAATCATGTTCTTCTCCAATTATTAGGAGTTAAACAGTTGGAGCTTCTAACTGACACAGTGCAGCTGCTCATCTGACCTGATTATTGTTCTTTACAGTAAGACAGTAATTTGCAAGCAGAATGCACTGGAATTGTTCCCCAGAGTGGAGGAAGTGATGAACCTGATGAATGAAGATGAGAACACAGTTGTCAGGCTTCAGGAAAAACGACAGAAAGAATTATGGAACCTGCTGAAAATTGCTTGCGTGAGTGAAACAGAAGTTAATGGGGCCTCTTCTCCTCCCCCCACCCCTTTTGATGGTAGAGACCTGAATATAGCTGCAGTTGTTCATCCAAGAGCCTGCACTGGTTTTAGAACCCCTTCTTTGAAATGCTGTGGCCTGCAGCTATTTCATCACCAGTGTTGGAAATTTCACATGGGAAACCCTCCCCCCCCTCAACACAATTATGCTCTGCTTTGTTCTTTTCCAGGGCATTTATACATTAAGGGGTGGGTGTGGTCCTTTAATTGCTATAAAGAACGTACTATAAAAGATAAATTTTGTTGAATTCTGAGGGAAGAAAATAAAACTGCAGTCAATATTCTGCAACTCTAGTGGGGTGACCAGCTACTGAGGGTTGTATGAAGTCTGTACAGGGCTAAAGGCAGCACCCAGAAAAATGCTGCATAGACAGAGACCTGAGATCACATTTCTTCTGACTGAAAAATACGAGGTAAAATCTCGATATCCTTACCTCCCTCTGTTGAATTTTGGTTTAAAAATCTGGGCCTAGCTTAGTATTAAAGAAAACCCCAAATCCTTACTTGCCATTAAGAGAAATGGCAGCACTTGGTCCTGGAAATAAGTTTATGTAGAAATAAAATGCAGGCAGCAATCTGAATCTGCCTTCCTGTCTGCCTTCTCCCTTCAGAGTAAGGTGCGTGGTCCTGTCAGTGGCAGCCCAGAGAGTATGAATGCATCACGGCTTAGTAACCCAGGTCAGCTGCTGTCGCAGGTCCCAGCTGTAACTTACAATTTACCAGAATCTATCAAGAAAAGGTAAAGTGAAGAATGATGGAGTTACATCCATGCATATGTTAAATGGACACATTGTTTAGCGATGGTTACAGCTAACACCTAAGATTACTGTTAGCAGACAAGGATTTTTAAGATTACTTTGGGCATGTCTACAGTAGAGTTGAAAGGTGTGTAAGTTCCAGCTCGAGGAGATATACACAGTGTTACTCCTGGGGGAATTCTGTGCCAAAAAATTAAATTTGCAAAATTCTGCATATTTTATTTGTCAAAATACCAAAAATAATTGAAACTGGTGTGATTACATTGTGTTAATTTATTTCAAAATACCTGTCAGCAAGTATGTCTGTAACAATACAGTCAAAGATTCAGAAATGTTTTTTGACAAATAGATTCCTTATTAGCCATATTAATACAGAACTCTAATTCATTTAAACTACCATATAGAATCATATTTCCTCCACCCCCCAAAAGTAGTGCAAAGGCTGGGGGGGAAGTCGGGTAATGGAGGAGCTGAGGGAGAGGGAAATAATTGCTGGGAAGGAGCCTGGGTGTAAACTTGGAGGGTTGTTAGGTATGGGTGGGGGGGGAAATGGACTGTTAGGAAGTTTCCCCCTGCTGACCCTTAGCCTCTCCCAGTGTCAGGCACATGTGGCCCCAGGTCCCCTCCTGTCACCATGAGGCCCTGCCCCAGTTTGTCCACCTCCATTAGACCTTATGACCCCTGTCTGACCTGGCCTGCTGCAAAGGCAGCTCTGCAGGCTCAGTGCTACTGCCTTGGTTTATCACCACAGTGCCCTCTGGTGGGCAAAAGGCAGATCAGCAGCAACTGTTTTTCCTGTGCAAAAAGTTAATTATGTGCACATGCAGTAGCACAGGATTCCCCCAGGAGTACTGCCTGGTAGCTTCCCAGAATAGGATCCTATCTGAAACACTAGGTACATATCCTTCGGCTTGTGCTGAGGGTGACCAGATGTCCTGATTTTGGGGTCTTTTTCTTATATGGGCTCCTATTACCCACCCGTGTCCCAATTTTTCACACTTGCTGTCTGGTCATCCTACTTATGCTGCTGGATCTATGCTCTTAGAGAGAACACAACTGGAATTTTACACCTTCCAGCTCCAGTGTAAATGTGCACTTTTTGTGTCTAGTCAATTCCCCTGTGGGTTCTGTCTCAGTAACAGGAAGAAGGAGATGTGGTATTAAAACTTCACTGTGAAACCACATGGCAGGGCTGGACTTGAAGCAATGTCACTTTAGAGCACAATGGCACTGGGAATTTGCATATTTGCCCTAAAAACTGGGACAAGCAATTGTAATTGTGGCTGGTATACAGGAGTAAAATAGAACCAATTCCTCCTTGGTTAATTAAAAATGTAATAGTCTGTCAGAGCTAGGCTTATTTTGCCCATCATGTAAAATTCTAGTCTTTGATTGCTGGACTCTTATACAATTTCCATGAGTGAACAGGGATACAAGCTTGATGCCATCTTGAATGCATTTTCTAGCTCACTTTATCAGTAAATCTTAAGGTACCATGGACTGCAATAACACTTTTAGTTGATGTAAGTGGCAGCAACAACAGATTGGTAAAATAACATTTGCTATCAGTTTAGGCTTGCTAGCCTGAGTACATACCCCTGCTGTACAAGTACCTGCATGTGAGGCTGTACCTCTAACAGGGGAGACTTCCAGTTTCAATAGATGTAATCATTTGTGCAACTTTTCTTTTCAGTGAGGGACTACTGATGGAATCTCAGAATCTCTGCAGCCAGTTAGAAAGTGTGATGCATGACACAATGAAGGATCAGGACCAGAGCTTTATGGTAACTTCTATCACTTTAAACCATAAGCATACTTTTGGGAGGAGTGCTGGCCAAGTAATATTGTGGAAGCCAAAGGGCTGTAAGAAGTTTTGAATAGATTTCTAACACTCTGCATACACTAATAATTAAAATGGCAGAAAGAGACCTCATTCCCTATACAAAATGGGGTTACTGAAATAAATATTACAAGAAACTTCTAGTGTTTAAGTAAACCCAGAAAAAATGTACATCCCTTCTCCTGTAAGTTTTTCCCCTTAAGTATTGCCTATTTTTTTTTTTTGGCATAAAGTTTAAATGCCAAAGATGTGCTTATAGTATTTTCCTCTAAGAAAATCCAGTAGCTTTGCTTTGGGTTGGGGAGATTGTATCTAAACTCTAATTAGTGTTTCTGCTTCATTTTTAGTCTCTGGATTGGAGCTGGTTGCAGCTTGAAGGGGAAGACAGAAATAACCCAGAACAAACCCAGATGTAAAAATCACTTCAGGCACAGCTCAAGCCAGATAACATTTTTTACATGAGGAATTTAAGCCTGACAGGTTACTGCACATGAAAATGAAATCCCTTGCCTTCTATTTATACTGCCATCTAGTGGTTACACTGACATGTATTCCTATTTTTAAGGAAAGCTGGCAGCCTAATGTTAAGACACAAATTTTGATCACTCATTGCTGTTTCTCCCCTCACAAACATACAGCATCTGGGTAAGAAATTGATGAGAAATGCCTTACCCTATACAGCAGCAACTGAAGATACTTTGTCATCTTCCACCACTCCCATCCAGCTGCTGAATCCACCTGCTGTGCTACCTTTCCCTTTCTGGAAATCAAACTCCTTGCTGAATAGTAGACAGTGTGTGTCTACAAGTAATCTTGGCTGAATGCCTTTTCCTGACATTTATGAAAAAGTACTGAATTTACAGATTTGGCTAACCATGCTAGGTTGCACTTTTTCTCAAGTGTAATGTCTGTACTTACCTAATACTTGTTTCTTGTATGGGAACGAACTATCTGAAATATGTAAACTTTTAGTTTGCTCTATTTGAATGTTAAATAAAATTTTAAAGGAGAAATATTTCTCACTATACAAGTATGTAATAAAGTTTGAGTTAGTCCAATATCCTTTTCATTGTGCCAAGTCCCTCAACTAGTGAAAAATAAAAACCACACATCACTGATTCATTCTTCCTGAATCTTTACTGCTCCATGGGATTCAGTTTTGTCCCTGAAAACCAGCACCAAGCATGTTTAAAAAAAACAGGTTACCTATTTTAGTTGCATTTTTTAACAGATGCTGCCAAATCTAAAGCAATCTTGAACACGCAGAAGGGATCTGTTCCAAATGTGACTGATTTATTTCACTTTGATGCGAAACCAAAGCTTTCACTACTGCACAGAGACCAATTTCATAAGAGGTCATCAGGTGTGGACATGCAGGATGTGATATGCTAGCTGGGATTTTTTCCTCTGTAAGGAAATACTATGCTGTCTTTAAGGAACAAATTTAAAATAACACTGAGGAACTGAAGTGTGGCACAACCTTTACAACTTCCATGCATGCCTTCAAGTATCTCCTTTTATGAGTTTACACCCTATAGCTGTGGGGGTGGGGGGAAGAGTTACAATTCTTGGGAAGAATAAAAAAAGTTCACACTTTTGAAATTTCACAGAAGAATTTTAAGGCCAAAACATGTTGGGTTATTTCCCCCCCCCCCCTTCATCTCCAGGAACAGAGCTGCTGTTCCACTTAAAACTGCATTAAGCCTCCAGCTCAAAGCCCAGCCCAACCTTGTGACCACCAGCACTGAAGTTCTTGCCATCAACCAAACCTGAGAGTGTCAGCTTCACACCTGCAAAAAACAAAACAAACTTTGATGCGAACACTCAAATAAAATGCAGTCAGTCACTCATGCTATACCACAAATAAGGAATTTGGGCATATAGTAACAGTTAATAATACAGCTGTGCTAGAGTACCTCAATCTTTATCTGCAGTTTGACTTGGGCAGAGACTTAAATGAAATGAGGAGTCTCATTTTAGGCACCACCTGTATACACAAGTATCTCAAACACCCACAAAGCAAAGTGACTCATGTAGGTCTGCAAACATGAAAGAATAATTCCATTAATTCCTTTTCTGCAGAAAAAGACCTAGGGGTCACAGTGGACGAGAAGCTGGATATGAGTCAACAGTGTGCTCTTGGTGCCAAGAAGGCAAACGGCATTTTGGGCTGTACAAGTAGGGGCATCGCCAGCAGATTGAGGAACGTGATCGTTCCCCTTTATTAGACATTGGTGAGGCCTCATCTGGAATACTGTGTCCAGTTTTGGGCCCCACACTACAAGAAGGATGTGGAAAAATTGGAAAGAGTCCAGCGGAGGGCAACAAAAATGATTAGGGGTCTGGAGCACATGACTTATGAGGAGAGGCTGAGGGAACTGGGATTGTTTAGTCTCCAGAAGAGAAGAATGAGGGGGGATTTGATAGCAGCCTTCAACTACCTAAAGGGAGGTTCCAAAGAGGATGGAGTTTGGCTGTTCTCAGTGGTGGCAGATGACAGAACAAGGAGCAATGGTCTCAAGTTGCAGTGGGGGAGGTCCAGGTTGGATATTAGGAAACACTATTTCACAAGGAGGGTTGTGAAGCACTGGAATGCATTACCTAGGGAGGTGGTGGAGTCTCCTTCCTTGGAGGTTTTTAAAGCCCAGTTTGACAAAGCCCTGGCTAGGATGATTTAGTTGGGGACTGGTCCTGCTTTGAGCAGGGGGTTGGACTAGATGACCTCCTGAGGTCCCTTCCAACCCTGATATTCTATGATTAAGACTGCTAATCCTTGATTACTTAATGGCTGCCACCTCCATAGCTACCCATTCTGTTGAATAGCTCAAGTTAAAAGATTCTTCTTTTCTATTAAACCCAGTAGGAAGTGATTCCCTTTAGTATTTTGTCACGGCTTACGTACCAGGTCGAAGGGTCTGAGTGTAACCAATTCCAATCAGACTGGCATTATTCACTTTAGCCTAAAGGTAGAGACAGAATAAAAGCGCACGTCAAAACACCACCATCACTCCTACTTTTATAGGCACGCAGGCACAATAACTTTTCCACTGGAATCAGCAGCAGTCGCAGAGAAATCTACAAGCATCAGAAAGTAGACATATTAACCAGCAATGGAAAAGAGCTCTCAAAAATATATGCCCCTCCAAATGCAGAGTAGTTTGCTCTATAAAGAGTTCTGTTTAAAATTAGATCAATGAGGTTTGTGCCAGTTTCTTTGAGCGATTATTCTGTTTCATAGGCTAGCAGCAAACAAAAAACACAATTTCCCCCTCAATTTTAGCCCATTGCTCCTACCTATGATCCCTCAAGCTCTTCCACACAGTTCCCCTCCAGTCTTGCCAACTGTGTATTGTTCTAGGCACTTCTATTTGCAACCATCTTCTTGTTACTCAAGAGACTTGAACGTGAGTAACAACTACTTATTAAGTAGGCAGAAGAAACTGAAGAGTGTGGAAGGACTTAGTAACATTTATCTAAAAGTTTTTAAGGGACTGTGCTCAGCCTCTGACTAGTTCATGGGTGTAAACAGGAATGAAGGGAATAGAGATGTTATGTCTGCTTTATTTACCTCCACTTAGGAATCTTGAGGAAATAGTACAGAAACTAACGAAATTCCCAGATGATGGAGTTACTTACCCAATACCATGTTGTCATTGTCATATTAGAGATTAAAAACAAGATTTGTTGCTCACAGTGGGCACAAAGTGATATGATTTTAACCTCACCCATCTCCCACCTGTTGAATGGATAATTGCTTCCTGATTTACTGGTCCTCTTTATGACAACATGGGCATACGTAATCTTAAATATCATCAAAGGGGGTGACTTTCAGAGCTGCGAGCCCTCCGCTGTAAGTGACATGACCCTTGAAGTTCAACCCATGAGTTAAATAAAGGTGTTGAACTAACCCAGGAAGATCAGACATATGGGCAGTAACTAATGCAGTTACTTTACTTTCTGCAAGAGATAATCTCAAAGAGGGAGAAACCCAGGAAGCAATAATTCTTCAAAATTATTAGGCGCTATAGTGACCAGAAAACAGATGTTTGCAAGTGAATATGGCAGTATTTGTATTAAAGTAAGATTTTTGACTGCATGCGTTAACCCATTCTGGAGAGAAGGGTTAATACTCCTTTGTACCATTTGTAATTCACCTCCCATCAACTCAATACACCACAGTTTATCATTACCTTTCTATTTGGTTAGGGTCTTCAGCAAATTTCAACCTGTTTCAAATTAGCTAGTTAAATTATTCCCCCCCCACCCCCAAGAAAGTCACCTTCTCACATGCTTTCCTGAAATCTAGATATACTGCACTTGCTGTGTTCCCTTAACTTATTCATTATAGTGCCTCACACAGGGCTAAAGTAAAGTAATGGCAGATTATGAAATCACACTGCATCACTCATAGCTAAGGGCTTGTCTATATGGAGAATTAGCGTAGGGAAAGCTGGGGTGCAAGTCTATAGCCCTGTAGCAGGCTGTGTGGACTCTGCTACACGCACTAGACGTTCCCAACTTTGACCAACTGCAGGAGGCTTAACATAGCTCAGCATAGCTCAGCTTACTGGCCGTCAGTCAAAGCACACTACAGGTATACTGTAGGGAATGTCTACACTGCAGTTAAACACCTGTGGCTGGCCTGGGTCAGCGGGCTTAGGCTGCAGTGCTGTAAAATTGTGGTTTAGATGTTTGGGCTAAGGCTAAAGCCTGGGTTCTGGGACCCTCCCTCCTCACAGGATCCTAGAGCTTGGGCTCCAGCCCAAGCCTGAATGTCTACAGTGCAGTTTTACAGCCCAGTAGCCCAAGCCTGAGTCAGCTGACACATACCAGCCACATGTGTTTAACTGCAGTGTAGACATAACCTAAAAGTTCTGACCAACTGCAGTTAAGCTATGTTAAGCCTACTGCACTTGGTCAAAGCACACTATGGAACTTCTAGTGGGCGGTAGCACAGTCCACACAGTTAGTGCATGATCCTCAACCGGTGTATGAGTATCTCTGGGGGTACGCACAGGTCTTCCAGTGGGTACATCAACTTATCTAGATATTTGCTTAATTTTACAACAGGCTACATAAAAAGCACTAAAAGTCAGTACACAAATTATAATTTCATACAATGACTTGTTTATACTGCTCTATCCAGTTTACACAGAAATACAAGTACAATATTTATATTCCAATTGATTTATTTTATAATTATATGGTAAAAATTAGAAAGCAAGCAATTTTTCAGTAATAGTGTGCTGTGATACTGTTGTATTTTTATGTCTGATTTTGTAAGCAAGTTGTTAAGTGAGGTGAAACTTGGGGGTACGCAAGACAAATCAGACTCCTGAAAGGGGTACTGTAGTCTGGAAAGGTTGAGAGTCACTGCACTAGAGTGCTGTATATTTAAACTCCAGCTTGTCATACACCAATGGTCGGTATAGATAAGCCAGAGAGAGAGAGAGAGTGTGTGTGTGTGTCACAGAATGAGGCTTAAGTATATTCCGTAATTCACCAACAGTCTACAACATACATTCTCCATACACCAATAACTGAAAAGGGACAGCATAACAACACAAGGTGCCATAGGTTTAAACAATAACCACCCTGTGCCATCAGTTTACAGCATTTAAGCAAACTTCAGTTGTGCTTTAAATGCTAATCTGGTGAAATACTTACCGCAATGGAAGTATTTTCATCCAGCTGATACTTAGTGGCAATGCCAAAACGGGTATTGTTACTGCCAGCAGTCCAAGCAAGATTTACCGATGTCTCAACTTTATCGTTAACCTTCTGATAGATTGACCCACCAAATTCAGTGCCATCATTCCTGTTTGTAACAGATAAAAAGAGTGTGTGAAGATCTCTCCGGTTTGCTGGTGTTTAACCCTCCGATCAGTATGAAGTCTCATCTTTCCCTCTCACCGTCTTTCCAACGAAGTAAGTTCCTACCACCACTTCCCAAATAAACCTGAGGATAACTCTAACCCTGTGGGCATATTCAATCCCATGCTTCTCTCAGCCAGATCCATGTCTATTCATTCCCTGGCCGGACACTTCACCTGCGCTCTGTAGATTCTTCACCAAGAGCTGGGTTTAGCTTGGGGAATGAGGGAGCTTTCCAGGAGCTAAGATGTTGCACTAAAAGGTTTGAAATTTTGACAGAAGAGAGTTCAGCTTTTCCTTCCCAGGCTAGAAGTAGGGAGGGAAGCAATTCCATGTAGGGCATAAACCAATGGGTTCAGAGGGAGCTACATGCAACACTCGTTGGCTAAAATAAGTCAATATAACTCAGCTTTGGTAAGGAGACTGAAAATGGGGAAATGCAGACAATTCCCCCCTCAAAAACACTGCCTCTTAAGTACATGTGGCTAGGCAAGTATCACGACACCCAACACTGGGGGTACTTAAGTCTCCTCCCAGACAGTAATGTTAAATGTCTACTTCCACATAGAAGGCTGCCATGGTCTAGGACCACCTAAGAGAGAAAAAGTTAGTAATGCTGCATTAATCTCAATCCTCCCAGTTGACATTTTAGTATGTTAGTATGTGGAAGTGGGCAATTTACCCGAGATTCAAATTCCTTCAGTAAGAGTGACACAAACCAGCAGTCAAAATTATGTTTACTAACTTAAATACCACAGGTTTCAGAGTAACAGCCGTGTTAGTCTGTATCCGCAAAAAGAAGAACAGGAGTACTTGTGGCACCTTAGAGACTAACAAATTTATTAGAGCATAAGCTTTCGTGGCATCCGAAGAAGTGGGCTGTAGTCCACGAAAGCTTATGCTCTAATAAATTTGTTAGTCTCTAAGGTGCCACAAGTACTCCTGTTCTTTTTTAAATACCACAGTTATCCTAAACATACCCTCATTAAAAAAACGACTTTAATTCCAAAATGTCTTTTCCAATACCAAATTTAGGGGAACAGAATTACCCTGATGATAAAGATAGCAAATTGGGAAGTGACCCTCCTGTAACTGTCTCTTGGGGATGAAAATAAGGTATGTAAAAAGCCTTTCAAATCTCAGTCTGAAATCAGTGTCCTCCTTTTCTCCACCCAGTACACATCTGATGCAGTTAGCCACACAGTTTGCCTGGCATAATCTAGCCTGGCTCCTGTGGTATATACTCACACATTAGTGTGTAGTTGGAAGTCTCCTGCCTTGTATCCTAATGCAAAGTTATTCTGTGATAGTTTAGACTTGGCTGTATCAAAAGCCATCTGATAACCAGCAAGCCAGCCTTCATAGCCCAACACAGCCCAGCCATGGATGGTTGGTCCAGAAAGGTCAACGTCAATGTTGCAGCCTAGGTTTACGTACTCCCGTTTGTAAGAGGTCTTCAATTTCCCACTCTTCTTTCTGTGGAGAGAAACATTTTGTTTTACCCATCCTAGCATGGGCCAGCTATATAGTATTTCTGATGTCTGCACAGAGCACTTAATACTTCATATGCCTTCGAATTTGTGAAGGGTGGGGGCTGAGATAGATATATTTACAAGCAGTTTTGTCTGTGTATGTTGTCATTATTAATTTATAGGATAGATGCACAGACCTAAGTACCTACAGGTGTATTTTAAACATCTGAATGAATTAAATATATATAAAAATATATATGAGAGAGAGAATGAATATATCCATTTTAGTCCTAATGCCATTTTCCTCAGTTTGTTGGCACTGTTACTGGTTACCAGTTCTAAGGATTATTAGTGGGGCCCTACCAAATTCACAGCCAGGAAAAACATGCCACGGATTGTGAAAACTGGTCTTCTGTACTTTTGTATATTTTTAGTATAGGGTAAAAATACACAATGTTTCTCAAACTGGAGGTCTCAACTCAAAACGGGGTTGCAAGCCTGTTGTAGGGCGGGGGGAGGGGGATCACGGTAGTCACGCCCTAACTTCTGCGTTGCCTTCAGAACTGGGCAGCTGGAGAGTGGTGGCTGCTGGCTGGGCACCCAGCTCTGAAGGCAGCACTGCTGCCAGCAGCAGCACAGAAACAAGGGTGGCATGGTATAGTATTGCCACCTTTCTGTGTTTTTGCTGGCAGTGGTGCTGCCTTCGGAGCTGGACAGCCATCAAGCAGCAGCTGCTGGCCAGGTGCCCCGCTCTGAATGGTCCACTGCTTCTGGCAAAGAACGGCAGCTGCAGCGCAGAAATAAGGTGACGTGGTATGGTATTGCTACCCTTCTGTGCTGCTGCTGGCAGTGGTGCTACCTTCACAGCAGGGTGGCCGGAGAGCAGCGGCAGCTGGCCGGGCACCCATCTGTGAAGACAGCGCCACTGCCAGCAGCACCACAGAAGGGTGGCAATACCATACCATGCCACCCTTATTTCTGCTGCCTTCCGAGCGGGGCACCCAGCCAGCAGCTGCTAGCGTCCAGCCACCCAGCTCTGAAGGCAACACAGAAGTAAGAGGGACAATACCACGACCCCCCTTACAATAGCCTTGCAACCCCCCTTGGGCCAGGACCCCCAAGTTTGAGAAACACTGATTTAAGGGATTTACATATTTATATTTTCCCATTTTAAAAACACATTCATGGTTTGTTACAACACTGTGAAAATTTAAGATTTAAATATCTGAAACTGTGAAATTCAAGATTTAAAAATGCTAAGACTGACATTTACAAAAATGGACTATGAATTTGGTAGGGCCCTAATTATTAGCACTTTTGCACCTAAAGCAGAAAACATGATGCTACAATCTTAGGCCTGGTCTACACTACAGAGTTAGGTTGATGTAAGGCAGCTTACATCGACCTAATAATTAAAAATAAAAAATAATGTCAGCGTCTACATCAAGGGTTGGCAACCTTTCAGAAGTGGTGTGCCGAGTCTCATCTACTATAGACTTATAGAAAAACTAAACTATTGTTGTATGTAAAGTAAATAAGGTTTTTAAATGTTTAAGAAACTTCATTTAAAATTAAATTAAAATGCAGAGCCGCCCGGACCGGTGTCCACGACCTGGGCAGTGCGAGTACCACTGAAAATCAGCACGCGTGCCATAGGTTGCCTACCCCTGGTCTACACTAAGGTCCCTCCCAACATAACTCACCTATTACATCGACTTAACTCCACCTGCATGAGAGGTGTAGTGCTTAAGTCAACATAGTTAGGTTGACGCAATGGCAGTGTACATACTGCATGGCTTATGTCAACTTAAGTGGCCTCCAGAAGGTGTCCCACAATGCTCCATGTGACCACTCTGGTCACGGTTTTCAACTCCACTGCCCAGCAGTGAGGTATGTAGGAACAAGCACCTCCCGTTAAAGGACCGTGAAATTCTGAATTTTCATTTCGTTTGGTCGATGTGGACAGCTCACCTGGCAACTGCCCAGCTGAGCATGCTGGCCACATGCTCCAAATGTGCTCCTGCCTGGAGTACACAGGAAGTGATGGATCTTCTGGGTCTGTGGGGAGAAGAGGCTGTGCAGGCACAGCTGCGATCCAGCTGTAGAAACATGGACATCTATGAGCAGATCTCTCAAGGCATGGAAGGGAATGGTTACAAGAGAGATCTGGCAGCAGTGCCATGTGAAAGCCAAGGAGCTGTGTCAGGCAATCTGAAGGCAAGGGAGGCAAACAGTCACTGTGATGCGGCACTGCAGACATACCGCTTTTACAAGGAGCTACATGCTATCCGTTGCAGCGACCCCACAACTATCCCCAAATGCCCCATGGATACATTGAACAAGTCGTAGTCACTGCAGACAACACCGAGAGAGAGATGTTGGATGAGGAAGAGGAGGATGACAATGGAGCACAGATGAGTGGGGAATCCATTGTCCTGGCGAGCCAAGAGCTGTTTATAACTCCAGAGCAGTCCAGCAAGTTGCAGCATGAGCAAGCGTGATACCGGTGAAGGAACATCCAGTAAGTAGCACTGATATTCCAGGGGCACATTTCTCATGTACTAATTTTTATTCGTGTTACAAGAGGTAGTGAAATAGCCACTCTACCTCCACTGGTTATCTGCTTCTCATTGCCTGGCACAGCTAGGCAGAACGGACCCTGCAAAAGTTTATGTGCACAGGGATGTCATGTAAATCCTCCACAGAGATCTGAAAGGAAACTTTCCTGCAGGTACTTTGCAATCCATTGCCGAAGATTTCTGGGGAGGGCTGCCTTATTTCTTCTACCGCAATAGGACATGTTCCCATGCCACTCATCTATTCACTTGCAAGGCATCATTCAGCACAGGCTAGCAGCATAAGGACCCGGTCTGTAGCCTGACGCATGCAGCAGCTGTTCCCTTTCTGCCTCCGTTACCTTCAAGAGTGAGATATCAGCTAAAGTCACTGCAGCTTGTGGAAAATGGCACCAGTATTCTGTTCAACATGCTCAATAAGTACCTGGCCACAATGAAAATGTACTGCTTCACACTTGAAATCACTCCTCTGAATTTATGCAATACAGCAATTTTCTCATATATCTAGTCTATGTACTCGCAATAGTACCTCTGTCCATTTTGTGTTTTGCAGCTGCAAATGTGGCCTTCACCTCCCTTTACATTAGTGGAGAGGCTGAGCCAGATAAAGAGAAGAAAGAACACAGGATGACATGTTTGTAAAGATCATGCAAGCCTCTGGATCAGCGGACAGTGAGCCAGAGGGCGTGGAGGATCACTCTCACACAGAAATGGACATGGACATTCATGACAGGAGAAGAGCTCAGGAGAATAAGTGACGCACAGCAGGAGATGATAGCTCTTTTGAAGGAGCAATCAGACATGCTGAGGAATCTGGTTGATCTATAACATCTTCGAGGTCACCTCCCTCTGCAGCCTGTCCAGAACGGTCTTCCAGCACTACCCTTCTCTGCCCCCCACACACGGACACTTCCATGTGGCATCAGTGGCAAGTGACCTATCCCTACCACTCCACCCCGTGGGAGGGGACAGACAATCGCAGCTTCACACACACACTGATGTGTGACAGACAAGGTCAGTGTAAGTGTTTTTAAAAAGGAAAATGAATGTGCTTTTCTCCCTCAAGTTCATTCCCCTGTATTTCTACAGTATACCTCTGTCGTACATATAATTGTTTGAATTACTGCACAAACCAGTTTTGGAAGCTTAATTAATCTTTATTAGTTCGAAGCATGGGGGAAAGAGGTAGAGGCTAATAGAGAAACTGAGGCAAGGAAGGGGAGGGATGTAAAGCAGTTACACAAGGAGTCATAGCATAGCTAGAGTTGGGGATAGAACCAAGGAGTCGTGGCTCCCAGCCCCTCCCTCATTTAACTACTAGCCCCCACCCTCTCTGTGGAATGAGTTGCTGAGTTTCAGCCCAATCCCTGTGAGGAACATAGCATCAAGCATCTCCCCCAGCACTGGCAGTCCCAGTGGTAGGGCTAGGGGCTGGAGTGTGGTACCCCCATTATCTCACTGGCTGCCCCACTGTAGAGGTGCCTGGGGAAGCTGAGATGCCATGGCTGCTGCCCCCATGCCTGGCAGGAGGAGATGAGCACTGAGCACTCAGAGGTACCCACTCAGCATCCCCAGTGCAGCCCCACCCACAGATCATGTTGCTGAGGGGACAGAACCTCGTCCAGCTCTGGCAAGGGAGTGGGGTCCAGTGGTTGGGGGAGAGGTGGCTGGGGCTCATAACTCCGGGGCTCTCTTCCCAGGTCTGGGAGAAGAGTGGGGTGTAAGGGTTCAACGGGGGGGGGGGGCGGCGGCGAAATCACAGATCATAGAAAGAAGTGCATTTGCAAGGTCACACTACTACACACACAGCACTTACAGCGCAGTTCAGACCAGTGCCAAAAACACAGTCAGGCACAAAACAAAAAGCAGCACTCATTACTGTGGGTTATTATTAAAATGGTCTTTCAAAGCTTCCCTGAGCTGCATAGCTCCATGTTGAGCTCTTCTTATAGCCCGGATATCTGGCTGCTCAAAATCAGCCGCCAGACCATCCACCTTTTCCACACCAGGGGAAAAAAAAAAACCTTTGCTTCACAGATATTATGAGGTGCACAGCAGGCAGCTATAACCATGGGGATATTTTTTTCTCTTGCATCTGAAGAAGTGAGGTTCTTACCCACGAAAGCTTATGCTCCCAGTACTTCTGTTAGTCTCAAAGGTGCCACAGGACCCTCTGTTGCTTTTTTCACTGCGGTCTAACCTAGTGAGTCAACTTCTCAAGTGCCCCTTCAATCAAAGGCACATTCAATAATCATTCTCCACCTGGTGAGCCTGTCATTGAAGTGTTCCTTGCTGCTATCCAGGTGTCCGGTATACGGCTTCATGAGCCACAGGAGTAAGGGGTAGGCTGGGTCTCCCACGATCACTATTGGTATTTCAACATCTCCAATGGTGATTTTGTGGTCTGCAAAGAAAGTTCCTGCTTGCAGCCTTCCAAACAGGCCTGTGTTCTTAGATATGTGCATCATGCACCTTTCTAGACCATCCTGTGTTGGTAAAATGTCCCTGGTGATCCACCAGCATTTGCAACACCATAGAAAAGTAGCCCTTATAGTTTAGATACTCTATGGGAAAGCAGTCCAGTGCCAAGATAGGGATATGCGTGCCATCTATCACCCCAATACAGTTAGGGAACCTCACTGCAGCAAAACCATCCAGGGTCTCCTGCACATTGCCCCCAGTCAGTCCTCCTCAGCAGGTGATGATTAATGGCCCTGCATACTTGGATCACAGTAACCCCCACACTGGATTTCCCAACTCCAAAATGATTCCCGACTGATTGGTAGAGTTAGGCATTGCAAGCTTCCACACAGCAATCGCCACTCGCTTATCCACTGTCAGTGCAGCTCTCAGTTTGGTGGTTCAGTGAGCTGCAGGGCTGGAGTGAGCTTCGCAGACAGTTCTAGAAAAGTGGCCTTGAGCATTCAAAAGTTTTGCAGCCACTGCTCATAATCCCATACCTGCGTAATGATGCAATCCCACCAATCAGTACTTGTTTCTTGGGACCAGAACCAGCTCTCCACCCTGGCTTCCAGCAGGGCTACTTGAAAGGAATTGTCATATTCCATCTGATGACTCCTCTGAAAATACTGCAGGATTAGGCACATTGAGTTTGCAACAGTGCAGAGCTGTGCGGGACCCATGCTTCTCTAGAGATGGCATACTCTCAGGTACGCTAGGCTTTTGAAAACAGGTGTGAAATATTGTGGGATGTAGATAAAATTAGAGGAAAGAGAAAAATACATCATGGGATGTTCGAGTTTCCAGTCACCCTCAGGAGAATGTTTTGCCCCCATGAGGCATTGCAAACCCTTCCCATAACACCCTTCACTAGATGGTGGCAAGTTGCACAGTGGGATAGCTACCCAAGGTCACTGCTAGTGAGAACGCGCTCTGCTGACACAAGGAGAGTAGCGTGGAGATGCACAATCAAGCTACTGCAGTGGCTAGAGATCAACTTAAGTCGACTGAATTTTGTAATGTAGACTTGCCTTAACTTCACAATAGCTCAAGCGCTTAACATCTGCAAAAAGTGATTAATCCTCCTCTTCTCTGAATCTTGTCCTCCCTTGGCTTCCGTGATGGTCCTCTTACGGGTCTCTTCCTACATCTCTAATTGCTCCTTCAGTGTACCCTGAGGAGGATCTTCCTCATCCCCCCTCCAACTGCGTGTGGGGTTCTGTCCCCATTCCTCATCTCTTTTTTCTCTGCACCTTATATCTGGGTCATCTTAGCCGCAAACACAAATTCAACTTCTATCTCTATGCTGACAACTTACAGATCTTCCTCCAGACCCAGCTTCTTTTCTCCAAACAAAAAAGTCTCAGCCTGCCTCTCAGAGATCTCCTTGTGGACGTCTAGCCATCAGCTCAAGTTCAACATGGCTAAAACACAGCTCCTAATCTTCCCTCTCCCCCAAAGCCCTTTCCTACAATAAGCCTCTTTTCTCTATCACTGTGGACAACAGCAGCATCCTGGCTTGTCACTCAGGCCTGTAACCTGGGCATCATCTTTGACTTGGACCTCTCTCTAGGTCCTTATATCCAGGCTATGTCTAAATCTTGACAATTCTTGCCACAACATCTAAGATATGGCCTTTCCCTAACCACCCACTAAGTAAAAAGCTCATCCAAGCTCTCAGTCTCATATCACAATTACTGCAACCTCCTTCTTTCTTGCAAATACAATTTTGCCCCACCCACATCCAATTAGAATGCTTCCTAGCTCACCACTTTTACCATGTCACCTCTCTCTTTAACTCCATCTAGTGGCTCACCCTTATCTGTCACATCAAACTTCACTTGCTTGTCTTCACTTTCAAGGCCCTTTTGCAGCCTACCCCTACTATCCTTATCTCTTATTTGCTACTGAGATGTCAACTCCCGTCTCCAAATGGCCCATGATGTTAGCCTCTGTCACCCACTTGTTAAACTTTCAAACAATCACCTTTGTGCTTTCTCCCATGCTGCCTCTCATGATTCAGTGGAGCTCCCCATAAACATCAGCAACGCTAACTCATTATCCTCCTTCAAACTCTCCTTTACTGTGGTGCCTACAAACAACAAAAAAACCCTGACAATGGTTAAGCTGGTGGTGCACTGATACCACTGCTGATCATGCTGACTAATACTGTTTCCTTGTATTCTGTTATCTGTATCTGTTATCTCTTGCCTTATACTTAGATTCTAAGCTCTTTGAGGCAGAGACTGCCTTATTGTTCTGTCTGCGCACAGCACCTAGCATGGTGGGGTCATGGTCCAGAACTTGAGCTCCTAGGTGCTATGATAACACAAATAATAAATACTACTACTACTAGTATCAGTGACACTTTTCTACTTTCACACAATCTCCAATGTTAGAGGTATAGAAGTACCATTTCTTAGTATTTTTATTTATTACACATTTTTAGATGGAGGGGAAATGACAGTTTTGAGAGGAATCTTTCATCAAATATAGTATAAACCTGATATTAGCTGTGTCCTTACAAATATTCTACCAAGAACTGCAGAATAAAAAGTTCTTTATTTTTATCTAGATCGCCTACCTGTTGGGATACTGGAATACGATGATGCTCATTTATCACTGCCACTGAAGTCAGACAATTAACTTTTCATTTGAAAAATTTAACAAATCTGTTTAATCCAATTCTAGGAATCTCTACACAAAATTGAAGTAGGATATTTACCCTGTGTTTGGTACAAATATGGTGTCAAGAGTCAACTTCAATCCCTCAGCTAACTGCAAAAGAAGAAGAAAAAGGTCAGATTATCAAGGCTCCTTCTATTGAAAAAGATGATTGGTTTTATATTCTCTTACCTTACTATAATTCCCATCTCCTCTTCTTGTCTGAATAGAAGATTCACATGATCTTTTGTACAAAAAGTAAGTAATTTGCAGAGAACTCTATATTGAAGATTTAGTTTGAGTGAATAAAGCAAGTAACTTCACTAGTTTTCCACATTCCCAGATACCAAAGCGGTGGGCACCTTATAAATATGTACTTAGAGCATAAGAATGGCCATACTGGGTCAGACCAATGGTCCATCCAGCCCAGTATCTTGTCTTCTGACAGTGGCCAATGCCAGGTGCTTCAGAGGGAATGAACAGAACAGGTAATCATCAAGTGACCCAGCCCCTGTTGCCCATTCCCAGCTTCTGGAAAACAAAGGCTAAGGACACCATCCCTGCCCATCCTGACTAATAGCCATTGATGGGCCTGAATTTATTATCAACACTGAGGATGGAGTGGAGGTTCAGGATAATCTAGGCATGGCCCAATGTCTAAACAAATACTTTACCTCAGTCTTTAATGAGGCTAATGAGGAGCTTAGGGACAATGGCAAGATGACAAATGGGAATGAGGATATGGAGGTAGATATTACCACATCCGAGGTAGAAGCCAAACTCAAACAGCTTAATGGGACTAAATCGGGGGGCCCAGAAAATCTTCATCCAAGAATATTAAAGGAATTGGCACATGAAATTGCAAGCCCATTAGCAAGAATTTTTCATGAATTTGAAAACTCAGGGGTTGTACCGTAGGACTGGAGAATTGCTAACATAGTTCCTATTTTTAAGAAGGGGAAAATAAAAAAGTGATCCGGGTAACTACAGGCCTGTTTGACATCTGTAATATGCAAGGTCTTGAAAAATTTTTTGAAGGAGAAAGTAGTTAAGGACATTGAGGTCAATGGTAATTGGGACAAAATACAACATGGTTTTACAAAAGGTAGATTGTGCCAAACCAACCTGATCTCCTTCTTTGAGAATGTAATAGATTTTTTTTAGGCAAAGGAAACGCAGGGGATCTAATTTACCTCAATTTCAGTAAGGTATTTGATATGGTTCCAAATAGGGAATTAGTTAAATTGGAAGAGATGGGGATCAATATGAAAACTGAAAGGTGGATAAGGAACTGGTTAAGGGGAGACCACAATGGATCATACTGAAAAGTGAACTGTCAGACTGGAGGGAGGTTACTACTGGAGTTCCTCAGGGATTGGTTTTGGGACCAATCTTATTATTACTGACCTTGGCATAAAAACTGCGAGTGTGCTAATAAAGTTTGCGGATGACACAAAGCTGGGAGGTATTGCCAATACCGAGAAGGACCGGGATATCCTACAGGAAGATCTGGATGACCTTGTAAACTGGAGTAATAGTAATAGGATGAAATTTAATAGTGAAAAGTGCAAGGTCATGCATTTAGGAATTAACAACAAGAATTTTTGTTATAAGCTGAGGACTCATCAGTTGGAAGTAACAGAGGAGGAGAAGGACCTTGCAGTATTGGTTGATCACAGGATGACTATGAGCCGTCAATGTGATGTGGCCGCGAAAAAACCTAATGCTGTCTTAGGATGTATCAGGCGAGGTATTTCCAGTAGAGATAAGGAGGTGTTAGTACCGCTGTACAAGGCACTCGTGAGACCTCATCTGGAATACTCTGGGCAGTTCTGGTCTCCCATGTTTAAGAAGGATGAATTCAAACTGGAACAGGTACAGAGAAGGGCTACAAGGATGATCCAAGGAATGGAAAACCTGTCTTGTGAAAGGAGACTCAAAGGCTTGTTTAGCCTAACCAAAAGAAGGCTGAGGGGAGATCTTATTGCTCTCTATAAATATATCAGAGGGATAAATACCAGGGAGGGAGAGGAATTATTTAAGCTCAGTACCAATGTGGACACAAGAACAATTGGATATAAAGCCAACAGGAAGTTGGGACTTGAAATTAGACGAAGGTTTCTAACCATCAGAGGAGTGAAGGTCTGGAACAGCCTTCCAAGGGGAGCAGTGGGGGCAAAAGACACCTGGCTTCAAGACTAAGCTTGATAAGTTTATGGAGGGGATGGTATAATGGGATAGCCTAATTTTGGCAATTAATTGATCTTTGACTAGGGGTTTATTACAGGAGTGGGTGGGTGAGATTCTGTGGCCTGCATTGTGCAAGAGGTCAGACTAGACCATCATAAGGGTCCCTTCTGACATTAAAAATCTATTAATCTAGTTCTTTTTAAAAACCTGTTATACACAACGTCCTGTGGCAAACAGTTCTACAGGTTCACTGTGTGTTGTGCAAAGAAATACTTCCTTTTAATTGTTTTAAACCTGCTGCCTATTAATTTCATTTGGTGATCCCTAGTTCTTGTGTTATGAGGAGTAAATAACACTTCCTTATTTACTTTCTCCACACCAGTCATGATTTTAATAGACCTCTATAATATTCCCCTGACTTAGCTGTCTCTTTTCCAAGCTGAAAAGTCCCAGGTTTATTAATCTCTCCCATGTGAGGCCTTACATTCAACTTGATGGCATTTCCTCTGTTTCCATGTATGTATATACGTAATGCAAAAACTTTTGATTGCCCCATCTGATCAATTCTGAAATTTCAGAGAATGTTCTAGACGTCAATGGCCAGAAACTTTTTATTTTGGGGGATAATTTGAGCACTGAATGGCAGGAAAATGGGGGACAAAGTTGCTGTCATCTGTTGATGGCATCCATTAACAGTCTGCAGCATAACAATACTCCTGCTCAGGGACAGCCAGAGGGAAAGGAGAGAGAACACTTCATTCCCTCTCCCTAATGTTCTTCCTCCTCAAAGACAGCACCACTTGTCCACTCCTTCCTTCTCAATCTTGTTGTAAGAAAGATATTTCAAGGGGCATGGCAGAGACAGAGCCTCCATTTGCACTTAAAAAAATTAGACAAATCTACAGAGTGAGGCCTACATGAGCAATGAAGCATGCTATCCTCTAGTGTGTTTAGGCAGCAGGAGAGGGTGCCAGAGTTTCTTCTGCTGCTGCACCAAACGGGCACTCTGGGGGCTTGATTTTAGCTGAAAACAGGTCTTGTTTTTTGATTTTCACCAAAAATCAATACAACATTCCATGAAAATTTTCAATTAATTGGATGCAGTTTTCAGAAGTTTTACACAGCACAGAGAAATAATATTGAGCTGAGTGTAGGACCTTGCTTTGTTTGGCCAACTAGTAAATCTTTACTTTAATTCTAACTTTTATTTGCACTCACAGCCCTGTTTAATAAAAACTATTTAAATATTTTGCATAGCTGGTTGGACAACATCTAAATAACCCCCTTGTATTGATGAATATACACCTCTACCCCAATATAACTCTGTCCTTGGGAGCCAAAAAAATCTTGCCGCATTATAGGTTAAACCGTGTTATATCGAACTTGCTTTGATCTGCCAGAGCGCGCAGCCCCCCCTCCCTGGAGCTCTGCTTTACCGCATTATATCCAAATTCGTGTTATATTGGGTCGCATTATATCGGGGTAGAGGTGTATTAGTTTTTAGGTCATTAATCTTTCTCAGTGTTATGCAACCTTAACTTTGCAAGATTAAATACTTAAAAACCAGGCAATTACAAAAGTAAGGTTGCTTAACTTCACCATACTGCACATCTGGCAGGTACAACAATGGAGTAGCCAGACAGTGTTAATGGCTCATCCATACCCATTGAGAAAAGAATCCTCTATCCTAGAGATTTCTCAAGGAAGCATGTACGCCATGGGGGCGGATTAACACACCTCAAAGCAAAGAACTTTCACAAGCTGGAAGAAAACATAAAAGAGGGGAAGTGACATCACTTGGCTCTCTTCCTCCCATCTCAATACTTTGAAGAAATGTCTGGAGGACAAAGACTTTGAATGGGGGAAGAGGGTCCCAGGCTGGGAAAGAGTTCCAGTCCGTGTATTGAGGAACTGAAACCTGTTTGTACCATCTACACTGCTTGATTCAAATCCTGTTTAATTTGCAGAATTTAACTTGTTTTTATTTCTTAGATAACCAACTTTGGCCTTTATGCTTGTTACTTATAATCACTTAGCATCTATGTTTCTGTAGTTAATAAATCTGTTTTCTATTCTACTTAAAAAAATGTGTTTTGGTTGAAGTGCTTAGGAAATCTCAGCTCAGTTTACAAAGACTAGTGTGTCTCCTCTCCACATTGAAGGAGGAGTGGACTGGGTAACGAATTTACACTGGCCAGGCTTTGGACCAGTTCAAGATGGTATAGTTCTGGGGTGCAAGGCTGGGGAGCAGGGGAACTGGTGGAGCCTTCCTATTGATGATTCATGAGTGGCTGGGAGAGCATTCATGTAACTCAGTTGGGTGGATGCCTGTGTAAGTGCAGTACCTGCCAGAGGTTTGGGCTTGACAAGCACCACAGTGTAAGAGGCAGCCCAGGTTGGTGGGACAGAGGGCTCAGCAGTCCCACAGTCCAGGTTGCATCCCAGGGACCCTGTCACAAACATCGTATGTCCATGACACAGTAATCCTCTGTTTATTTTAACAAGGGAAAGGATAGAAAATAGTTCATAAATGGATCATGGCCAAGTTAACTTTAATTTATAGCTCTTCCTAGTATCTGAATGGTTCTTCTTGTAACCTTAATATTGAATTACAGCTAGTTTACTGCATTTCATGTCACAGTAATTTAAGGAAAATTAAGATTTGGAGGTATTCAGTATTTGCAATTTACAGGCTTTGGTGAGTTTTCCAGATCTACAGATTTGTCTAGTCTGTACGCACATTAAAAATTCACAACTACCTTTGTCTTCAGCTATCCACCTCATGCTGTTTACGAGAGCAGTTGGCTCCACTAGCAGAGCTTGGAGGCAATTTTGAGGCAGAGAATAGACTCAATTGTGCATTTTCCACACCTTAGAATAAAAGTGCCTCCTCCACCCGCTGCTATATTTGTTTTGTAATGTCAGTTAATAAGTATGTAGGGTCAAATTACAGTACAAATCAAATGGGACAACTGCTTCATTTTTGAAAGATTAGATTTAAAATCTGGCTTAGGTCATAAATGAAAATCAAGGACTCCTCTAGTCCTTAATGGATATATTTACATATCAGAAAATAACCTCACAATTTAATAAAATACAATATGAATACTCAGAATGCCCATCTGCAACAGCAGTCGTGCTGCAAGTCTGAATGATGATGTACGGTATTGTGTGAGGACATTTGTCTGCTCTACCTGTCTGCACTACAACTCCACCTTTAAGAACAACAAATTCAGAAACAAAATTATATGAAAACTCCCACATACTGTACAAAAAGAATGAATTGAGGTATTCCCGTCTATTCTATATTTTAGTTAGTCCTAATTTACCACAGCTCTCCTATAATTTGTATCTTCTATTGGTTTATTCTCAACACAGTACTTTTACCTGACTTGCTGAATTGCTTTCATAATTTCCACTTTCTCTTACCTTATCCTCCATGGACACCTCTGTCCCCAGGGTGTTGTCTGTGTTCCATTTCTGGGTGAATGTAAGTCCATAGTCCTTGATCTTGTATTTGGTCTCTAGGCTGCCTGAGGCCTTGCCTGTGTCTGTGTTGGAGGAACCAGTGGTGGTAAATTCCTGGCAAAAACACCAGACAAGAATTAACACACATTACTTAATTAAATTTAATTTCTACTTGATGAGTCCCATCCCTTTGAACCAGTGGTTCTCAACTTTTTCTGACGCATGCCCCCCACATTTTTTTTTTTTTAATTTGGAGCACACCCCTTGCAAAATGTGACATTCTAATGATGGAACTGGGGACATTAATACATTGATTCCACTAAAGAGGATTCTATTTTAACTAAAATCAGTCCATTGACCCTGCTGTCTAACTCTGCACTGACTAGGAAACCTTTTAAAAGCACATACCTTAATAGCCACAAAGTTTTCCAAGGCAGTATTTCTCAATTTCAGAAAAGAGCACAACCCCCATGTGCCATGTCGCAATGCCACTCACTCAGATTTGCTCCAGCCACCCCTCTGTCATGACAGAGGGTGGCCGGGCCGAATTTGAGCAGATGGTATTGCAACTCCATGATTGAGTGGGAAGGCTTGCTGAGTCCCCCTAGAAAGTTTGATAAGACCATAAGAATGGGCATACTATATCCATCTAGCCCAGTATTTTGTTTTCCAAAAATGACCACTGCCAGATGCTACAGAGGGAATGAACCGAACAGGGGAATTATCGAGTGATCCATCCCATCGTCCAGTCCCAGCATCTAGCAGTCAGACATTTAGGGATACTCACAACGTGGGGTTGTGTCCCTGACCACCTTGTTTAATAGTCATTGATGGTCCCATTCTCCATGAACTAGTCTAATTTTTTATTGAACCCAGTTACACTTTTGACCTTTACAACATCCCCTGGTAACAAGTTCCACAGGTTGACTGTGCATTGTGTCAAGAAGTACTTCCTTTGCTGCCTGTTAATTTCATAGGATGACCCCTTGTTCTTGTCCCTATTCACTTTCTCCACCGCTCATGATTTTATCAACCCCCACTTCCCCTTAGTTTCTTTTCTAACCTGAACAGTCCGAGGCTTTTTAATCTCTCCAATGGAAGCTGTTCCATACCACTATCATTTTTGTTGTTCTCTAAACATTTTCCAATTCTAATATATATATTTTTTGAGATCGGACAACAAGAACTGCATGCAGTAGTCAAGGTGTGTATATACTATTTATATAGTAGCATTAAGATGCTAGCTGAGAACTGCTGCTTTAAACCATTTGTTTAATCATTTTACACCCTCATGCTTATCATCATAATACCTGGACCCAGATGACTGGATTATAGATAAAAAGGGCTCCAGAGGTAATCCTGGCAATTACAGGCAGGTAAGCCTAACTTTAGCACCAGGAAAATTGGTTTACACTGTAGTAAAGAAAAGAATTGTCAAACACATATATGAACACGATTTGTCGGGGAAGAGTCAACATGGCTTCTGTAAAGGGAAATCACGCTTTCACCAATCAGACTTTTGATATGGTCAACAAACATGTGAACAAGAATGATTTAGTAGATATAGTATACTTGGACTTTCAAGAAGCCTTTGACAAGACCCCTAACCAAAGGCTCTTAAGCAAAGTAAGTAGTCATGGGGTAAGAGGGAAGGTCCTCTCATGGATCAGTAACTGGTTATAAGACAGGAAACAGGATAGGAATAAATGGTCAGTTTTTAAAAGGAGAGAGGTAAATAACGGGGTCCCCCAAGGATCTGTACTGGGACCAGTGTTGTTCAACACATGCATAAATGATCTGGAAAAAGGGGTCAATAATTAGGTAGCAGACTTTGCAGACAATACAAAATTACTCAAGATAGTTAAGTTCAAAGCTGACTGCAAAGAGTTACAAAGGGATCTCACAAAAACTGCGCGACTGGGCAAACAAAATGCAGATGAAATTCAATGTTGGTAAGTGCAATGTAATGCACATTAGAAAACAATCCCAACTATCCATGCAAAAAGATGGAGGGGTCTCAATTAGCTATTACCACTCAAAAAAAGAGATCTTAGAGTCAATGTGGCTAGTCCTCTGAAAACATCTGCTCAATGTGCAGAGGCAGTCCAAAAAAAGCTAACAATGTTAGGAACCATAGGGAAAGGGATAGATAATGAGATAGTAAATATTATAATGCCACTATATAAAGCCATGATATGCCAACACTGCATGCAGTGCTGGTAACTCCATCTCAAAAAGGATATATTAGAATTGGAAAAAGTACAGAGGGCAACAAAAGTGATTACCGGTATGGACAGCTTCCATATGAAGAGAGGTTAAGACGACCAGGACTATTTAGCTTGGGAAAAAGACAATTAACAAGGGATGTGATAGAGATTTATCAAATCATGAATGGTATGGAGAAAGTGAATAAGGAAGTGTTATTTACCTCTTCACATGACATAAGAGCCAGGTGTCACAAAACCACCAAAAGGAAATACTTCTTCGCACAACGCACAGTCAACTTTTAAAATTCATTGCCAGGGTCATGCTGTGAAGGCCAAAAGTATAACTGGGTTCAAAAATGAATTAGATAAGTTCCCGGAGGATAGGTCCATCAACGGCTATTAGCCAAGCTGGCCTGCAATGCAACCACATGCTCTGGGTGTCCTTAAGTCTCTGACTGCCTGATGCTGGCACTAGACAACAGAGGTGGATCACTCGATGATCGCCCTGTTCTGTTCCTTTCCTCTGCAGTAGCTGGCACTGGCCACTGTCAGAAGACAGAATATTGGGCTAGATGGATCATTGGTCTGATCCATTATGGCTGTTCTTATGACCCCTTTTTCCAAAACCTTTTTATTCTACTTCTTACCATTGAACATAATTATTTCTGTATCTCAGTTGCCTACTTCCTGACCCAGTCCCCTAGTGCACTATTGAACTCCAAATCCTTAAGACAAAAGGTCATCAACTGGAGAAATTCTAGTGCAAAAGACACTTCCTCCATTGTAATATCTGGATAAATCCCAAAAAGACTTCCCTCAAGCCACCTTCTGGTCTGGAAAAAATCATCATTTTATTATTCTGTATTCTTTAAAGACATCAAAAATCCTTGGTCACTTTTCAGTTACATTAGCTCACTTCTTCACAACCTTGTATCCCTCTTCTTTTTCACCTACAAAGTTTGCCATATTCTTCCATTCTAAAATTGCAGTAGTATCTGATACCCACCAGCTCCACCCCCTCTTTTTTCCTTTACATAGATTCAGTCCTCACACATCCTGCACCCAGACTCCCATCTATTCAGAACACCGTATCCACCTTTTAACCTTTACACATGAACATAATCACATCATCACAACTCTTAAAGGGCTCCACAGGCCCTCTATCTACTAGCAAAATCGCACTCCTCACCCTCAAGCACTGCCCTGCCAAGACTCTCTCTTCTATTTCTCCAATCTCTTTTCTCTTTATACTCTACTGGCTTCATCTGCTCTTCCAATTCTGACCTCCTCCTATGTTCTCTATTCTTTACCCTCCTTTGTGAGGTCCATTCTTTGATGCTGCCACACCAGCTGTTGAACTTTTCTCTACCTCGCAGATACTTCTGTAAAACATAGCTCAAAACCCACATCTTCCTACGCTGCCTACAGCCAGCCAGATGCTGGCCAGTTCCCCATACAGTAGAGTTTCTTATTAAGATTTTATGCCTCTCCTTGTCAATTGTCCGCATCTACTGTCTAAACCTCTCGTAACTAATTCAGTAAATGCTGTGTGAACATATGAACACATTAAAAGTTAACTGTATGTATATTCTGATTATAGTTATAATGCACATCAGGCAAGTTATGAGAAGTGTCTGACAAAAGACAATTTCAGTTCCCATCTTTGGAACCCTAATTGTAAAGATTACGCTTGTTCCAAGCCTCTGAGAACTTGTATTCTTAGATGGCACATACTCTATTTCCACACTTCCAGGCCAATGCAATGTGCTATAAGTTTCAGGAAACTCAGACTTGGAATAGTTTTAAAGTACCAGAGGGGTACTACCAAAAACACATTTCTGTCACAATATGCAAGATGGCACTTACTTTAGGATTATGCCATGCTGCAACAGCACACAACTGTCTTAAAATAAATCCATCCAGACATCAAAGGAAAATATAGGATCGAGATCAGGAAACTGACTTCTGTGGTTGATTAGCCTTTAAACAGAGTTTTCAGGCTCCGAATGTAAGTGCACAAATCTCTGATTTGTTACTTCTGTGAGATTATGTTTAAAGAGACCAATCTATAACTGACTTTTAAAAAAATCTCTCGTTTGATCTTAATGCAGATCATCAATCTAAATGGCTGAACAGATTTCTCAGATCAAGGACAAGAAAAAGATCTTGTCTTCCCTTTTCACTAAACACAGTGAAGAGAAAGAATCCTGCTGTCATATGATCAAAAGCAGAAGGATTTCCCTAGCAGTTAGAACTGGATCTCCTTCTGAGAGAGGACAGCGCAGAGTCAACATTTGTTACCATTCATCTCTAGACTGTCAAAAGCAGAGTTGTGATTGGATCATGTCCCGTGAGAGCATTTCTGAAATCCTCTGCCTCAGAATGCCAGACTGGATTAATTTCATATACCAGTCTGAACCAGTCCTCAAGCTCAACTTCATAACTGACCTTTCAGTGGCAGACATCTTAGAAAAACATGAGACACTTAGTAGGACACTGAACCAGTTGTGCTGTATGAAGCAACAATACCTGAAAGAAAAGTCTGTGCGGGGAATGAAAGCTGTATATGAAGGTTCTACCTCTCAAACTTAAAGAGAACTCAACACACGGTAAAACTACTTGCCATTATATCAAGACAGAGTGTGGCTTCCATTTGTACCCAATTATGTGGCACATCCCTCATTTTGGTCCCCACCTCACTTCCATCCCACACAAGCCTGCTGTTCTTTCATTGTTAATGCAAAATACTGATATTAGAAATGCTAAATCAGGATTCTGAAATAAGAGACAATTGTATCTATACCACATCATTTCTAGATTCCTTTCCTCTTATTTTTGTTGTGTTTCTATGGTTCTTTGACACAGACTTTAAATACCTGTGTTATACAATTGGGTTATAGTGGAGTGTAAGCTATGCACACAAGAACTCCTCATGTCAGTTACCATTTTTCCTTCACCTCCTAAATAAATTAGGAATGTGAATGTGTCACAGTCCAGAGCAAAGTATGTAAAAGTAGGAAACCCTATTAGAAATTGACAACAGGAAGAAATACACAAGAACAATCACTATTCTTACCAGCTGAATAAGTAGCCAAAACCAAAGTTGCATGGAAAGGGGAGAAAACATTTGAGAAATTAAGGATTTTGATCAATCAGCAAACTTAGTCAGATTTGGACGTTCTCTGTATACATTCTGGCCATTATTTAACACAACAGCCTCAGTATAATATTCTTAGCATTTGAAAATTACAATGCATTGCTAAACAAATTGCCTAAAAAAACCCTGATATTTCATACTTCAGAGCTATTTCATTTCAGTCACAATAAAAAACTTGTATTCCCCATATCTTTGCTATCGCACTGTGGTAATCCACTTAACTGTGACAAACTACAAAATAACAAGCTACCTTCTGCTATAAGAATGAATTTAAATGTTTGTGCATTTGTGAGGTGTGAATGTACAACCAGAAGGGAGAGCTGAAGCAAATATGGGCACGGTAGAGGTTGAAAAGTAATGTGAGTGAAGCAAGCATAAATGGCACTGTAGACATGCATGCCCAGGAGTGCAAAAGACCATGCAATAATAAGCATGCCTAGTGGGGAGATATTCTTGAGGGTAAAGGTAAAAAATATGGATTCTATTCCTCGCTCTGTCAGGCTTCCTGTGAGATCATGGGGAACTAATAATTTTCCCCTTCTATAAAATGGGGATTATGATATTCTGTACTTCTCAGAGATCCTGTGAGATTTAATTCAGTAATGCATGTAAAATGCTGTCAAAGCCTCATGTAATAGATGCTATAGAAATGTTATGCTTTATTAAGCTTAGCAGCATAAGCATAAAGAAGCAGCATTCAACCCATTTTTAACAGAACTGGAAATGCAAGCCCAAGCACAATAAAACTCCAGCTAAATTACGTCCCCCAGATCACCAATGGTGTCAAAGATTCAAACACTCCCTTTAAATCCAGCGAACGTCTCTGGCAATATTTTGATGGTGGGAACTTGGGAGTATAGCTTTTGCAAAGCCAGCCAGCCCGCTCTCAACTTCATCCAAAACCTCATTTAGCTAAAGGTTTTTGGTGTCTCGAGTCCTTTGGATAAATAGTTAATGCAGGATTGTGAATCCAGACTAATAGTAGTGGATGATCTGGCCTGCATCCATAACCAGAGATGTGAGCCAGAAACAAATTTAGCTATAAAAAGGTAGTGAGTGAGAACACACATGACCAGAAGCATGACAATGCAAACCCATTCTGAAGACACCACAAAGACGGAAGAGTGAACAAATGTACCTATGCAAATCCTAACATAATGACAGTATTCTATGTGAAAGTCTGTGTAGATCACAGAGAAAATACCGGGACACCAATTCTTTACATCATTCTAGTAGCACACCACTCACCTCCAGGCATTAAAATGAGATGAAAACAGAAAAGTAGTAAATACCAGTGAATTACTTTTGTTACTAAAGAGGTTTACTCTCATCTTTGCTACACTGATGTCATTGAAAGTCTTCAGTACTCACCACTCCACTGGAAGACTTGGTCTTCAGCTCTAACTTGACCATTCCAAATCCTGAAACAGCAAAATTCACAAGTTTCTATAACAAGAATATAATAGACACTTACTCCGGAATCAAACAGGTTGGGAGTGTTTGCTCAAAACAGCCCACCCTGTTACTAGATGCTGATCTTCCTGGGAAAGTATTAAGTGGTTTCTGATGACTCACCAAGGTAGGTGGCTCATTATCCATTGGGATGTAAGGGAGGCAGAAGTGTCTATTTCAGAGTACAACTAGGGTGTGGGCTGAGCACTCCTGAATTGGATAAATACATTTTAAGACCAGAAGGGAACATTATGATCATCTGTCTGAACTGCTGCATAACACAGGCCAGAGAATTTCATCTAGTTACATACTTGAGGCAAGAATTACATCTACTTGAGCTAGGGGATATTTTTAGTAAAACATCCAATCTTTACTTAAGAGACTTAAAGTGATTACCCCTGGACAAATTGTTCCAATGGTTAATCATATTTACTGTTAGATATTTGTGCCTTATTTTAAATCGGAACTTGTCTAGCTTCAACGGATCTCATTAGACATTTGTCATCAGATATCTTTTCTCCATTTAGATACTTGTAGACTGGGATCAAACCACCTTTTAACCTTCTCTTTTAGAAGCTAAATAAACGGACATGTTTAAGTCTCTCATTGCAAGGCAGGTCTTCCAGCTCTCAAATAATTTGTGTAGCTCTTTTCTGAAAGCTGTCCAATTTGTCAACATCTTTTTTGTCATAGTCTCACCAATACCACATACATAGATAATATCATTTCCTTATTCCTGCAGGATATTCCTTTGTTTACACATCCCAGAACAACATTTGCGCTCTCTTTAGGCTGAAAATCTAGAAGCAGCTAACACTAGAAAGAAAGCTTGAGCTGAAATTGTTCAAAATATAGTTTGGTCTTTGTTAACAAAGACCAGTCTGAGAAATGGTGAGTTTTTGACTTTACAGTGTGTGAACTTTGTTTAGAGCAGTTTGGGAAACGCACCCACTCACACACAGTTTAACAACAAAATTTCACAAAATAGATGATTTCAGAATTCATGACACGTCACTGTACTGTCAGTCTCAGGATTCCCATAACTGATCATAATTTAAATCAGTCACGGGCAATGAAAATACAGAGAGCTATCCCCACAAGATGGACTGTATCTTTGTATCTCTCAAAGCAGTTATTCAAATGAATTTATACGACATATATAAATCTAAAATTCCCAGATGCAAAAGAAAAAAAAAATCAAACCAAAGGTCAACTATTAATTGGAAGATCACCACTTTTACCACTTCCCCCAATACAGAGACAGATATTAGCAAATTTCCTTTAAAAATTCTTACAGCAGATGGAGAAATGATCATCAACTAGGAAGAAATCCAGTATGAAGATCCAGGAAAATCATAAATATACATATATAGAAAAAAGCCACTTCTTTATCAGCTATATAGTGCTAGTTTTATGCCACAAACAACGTAAATACCGCATTAAGCCGTTGTTTATGTAAATTATCAAGAATTGCAAACAAGAGAACAGTTCAAGCAGAGAGTTCCTCCCCTATAGAGACTTTCTGGTTTTCTTTTAAAATAACATTTTCCAGTTTAAAGTGCTCTAAATTATTTGTACTGTGTCCAACATTACACATCATTTGTCTCAAACAACATAGGAGCATTCTACCTGAGGGGATCGTCTGTTGCCAATGGTCTGCTATGGCAACTTACATCGAGGGGTTGGACATAATTATACATATTCCTGTATATAATAAAGAAGGTGAGAAGCACTGCATCCTCTATAAAAGGCGGAGGACACTGGAACACTTCTCACTATTCAAATTACATTTTGTGGCATCTCTCTGACCAAGACTCAAAACAGTTTCCTTTCTAGTTTGTTTGATACACATTTATGGTGGGTTAATATATTGAGTAAGTAGCACTAAATATTTTTTCCTCCTTCTCTTGTACTTATTTGGTCACATTATTACCAAAAAATATTATTTCTGTGAATACATATGTAAATAGCATTATTACTTTTGTTAAGGCACCTAAGAAATGTAAGTTTATTAGCATCAACATATGATCACGCAGCTTACCATATCCTTTGTTGAATACATCCCTGGCGGATTTCCCCAGGTCACAGTAGGACGGTGGGACAGCCATTGGGTCTGAAAAGATTAGAAGTGGAGAGAACCCAGAGTTTACAATACAGAGCCAAAAATCTTACTAAGCAGAGACACCTTCCTTACTTTCACGTTGTTTTGTCAGAAAGAACAAAAGGTATTTTATATCAGAAATTTAACATAAGCCAATCTATAATTCAGAATCACTGTACTCCAGAAGTGGAATTAAATTCTAGCAATGTACTTGTCCCAGAATCTGCTAATATTGTATCAGAGAAAGAACCCAACAATTTACTGACTCCATTTCTGTTCCAACAATTGAATGCTCCTTTCATGATAGGAACTGTTCTGACAAGGGCCCTAGGTGACATACACCATGGTGGTGAATACTCATAGAATTGCAGGACTGGAAGGGATCTTGAGAGATCTTCTAGTCCAGTCTCCTGCACTGAAGGAAGGAAAAAAAGTATTATCTAGACCAGGGGTAGGCAACCTATGGCACGTGTGCAGAAGGCGGCACACGAGAAGTGTGCACTCACACTGCCCGGTCCTGGCCACTGGTCCGGGGGGCTCTGCATTTTAATTTAATTTTAAATGAAGCTTCTTAAACATTTTAAAAACATTATTTACTTTGCATACAACAATAGTTTAGTTATATATTATAGACTTATAGAAAGAGACCTTCTAAAAATGTTAAAATGTATTACTGGCACGCAAAACTTTAAATTAGAGTGAATAAATGAAGACTCGGCACACCACTTCTGAAAGTTTGCTGACCCCTGATCTAGACCATCCCTGACAGGCCTTTGTCTAACCTGCTTTAAAAATCTCCAATGATGGAGATTTCACAACCTCTCTAGGCAATTTATTCCAGTGCTTAACTATCCTGACAGCTAGAAAGTTTTTCCTAAGGTCCAATCTAACCCCCAGCTCACTGATTCCTCAAGGTTAAAGAGAATTTTTTTTCTCCCGCCTCCCTGTAACAACCTTTTGTGTACTTAAAAACTGTTATGTTCCCCTTCTGTCTTCTCTTCTCCAGACTAAACAAACCCAATTTTTTAAATCTTCCCTCCTAGGTTATGTTTTCTAAACATTTAATCATTTTTGTTGCTCTTCTCTGGACTTTCTCCAATTTGTCCATATCTTTCCCAAAACGTGGCACCCAGAACTTCACACAATATTCCAGCTGAGACCTAATCAGCGCAGAGTAGAGTGGAAGAATTACTTCTTGTGTCTTGCTTACAGCACTCCTGCTAATATATCCCAGAATGATGTTTGCTTTTTTGAAACAGTGTTACACTGTTGACTCATATTTAGCTAGTGATCCATTATGACCCCAAATCCCTTTCTGCAGTACTCCCTCCTAGGCAGTCATTCCCCATTTTGTATGTGTGCAAGTGATTGTTCCTTCTTAAGTAGAGTACTTTGCATTTGTCCTTATTGAATTTCATCCTATTTATTTCAGACCATTTCTCCTGTTAGTCCAGATCATTTTGAGTTTAAAACCCTATCCTCCAAAGAACTTGCAACCTAGCCCCTGCGCCCCAGCTTGGTATTGTGTGCAAACTTCATAAGTTTACTCTCTATACCATAAATCATTGATGAATCAGCAAATGAAAGCCCATGGAGTCCAATATTAACTCAAAGCCAATTTAGAACTATACAAGATTTTCCCCTCTTATTTTCTCCATTCTTCCCCTCAGGTAGTCTTCCAGAGCTTTGGAAAATACAAAAAGGACATCTGTCTACAGTATGTGGATGTGACTGACACCCTGGTACCCCAATATTCACCACGGTCATGTAATTAGGATATGCTTTGTACAAAGTATGCTTTGTGAGGTATCATTCTAAAAGTCTTGATCTGTTAGACATTAATGTGTTGTTGGATTGTATGTGCTATCATCGTATATGAAGTTAAGTTTGGCTATGTATGTGTTACTGAAACATGTGAGGTTGAAAACACCCACAAGCAGCCTTTCAGGTACAACAATAAAAAGGCCAAACAATCTTAATGGTTATGAGGAAATGCGCACAAGGATTACCCCAGGAACTATATACAACAGAAACCTCTCCGAGATAGCACTACACAGTGGGAACTGTTTGACCCAGGTCACAGCAAAAGAGCTCCCCACTTGCTGGAAAGAAGATATAAAAGGGGGAAAATGACATCATGAGGGGACCTCATTCTCCCCACAACAACATACCTGGAAACACCTGAGGAATAAAGACTGAACAAGACTGAACGGGGGGGAAGTGATGGTCGTAGACTAAAAGGGATTTCTAGCCTGTGTATGAAAACCTGGGAAACCCAAGCTGCGAAGCCAAGGCAGTTTGTGCCTTAAGAATTTGCCAGCCTGTTTATCACTCAGGGTGAGAATTTGCCAATTCATATCCTATCTATCTGGCATGTTAAACTCAGTTTGCGGTTTTGTTTATTTACTAGGTAATCCGCTTTGATCTGTTGGTTATAATTTATAATCACTTAAAATCTATCCGTTTGTAGTTAATAAACTTATTTTATATTTTAATCCAAACCAGTGTGTGTTGGACTAAGGTGTCTGGGGAAAATCTCAGCTTGGTTACCACAAGTGTGCATGCTCCTCTTTACATTGAGGGAGAGGTGGACTGAGTGTTAAACCCATATACTGGCCAGATTTGACCAGGGCAGTACAGTAGTGCTCTGGGGTCCTAGGCTGGTGGTTAGAGAGCCTGCATGTGACTGCAGCTGGGTGTGTTCCTACTTGTGTGAATGCTGGTGAAAGTGCAAGCTTGGAGGGCTTTGCAGCTTGTCAAAACAGCACAGTGTGACAGGGAGCACAGGCTGCTGGGTCAGTGGTATCCCAGTTCCAGGTGACACTCCAGGATCTTGCTGAGTCTCTCTCTGATAATGCACTTAACAGAAAAACGGGACTATGGTCTAACATAAATAACTTTCTGTCTCAACTTTAATTTTGTTTAAACAGAAAAAAAGCCAGAAACTGAACATTGTGAGTGGAGTGTTAGTTTTAATGTTGGATGTCTCAACCCTTTTGTTTGGTGTCACTACCTAAATATTATTAAATACCATTTTAAATAATATATTCTGCTAGTGGCTTCACATTAAAGAAACATAGGTGGCTTCTATTCTAGAGTTTGTGCCTGAGAAATATGGATTTATAATGGCAAATCTTAAACATCCATCATGTTACTGTGGTAGCTTCTGTTCCAGAAAGGACCAACTAACCAACAGCTGAATGGCTCATTTGTTGCCAAGCTTCTCTTGAACAGCTACCACTAGAAATATCTCCAATCCTCCACTTGATAAATTATATTACATTGAAAGCACCGCTGATCCAAGATAATAATAATAATGCAAACTAAGAGGTAAAAATCTTTAAAATCATCCATTCCCTTCAAATACTCACACCACTTACCTTTCCTTTGAACTACACAGCAGTGCTAACTGTTTAGCCTCTTTCTTATTACTGTTGGGTTTCTCTTCCCCCACGCTCTTGCTGAAGAGCAAACTTGAGTTCTTCTGACCTTTGTGTGACAAGAAATCTATTCTTGCAGCAAGCAGTTTCTGACTTCACTCACAAAAAGACAAAACTAATCAAGCGCAGAACTGCTTCACAAAGCTCACTTTCTGTCACTATACTGGCTATTATGCAAGGATATCAACAAAGTATCTGAATTAATTCACAACTCAACCTTGTGGATGGATTACACAGAGCTGAGACAATTTACACTCTCTAATGAACTTCTTTATTTTTAATAGCTGGCCTTCTGCTATATATATATATATATATATATATATACACACACACACACACACATATATATATATACCTGTGGGTCTAGCAGGTACAGAACAGCTGGACATGACCGCAGATTCCTTATATGAAGATTAGATCATAAATTATGTACGTCTCAAATGTGAACTTATAAAAGTTCTTTATAACCTGTCAAATATGGAAAAAAATTGATGCATCATTAAAGATGAAAGACAAGTTTTACTTATACTATTACAGCAGCATCTGCAACCTAGTCGTGGAGCAGGCTGCATTTCTGATATAAAACCTGATTTTCACCAAAGAACAATTGCTGAGGTGAGCCAGGAGCAAATTATTCCATAATTTTTAAAAAAGTTGCTGTTATCTTTTAAAGTTTGTCAGAATTTTTCATCCCATTGTTTTAAAAACAGCTCAATGACTTAAAATCATTACTAGGAATTAAAGTAAACAAAATAAAGAGAACACAGCCAACACCAGGTAAGTGTAAAAGCAGATATTGTGGTTATGGATATGTGGTTAACTGTTTTTGAGGCTTAAAAAATGTATTAGGACACATATACGAGCAAAAGCCAATACCAAAGATGGTTCTCTGCACAAGCCCCCATCAGATGCACAAGTGGCATCCTGGTGAGAAACCTAGTAAACTAAATAGCTACCTCTTTCACTATCCACCCTAGGTAATACACCACCCCACTCCACCCTGACTTTTTGGGGGATATCCAGCATCTCCCTCCCTCATTTATCAATTGCTGAAAAGGGGGCAGAATCACTACCCCCTATTCCTTTAACAGGGTTTGCCTAGACTTTAACTTTCAGTCATGTTTTAACACATGGTAACTGACAATTGATTAATATGTTAGAACAAGATTGAAGCTGGACTGCACCATCATCATTCTTTCCCAATACCCCTATCACCAAACAGAAAAGTGAATGCAAATGGGAGAACAGAAGAGGGTGTCCAGCATGTAGTCAGTGAGAGCTCCCACTGTACCTAAAGCATATTCACAGAAAATCAAAAGGAAAGATCTTCTACTCTGACAAATACCCGTTCTGTCATTAAGTGTATCACCCTCCTGCTTGGCATTTTACTCCATTTGAGCCCTGTTTTCATAAAGCTCTCTAGTACACCTTCCGTATTAGATTCATTACCTGTAAATGTGACCCACAATACCCCCCATATGCTTTTATAAAGGAGTTTGTTTATATTCAACGTTAAATAATGAGTAGTCAAGTATTTACAGTATTTTTAAAGAAAAACATTTCTGAGCACGGGACTCACAAATGTATGCTTAAGGGAGAATTGTACCGTGTCATCCCTGAAGGAGGTGCTGACTATCACCACCAGTTATGGACCCAACACCTCGGCAGCAAAGACAGACTGGTGAAAGTAAAGGATGATTTCAGCATCCCAACTACTCTACTGGGTAAATGGCCTCAATTTTTGCCTGGTCTGAGATACAATGACTATTTCTGGGCAAGATACTTCATAAATCATTTGAGAGAGGTAATTCTAGACACCAATGGAAATCTGAGCATGTGATTTATTTCAGTTGAGAGTCACAAGATATCAGATTTTGGAAATCACATTTGGACTACACTTTTACTCTTCCCCAACTCAACTGCTGTCTGACTGTAGCAGCTGTTCTCTAGAGAGCTATTAGAGCTAGTACAAATCAGTGTTACCAGTGATTCATGAATGGCGATCTGAAAAACTGCTTCTTTCATAGGAGCGATGCATTTGTCAGACCTCTGGCAGAAGCCTTTTCTGCTAGCCACGTGTCTATCTTTGGGAGTTTCCACTTTTCAAAGATTCTGAATGACTAAATTCCAAAATCCAATAACCTCCCCATAATTTTCATGTCTGTTAGATGTTTCTTTAGTGAAAATTCGACACTAAACAAACGTACAGAAAGTATCAAAACTGAAGTAGTAGCAAGCACGTAATAGGACTGACCTGAACAGCAAAGCACTGGGGATATAAATCAACTAAAGAAAAAAAAAATTTTTTTTTTTGTTTAAACTGGTTTTCTCAATAAAATTAAATATAGGTTTGTTTTTTAAAAGATAAATCAATTTGCAATTAAATCTGAAATTGTGACAATTTATTTTAAGGCCTACCTTTACTATAATCTAAAAACATTTAAATTACATTAAAAAAAATCAAGCAGTACATGTTTGCTTTCGAGTTTTAAAAGAAAGTCAAACCACTGAACTGGTGGAAGTCACTTGCTAAGCAGCTAGAACCAAAGTTTGCTGAAGTGCTAAATGAACTTTTGACAGCAGTAGCCTCTTCTGTAGGTGCAGAGAAAGTATTTTCTTCATTTCAGTTTATTTAACTAGTTCATTTTTAAGAAACCAATTGTGAGTTAAAAAAGCAAGAAAACTTATTTTCCTCGTAATCAATGAATAATAACTAGTTGAGAAAGGATGATACCTACTTCTTCTAAAATCTTGAAGGACATGGTGAGCGGAAACAATCAGTTTAATTAAGTAATTAACTACAGATACTTCCTTCATTTAAAAAAAAAATCTGTTTTAAACATAAAACATTTTGATACAATTTTTCCTTACATATCCAGCACGAGGTAGTTTTATTTAACCATTTAAAAATGCTGGTTTTGCACAATTTTAATTTAAATTTCAATCCAAATAGAGAAAGATACAAATCACAGGTAAAAAAACAACCACATAGCAAATGAGAAATGCATCATTCTCTATTTTCTAACATACTCTAATAATTAAAATAAGAATATGAATAAATGTAAGTTAAGTCATAACTGCTTCAATAAATGCATAGAGACATAGTGCATACCCTGTTACCAAAAAAAACACTAAATTTAGTGAAAGGGCTATATTTAGTTGGGAATTAATGTTCTAAAGATTATCAACTAAAGATAACTAAGTACAAATGCAAAACACTTAAAATTTAAATCAAAGTTTTGTGATTGCTAATTTAAATCATGATTAATATCAGTGATCACTTTGATTTAAATTAATGCACCTTGCTGCAAAGTGACTTAGGCCTGGATTACACTTAAAAGGGCTTGCCACTATAGATATACCAGAGGAGCTATAATGGTAAATTCTCCTAATGGAGACAGCTTATACCAGCAACAGTTTCTGTGTGTGTATAGTTTCAACCAGTTCCCCAAACAGAATAAGCTATACCGACAAATGGACTTTTCTGCAGGTACAACTGCATCTACACTAGGGCTTTTGCTGCCATAGCTATGTTCATTAGGGATGTGATTTTATTTCCCCACCCCACACACACACTTAACTGAAGTAGCTATATTGGTAAAACTTTCTAGCATAGACCAGGCTTTAGAGAAGCTAGAGCAGCGGTCAGCAACCTTTCAGAAGTGTGCGCCGAGTCTTCATTTATTCACTCTCATTTAAGGTTTCGCGTGCCAGTAATACATTTTAACATTTTTAGAAGGTATCTTTCTATAAGTCTATAATATATAACTAAACTATTGTTGTATGTAAAGCAAATAAGGTTTTAAAAACGTTTAAGAAGCTTCAATTAAATTAAAATGCAGATCCTCCCGGATGGGTGGCCAGTGTGCGTGCCACTGAAAATCAGCTTGCGTGCTGTCTTTGGCACGCGTGCCATAGGTTGCCTGCCCCTGAGCTAGAGCAATGTGTGCTGCAGACAACAAGGGAAGATTTGATGCTGATAAAATGTAAACTGTTACACAACGGGAGAGGAAATAAAGCAGCAAAGACACAAAATGGAAGGCCATAACTAAGTGGCAGTCACATTAAACAAGTTTATTTTAACATTCGTTTTTCCCACATCACTAAGCACTACAGTAGCCACAGAAGAAATGTGGTCTTGTTTTTAGAGGCTGTAGTGATAGGTGGTCAATGAAAACACTATGTGGTACACAATAAGAACCCTGCTCCTATCAACTACAATATTGTAATGCTGCATTTCAATCAGTATGGAGCAGGGGTCCCCAACGAGGTGCCTGGCCGGTAGATGAGCACCTGCCGAAATGCTGCCGAGAAGCAGTCATCTGGATGCTGCTGCTTGTCGGCGGCAATGCCTATTGACGCTGCCGCTTGTCGGCGGCATTTCGGCGGATGCTTGTCCACCGCCACAGTCCTCCATGGCTCGTTGTCTGGCGCCCGCCAGACAAAAAAGGTTGGGGACCACTGGCATGGAGGATTAATCTCTGTGATCACAAAAATACAGGCTTCTAAATTCATACTATAATTAAGCATTTTCGGGGTGAGAGATAAGCAAGAGTTATCAAAATGATCAAATTTTAGATTGACATTTCCTTTATTCTAATATGTTTTCAACATTTATCAAATGTTAATGTAAAACATCTATGGATTTCAGTTTCCCAAACACTTTTTAAAAAGTCAGTATTTATATTTCCACTGCAATTCCCTCTCCCAGCAAAGTCCAAAAGGCAATGTGAATACCTGGCTCCTGTTGACATAAGAGATTCTTATTTCCACATTGAAGAGTACCTATTTTACCCGATAAAGTTTTGTAGTGAAATTATTAGACTTGTAGGAATTAAATCAAACATTTTCTCCATTAAACTTCATCAGACAGTTGTAGCAGCTCAGAAACAAAAAACAGCTTTGTGCGTGCAATCTGCAGCAGCCTAGGACTCAAATACCTCTCAGACTTTGCTGAAAGAGGAAGAAACACCTTTTTTGGGGGTCAAATTAACATTCATCCAAAATACAGAAAAAGTAGGAATACTGTCCCTATTTAAGATATCAGTATTCCGCATCTTGCAAGGGCAAAAACACCCATTGGGAAAGTAGTAGTAGTACTTTCAGAATGAATGAGGTTTTCTAGACACTGGTTTTGAATGAGCGATCAAAATGAACAAAAATTCTAGTCCTAGCAATCTGAATCCAGGGATGATTTTCTTCCAGTGGGAGGAGGAAGAGGGGAGATATGCCTGGATTTTAATGCATGCAGATGACCTATCTATTGAGGTGTGTGTTGTAGCATCACATGCTAGACTGTGAGACTCAATGTGCCAGGGTGGATAAAAATCAATGATTTTTTTTTTTAATGGAATAGGGATTATAAATTCAAATTCTAGATTATGAGACAATATATTCATATAATGTTTAAGAAAAGTTTTGTAAACGAGTTCCAATAGTTCATGGATTAAGGACCCAATCTTATGGGGTTCCAGGGGCTTCTGTATAGATTTAGATTAATCTTTCTATCTATCTAATGGGACTCAGTGCTCAGTCTAGAAGATACCATCAGAGATGCTTAATTTTTCAGTTCTCAAACTGTGGATTTGTGTCTCCAGAGATAACATGCTTGTTAACAGCAAAAATGTTTTTAAATAATAAATAAATAGAGGTGAGAAATCGCAAACCTCAACCCTATTATCCCTCTGCAAATTTGTGTACACAGAGTCAATCCCTAACCTCTCTCTAAAAGTGGAAAGTTTCAAAATGTTCAACGAATAGAAGATTGTTGGAGGCGGAATAGATCCGGACAAGGAGAAGAAGTCTGGAGATAAATTTGAGATGGGAGTGAGAGGCAGTAGAAACAAAAGTGAAACTGTTTGAGCAGCATATTCCAGAAGTCTTGAGGTCTTTCTGAGTGTAGCCTTCATTGATTAGAAATCTACCATACCATTCTCTCACTAGAAGGGAAAACCTATAATGGCAGCAGGCTGTAAAAACAAACAAACAAACAAAAAAAACACCAAACACAAAAACAAACAAACAAAAAAACCCCACAAAAATACACACACCCAGTTTGGTAATATTTTAATGAAGTTTCTTTACCTGTGGGCAAGACAGGCATGCGTGCAAAATGCAAACAGTGCAACAAAGAAATGCAAAGCCTGGTTGCCTGAATGAAACATCATGAGACGTGTTCCTTCTCAGGAGTCAAGTATCAGAGGGGTAGCCGTGTTTGTTGCTTTTTACAGTTCCAGACTAAGAGTCCTGTGGCACCTTATAGACTAACAGATGTATTGGAGCATAAGCTTTCGTGGGTGAATACCCACTTCATTGAAAGCTTATGCTCTAATACATCTGTTAGTCCAGGGTCCCCAACCTTTTTGTGACCAGTAGCACATTCATGTTTTCAGAAGAGTGTGACGGGCGCCAACAATTTTTCAAGGCTTATTTTGTATTCGTACATTAAATTATACGAAAAACATGATATTTAATATTACATAATATATGAATCCAGAGAGAAGCCGCGAGGACAGAGAACACCGGCGCCTGCATCCCCAGAGTACTCTGTCCCCAGCAGGTGCGGGGCCCCGGCATCTCTCCCCTGCTGGGCACTAGGCAGGTCTCACGCCTGCTGGGGAGAACACCGGCGCCAGCAGCCTGCAGTTCTCTGTCCGTGGCAGGAATGGGGCCACAGCTTCTCTCCTCTGCTGGGCACTAGGCGGGCCCCGTGCCTGCCGGGAACAGAGAACACCGCACCCGCAGCCTGAGTTCTCTGTCCCTGTCAGGCGTGGGGCCGTGGCTTCTCTCCCCTGCTGGGCACTAGCGGGGCACACACAAATGCCCCAGAGGGTGCCATGGCACCCACGGGCACAGCGTTTGGGACCACTGTGTTAGTCTATAAGGTGCCACAGGACTCTTTGTTGCTTCTCAGGAAGAAGCTGTGTTGAAGATAATTAAAGGAACATGTCTGAACATGCAGGATCTTCAGGTTGATAAACTGTTATTTCATACTTCTTTCTTAATGACTGCCTGTCTTCCTTCTGGACTATTCTTCAATTCTCATGTTTGAACAAAAAAATATAGTTGCTACTCTATGGTACTATCATTTTAGATGCAGTTGTGATAAAAAAATAAATAGTTGAAATAGGCAGATCTTCCTTTTACAATTTCACCTTTAAAGTACTACTGACTGCCAGTGACTGCAATAAGTAATACTAAATGAGCAGTATGGTAATAATTAAGTAACTGCATTGACTTGTTTTGTTTAGGAGAATCCATCCTCAACATACAGGATTCTGAAGACTATCCACCTTCAAGATCACCATAATTTTCTATAGTTTCAGAGTTATCTGCCGATGAGTGTTTCAGTCACATCACGTATCTCACATAGCCACAGTATATCACCTGTAGCAAAAAGGAAAAAAAACTCCATCATCCAGATACAACCATAGATAAGTTTGAGATGAGAACCAGCAGATTACAAAAAGTAACTGATGAAAAAATTTCCCTGTTTGTTTATGCAACAAACTCTCCTTTCCGTATGATTGAGAACCCTCACTTCCATTAACATGGTTCAGTCATTAAGACCAGGATACAGTTCACCCAACAGCATAGATGTTGCAGGCAAATTGCTGGATAAAGTGTACGAAAGAGAAACTGAGCAGTGTGCAAAAGGTCTAGAGGGTAAAATTGTCAACCTGAGTCTTGATGGGTGGAGCAATGTCCACAAAGATCCTGTTGTATGTGCTTGTGTGACAACAGAAGAAGGGAATGTCTTCCTTACAGAAACAACTAATACATCAGGAAATGCACACACAGCAGAATACTTACAAGAAGTAGCAGTAAAAGCTATAACAAACTGTGGGAAAAAAAAATCAAATGTCTAGTACGCAGCTTGGTCACAGACAATGCTGCAAATGTATCCAAGATGAGAAGAAATTTAGAAGAGAGTCCCAAGCTAATAACATACGGTTGCAGTGCTCATTTGATGCACCTTCTAGCCAAAGACTTAAGTGTTCCAGAAATAAAGGCTAATGTTGTTGAAATTGCAAAATACTTCCGTAACAACCACTTTGCAGCAGCTGCTCTGAAAAAAGTGGGAGGAACCAACCTAACTCTCCCACAAGACGTGCGACAGAATTCAGCAGTGGACTGTTTTGAGCATTAGATCAAGAACTGGCCTAATCTGATGACAGTTTGTGAACAAAATTGTGAAAAAAATAGATGGCACTGTCACAGCCAAAGGTCTTAAGAGAAGTGTTGAACACATGCGGAGTACCCTGAAACCTATTTCTGTAGCCTTGAACAAAATGCAGGGAAATGGCTGTTTTATTGCCGACGCTGTTAAAATTTGGAAGGAACTGAGTGAAATCTTAAAAAGAGAAATATGCAATGACAGAGTTAAATTACAAGCATTAAAAAAACTAATGGGATAAGCACTATCTCCAGCTCATTTTCTTGCCAATATTCTCAGTACTCGGTACCAGAGTCAAACCTTAACTGCAGAAGAAGAGGAGTTGGCTATGACATGGACATCCAGCAATCATCTCTCCATAATGCCAACTATAATAAACTTCAGAGCTAAGGGTGAACCATTCAAGAAATATATGTTTGCTAATGGTGTTTTAAAGCAAGTCACAGTAGCGAACTGGAGGAAGTCACTTAAGCACTTGGATTCAAAGACTGTTGAAGTGATAATCTCACTTTTAACAGCAGTAGCTTCTTCTGCTGGTGTAGAAAGAATATTTTCTTCCTTTGGACTAATTCATTCCAAATTGAGAAATCATTTGGGACCTGAAAAAGCAGATTATGAACAAACAGGAAAATGAAGGTGAAGACAACTGAGTTAACTACAGAAGCCAATATTTTAAGTTTCTCATGTTGACCTGCCTAACACAGTCGATTTAAATTTTTTTTTTAAATATTTCATTTAACTATTTTAGTTAAAAACAATTTTAACAACACTTGTTGTGTTAAAATATTATATATTTGCTGTTGAAGAAAAAACAGAATACATAACGTTGGTGTTTTAGTTAAATAAAACAATTTAAATGTCTGTCTGGTGACGTTCTCCTCCTAATACAGCACGGCAAGAAAAATATTAATGATTAACCTGTTGAACTTGAGATAGCTCACCTCCCAAAGACTTCATAAATATCTGCTTCAATTATCTTTGGTAAATGAAATAACCAATCATTCATTTTCTGGTAGAGCTGTACAACTAATCTGAAAAGTTTTCAAAATAAATCACTTTTAAAATGAATAGTGTGTATCTTCTAAAAATGAAACTTACATCTATCTCTGAGTTGTGAAAAATATGTATCAAGGTTATAACAATCAACAAGAATGCACTTTTATGTAGAAATCCATGATTAAATCGAGTCTTCCTAACTACTAATTTAAATCAAATCCACACTGCAACGTCCCCAGCCACCTTTAAAAGAACATTAACTAAACCAGAGGCAAGCATAGTATCCTAAACTGCTTTTAACACAATTAAAAACAAAAGTTGATACATTTAAGTTTATGTTGTCCTTTAACCAGTAATCAAGGGCATGAATCAAAGTCACAGGTGTCACAGTCCAGAAATACCCAAACAATTTCAGACTTTCTGTGAACAAAACCAATGGCAACAATGTAAAGAAATGTGTATGTGCATGTGTACGTGCACACACCTTCTGCCCCATGCCCGGCCCTGCCCCAAGACATGGAAATGCAAAAAGGACACAGCTCATATTGCTTTGAATTTAACAGCCAAAGCCATCAGTTGCCATGACAGCACCACAAGGTGACTTTGGAGACACTAGGGTGATCAGATGTCCCGATGTTATAGGGACAGTCCCAATTTTGGGGTCTTTTTCTTATATAGGATCCTATTACCCCCCCACCCCGTCCCGATTTTTCACACTTGCTGTCTGGTCACCCTAGGAGACACCCAGAGCAGGAAATTGTCAAGACACAATTGATTTTCGTTATTGTAAATGCACCATACAGAAGCTGTAACATACACCAGAGACAGAAACTCACAGAGACATAAAATAGGCAATGTGCTGTGAGCAGCTACGGTCACCCCCCCCCCGAGGGTTATACTACCCCAGCCCTCACACCCGGACCCCGCCCGGGGCCTCACGTCGCCCAGGCCGGACACTGACCTACCCGCTCTTATAGCCCGACGGGGTGTGGGAGCGAACAGACCGGGCACCGTCACCGCTGCCGGCTCCGCTCGGCTCCCCCAGCCCCAGCTTCTCACCCCCCCCGTACCGTAAAGCCGCTGTCTTCTGGCTCTAGGCTCAAGGTCTCGCTCTCGCCACGCCTATCTACAGCGCATGCCCAACGCTCCCAGTTCCCAGTGCCACACGCGCGTCGCTCTCCCTTACGTCACCGCGCGTGCGTAGTACCACCCATTCTAATTCCCGTTGCATCTTCTCGCAGCACCGCAGAACGGCACACGCAGACTAGTACTGCGCATGCACCGATGGTTAGAGACCACCAGCGCGCATGCGCGAGTGAAGAGCGCGGAGGACACACAGAACAGTTCCGATTGACCGGAAGCTGACGAGAGACTCAGTCTGCGCATGCTCTGTTGCCTGAGCTGGGGGGGAGGGTGGTGTCTCGCCTCCTCGTAGTTCTCCCAGCAGCGCGCTCCGCTCATCCAGTCCCCATTGCCCCAGGCCTGGAGAACCCACTTTCCTAGCTCGCCGCCATGACCGGCCTATTGCCATGGCAACCCCCGGATGCTGCAAAGAGAGTTGCTCTCAGAGCCGGCTCTGGCTCGCTCAGCTGCCGATCGGTTCCGCACCGGCAACTGGGGCACGGCGGCCTCAGGCAGGCCCAGCCCCGCTCTATCCTTGAGTCAGACCCACAGGCCTGCGCCAAGGGTGCACAGCAGAGTAGGACTAACTGCCTTTCATGCCAGTTTCCACCATCTGCTGTGCAAACCTCCCTGAACGCTACAGGCCCAATCCCTGCTGCAGGTCGCTCCCACCCTCCGCTTGGAAAAGGTGATTTCATTCCCCACCACATATCGAATACAAACTCCTCGATGCATCCCTGCCACAAACTTTTCTCCCACGTTGTAGAATGAATGCCTCTCACACAGAGCTCTCCACCATCATGGCACTACCATACTTCTCCCACACACTTTGTTCACACCACAATACACCCCAACACATCCCTTCCAACACTGCCGTTTCTCCCACGTACACCGTATGTCTCCCCAAAATGCCTTTCCCTTCTCTCTGTCACACACAGCCACCAGCTCCTCTCTTCTCACACTATGGCCCTCGTGTTAACCCCAAGCATTTAAAAATCATGAATCAGTTCCCCCCAATAATGGCATTAACTTAAAAATCTTTTTTTTTTTTTTTTTTTTGAAGAACATAAGAATGGCCATACTGGGTCAGACCAAAGATCCATCCATCCCTCTGACAAACAGAGGCTAGGGACACCATTCCTTACCTGTCTTGGCTAATAGCCATTAATGGTTTTAACCTCCATGAATTTATCTAGTTCTCTTTTAAATCCTGCTATAGTCCTAGCCTTCCCAACCTCCTCAGGCAAGGAGTTCCACAGGTTGACTGGGCACTGTGTGAAGAACTTCCTTTTATTTGCGTTAAACCTGCCCATTAATTTCATTTGGTGGCCGCTAGTTCTTATATTATGGGAACAAGCAAATAACTTTTCCTTATTCACTTTCTCCACACCACTCATGATTTTATATGCCTCTATCATGTCCCCCCTTAGTCTCCTCTTTTCCAAGTTGAAAAGTCCTAGCCTCTTTAATCTCTCCTCATATGGGATCCGTTCCAAACCCCTATTTTAAATTATAATTTTGGCCTTTGTTTTAATTTGCCTTTTGGGTTCTGAACGTTTACAGTGCACTTGCTTCATGTTTTCAAGCCTTTTTCCACAGGTGCTAGGGCTGGACACTTTATTATTTTTTTTATTCCAACATCTGCAGGGGGTGGGGGGAGAACCACCCTCCACTATCTCAAGACTCAAAATAAAATTATGAGTTGGCAAGACTCACCCCAATCACATTTTCCTACACCCCGCCAGTCTCATAATCATTGTACAAACTAAACAAATCTATGTATTTAATATAGGGGACTGTTTCCATAAGCTTATTTTATTGTAATCAACACACATGACCCTGGGGTATCTAGCTGTACAACTTATGGGTGATACTGGGATATTGTACTATAAAATTGCTGTATTTTTGAATGCTTCTATGTGAATATGAATCCCATCCTAGCTGCCATGGGTGGTGTCACATCCTCCTAGAACAGATACAATGGGGAACAGTTAGAATTCAACAACCCTATTCTGGTGCAGATCCCTTGGAACAGTAGGTGAGCTAAAGCTTAGGAAAAAGCAGTTTTATCCTACCTCCTTTGCAGAGAGGGAGGAAAGTAGGAGCAGTGGAAATTTACCAGGAGTAGTACAGGTGACCAGCCAGGGGGTTAAATAAGGAACCACACAGGGGGGACTTGGAACAGGAGAGGGGAAGGGGATGGACTGGCCTAGGGCCAAGAAGTTGGGCTGGAGGACATGATTTCACTTTTCAGCAGACAAGCAGTGCCCTGCACCCCAGGACTTGGACCCCAGGCCAAAGAATGCCCTGCAGTAGTGAGGAAAGTGAAGCAGGGGAAATAGGCTGCAGGGTTTACTATTTTGTTTGATCTGTACTCTCTTGTGATTTATATGATTAAATAAAAGAACAATTGTGTGAGTCTCTGGGAAAAGAGTCAGATGTGTTACATGCTAACGTTTATGAGCCTTGTGAGAGTGTTAAAATGGTAAACTAGAAGCTCACATCTTAGGGTGGAGTTCTGGGAGAGGGTGTTTAAGCTTCTGAGGTATCTTGGGGTTCAGCACTGGTACTGGAGGCCAAAGGGGTTCCATTTCCATGAAAGAGTAGCAGGGTGAAAGTCAGTGCCCAGGAAACGTGCCAGAGAAGGACAAAGGGAAGAAACAGTAGTGCAGCCTGCTGAGACCCCTACCTTGGGACCCACAGTGAGCAAACACAAGGGGCTGCTTGGCTAGGATTTGTGACACAAGGAGACTACTGCACATGTACAAGGGTTGTTTGATGGCTCAGAGCCATGGTAGCACTTCTACACCATTCTCCCTTCAAGCTGTTGGTGTAGAGAGTATGGCCAAAACTTAACCCTTATAAGGTTTTTCCTAATCCCTTACCTAAATATCCTTTGCTGAATATTAAGCCCAGCATTTAACATATTTACTAACAGCATTTAGCATACACCTTTACCCCAATATAACCCTGTCTTTGGGAGCCAAAGTCTTACCACATTATATTGAACGTGCTTTGATCCACCGAAGTGCGCAGCCCCGCCCCCCTGGAGCACTGCTTTACCGTGTTATATCCAAATTTGTGTTCGCTTGGGGTAGAGGTGTATTTGAAGTCTCATCAGGTCTCTCCCCCTCCCCCCCCCCCTTTCTTTTCTCAAGACTAAACAGGCCTAGTTTTTTTAACCTTTCCTCATTGGTCAGGGTTTCTAACCTTTTATCATTTTTGTTGCTCTCTTCTGTACTCTCTCCATCCTAACTGAAGGAAAAAGGCATACAAATGCCTAAGGTAATAAACCACGTTTTCATAGTTACCCTGGCCCTTCTACAACCCCTCCAAATTGTTTGTTACTCATGTCACATCTAAGCTTAATTGTAAACTATTTCAAGTACTGACTTTGATTTCTATGACTAATACACTCTTGAAAAGTTACAATACATATCTCCTGTAATTTTGTTTGCTCATTAATGTTTCCCTTTCATCTGTTACCTCAATAAAGATTTCCTGTGAATTTCTGCCAAGGAATTACTTAGTCTAGTAACTTTGATTATTTAAACTTTTTTTTTCTCTCCAAATCAGTTTTATTTCTCTTAAACTGTTTGAGACAGGAGTCATAATTATGGTTGCTTTAATCTACTTAAACAGCAGTTATAAATCTAGAGATTGTTACATGGGGGTGTAGTAGAATGTGGATGTGGGCTATTTAATGGAAGGAAGTCTATTGCTTGGAAAATATTCCTCCAGAAATACATCACAAAGATGGAGGCCTTGGAAGACGTTTAGAAATTCTCCCACCTTGGATCTAGCACTGATACATCTACACTTGGACTAAACCAATAGCATGAGAATTGCTAAAAATTCTGGGTAGAAAAGGCTACACCGTCCTTGCCAGCCAGACTTGGGGACACTGGGAAAAGGGAGTGCCTTGTGCTGCTGCAATTACTGTGACAGCTCTTAGTGGGGGGGGGGGGGGGGGTGTCAGGCAGAGCGCAGTAATGCAGAAGAGCCTCTTTCTTGCCCTGCTGGCTGGAAGCTATTCCTAAAGTAGATTATATGGAAGAGTGGGAGGAATGCCCAAGAGCTGGTGGTGTGTGAAAGGAGGGAAGCTAGTTAGGGCAAAATTGAACTTAAATTGTGGGTTAGAGCCAGGGAAATAAAGCATCTTAAAGGCATAAGATTTGACCCCTTTTCTTTCCCTGTTCTCACTACTGATGTTCCTAAAGGGATCTGTGCTGCTCCAGAGGACTAATGTGTTTCTAAGAGGAAACAAGGATTGACCATAGGGAAACCACTTGTGAAGGGACAGACACAGCTCACTCAGGAAGAAGAGTCCCCCTAAAATAAAACCACACCCATTCCATCTATCATTTCATTGATTTGTGAGAAATGTAGGTTTGTGATACAAAAAGGATGATGGTCTAAATTATTTGGAAGTTTGAGGGGGCTACTTCCTAGGAAAACTATCACTTTAATAAAGTATACTAAATAGCCTGGCTAGTATCTAGGGCAAACAAAATTTAAAAACTGCTTTTGACTATAAAACATAGGCAAGGAGGCCTATAACACCATTTATATAACTGTGATCAAAGCCCTGTACAAACATTGACTGTTTAATATATCCTTATTACATTATTCTGAAGAGGCATTAGGTTCATTTTAATAATCGAGAAACGGGGCAAAAAGCCACAGAGAAAGTGAATGGTAGAGCTAGAATTTGAACTCAGGAATTCTCGACTCCCAGCGTTGCGCTCATGCCACTCTTTGATAGCCAAGTTGCAATGGAACTCAGGAGAAATTATGTCCTACATGAACTGCATTAATGGCATAATATGCAGATCATATTTATTAACTTGGAGTGTTGATAGGAAACGTACAATGATAAAAACATTAGGTACCTTATTCTTTTTCTAACTTTAAAACATTAGGATACAGTAGCTTAAGGCACACATGTAGGCTTTCCACTTCCAATCTGTCCTGGGTGATGTTTCAACATGACAATTGAATGGCAAAAGTTCTGAGTGAGGAAGAAGACTTTTCTGTTTGGGTAGATTGGAGGCATGTCAAATTCTGCATTTATCAGCTGGAAATCTGTAATCCAGTTCCAATTGTTTCAAGTTAAGGCAATGTGATACAGATGACAGTAAAGATACCAATCACATTTTGTGAAGATAAATATTCTGTGATTTTACTACTAGTATAACACCCTCCCCCCACAACTTGAGTCAGGATCAAAGCAGATACATATCCTAGTTTTCTGAATGAACACTAGCTTCAAACAGTTTTGTTCCACTACAGGAAGCAAGAAAGCTTTCCCAAACATATTTGACTTGAGCAGAGATTATTTTGGCAGCTGCCTTGAACTAAGTGATAATTGTGACTGGATGCCAGAGCTAACCAGACAGTTTTTTCTATATTCCCACCATACCAAGGATAAATGTTTAGTAATTGGCAGACTGGCCAACATGAATCACTCTTTCTTGGAGCACGATTAGCTGTGAAAACAGATCTTAGAAAAAAACATTTTGCAAAGGGATTATGGAGGGTAGGAAATGCAGGTGATTACAGTGTCTGCCTTTGATACAAACATCCTGCTCCTCTGCTGTCCCTTTGAACTAACTTTGATATGCAATAATTAGGAGTGGCTCAGCCCCTGAGGAGCGGTGGCTGCTGCTGCCCTACCTCCTTGCTCATTTTAGTGAATCCTTGTTTTGAACTATTGATCAAACAGATTTGAAGAGATTTATTTAAATCTGTGTGGGCTGAAGAGGAAGGAAATGAGGAGAGGAGGGGATGGAAAGAACAGCAAACTTGGCTATAAATACCCCAGGAAGGACAGAGCTCCTCTCCACAGATTTTCCTCTTCGGTTAGAGATGTAAAATGTAAGAAAAGGACTTTTATTCAAGATTTTTTTCTTTTAAAAAGATTCACAAATATCCCATATTTGCTGAATCTGTGTTGCTTGTTTTCAAGCTTCAGCACATCTTAGACAACAGTGGTAAGCGCTGTAGAACTCACGGGGGGAAACACAGATCAACCTGCCTGAAGAATGGTGGCAGTCTTGCTGCTAGGCCTCAGCTGTGTCTGTTCCCCAGTGGTAGCCCTGATCCTAGACTACAACAGCATCAAGAGTTCAGCTGAAGTGCAGGGCACCAGAAAGGTGAGAGCTCTGGGGGTCAGTTGGGGACCTGAATTGAATTTTCAAGGGTTAAACGATCTCAGAATATTAGTAATATTTTGCAAAAAAATCTTATGATTGATTTCAGTTTTTAAACAGAAGGGTTACAACTGCTTGGAGTAGTGCTTGGCCCAGAAGGTACTAGAATTGTTAAGAGAAAACAAAAAATACTTATGTTCCTGACCCCAACAGACCCAGCTGTGTGATAACTGGAGTTGGATCAGCTATCCTAGCAGATAGAATTTTAATACTGTCATAGCTGTTGTGTATTTCTAAATTGGAAACATTTTAAAAATGGAATGACATCAAGAAATCACCCTGTTAAAATATAAATGAAGTCAGAGCAAGTGATGGCCTGTCAGCACTGATCAGCTCTTCAGCAGAGCACTATGGTCTAATGCACTGAGTGCAAGACGGAGTGAGCAAAGGGTGCTCGAGTTCTAATCTTGATTTAGGAAGTGACTTGCCGTGTAATATTAGGCTAGTTTAACTACTGGCACGTATAACAAACACAAATGTGCACAAACTGCTGCTTTAAAAAACCATGTCAGTTTTGTTAACAAGCTGTTACTGTTACTTGCTGAAGATCACAACTGTGCTGGGCCCAATACAGGATAGAGAGGTGTAGACCTGGTCTTCCAGAGCTCCCAATCAAATGGAAGATCATAGACCAGACCCAAGAAAGATTATTCCAAAAATAACATGTTGGACTGATCAATGAAGGGGCGAGTAGTTTTTTTTTTTGGGTGTGAGCAATGTATATTCTATTCTAAATATTGCTCATTTACAGCATTTTCCCCCTCTGAGGAAAGTTATTTTCTTTGTAGAGTTCACAGTGCATAACAGACCAGGACTGTAATGCTAGCAAATTCTGCCTCAAGCCTGAAGATGAAGTGCCCTTCTGTGCTACCTGTCGTGGGTTACGAAGAAGATGCAAACGTAACGCTATGTGCTGCCCAGGGACCATTTGTCTAAATGGTAAGCTATAATCATCTGGTGTCTATGATATTTAAAGATTGGTAGAAATTAGAATTATATGTTTATAATCTATATGGTCTAAACACAAAAGTGATCGGTGCCTGTTTTAATTTTTTTTCTGGTTTTCCCTTACCTCCTGCTAATGTTGAGATCATCGAGCTCTCCAGCATTTCTTTAAAACAAGCAACTATCTTTACCATGAGGCATCTGTAAAATAAAGTAATAAAAGTCCTATACATGCATCTGAACACATTTAGAATAGGGCAATTAGTAGTAATGAGTTAAAACTGGTAGTTAGGAACTGCATACAATTAATAAAAGAAGCTAAAGATATCAACGGGGAAAAATATCTATATCTATATCTCTATCTCTATGGTCATTAGGGCTAAGGACAATCGGAAGGAATTCTTTAAATATATCAGGAACAAATTAAATCTGAACAATTTCATAGGTCTGAAATTAGATAAGGATTATAAAGATATCAATTACAATATGGAAAAAGGCAAAAGTATTCAATAATAATTCTGTGTTTGGAAAGTAAGATGGCACCTCAGTTATAAACGCCTCAGGAATGGAGGTTGTTAGTAACTCTGAACAAAACATTATGGTTGTTCTTCAAACATTTACAACTGAACATTGACCTTATACAGTTTTGAAACTTTACTACGCAGAAGAAAAATGCTTCTTTTAACCATCTTTATTTAAACTAAACAAGCACAGAAACAGTTTCCTAACCTTGTCAAATCTTGTTTAAACTCTCCCTTTATTTTTCTAATAGTTTATGTTTAACACAGTATTGTATCTGTGTGTTTTGGGTGTTTTATGGTCTCTGCTACTGCCTGATTGGGTAATTCCAGTTCCAAATTAGGTGTGTGGTTGACCAGTCAGTTTGTAACACTGGGGTTCATAACTCTGAAGTTCTACTGTAGTACAATGATGTTTCGTATATTTTTAATATATTACAGTGATAAGATGACATGTTAACATCCTTGCTATTCCACCAGTAAGTAGGAACAGCAACTATTAAATATTTTTAAAATCATCAGATCTGGATGACCTGCATCCAAGATTAGAGAATTGACAGAGTTCTCTGAATCGTTAATATTGATTTAACAAATCTTGGAATAATGGAAAGTTCCAGAGGACTTGAAAATACTCTCCTGTTGTACCAATGTTTAGAAAGGGTAACTGGGACGATCAGGAATAACTATAGGACAGTTAAAAAGTAACAGAGGGTCCTGTGGCACCTTTAAGACTAACAGAAGTATTGGGAGCATAAGCTTTCGTGGGTAAGAACCTCACTTGTTCAGATGCAAGTCATATAGGACAGTTAGTCTGACATTAATCCCAGGCAAAGTCATGGAAAGGATTGTATGGGATCCAATCAGTAAAGAATTAAAGGATGGTAGCATAATTGGTCATGATCAACAAGGTTTTATGGAAAATAGATCTTAAAAAATAATAGTGTGTGTCTGAAATGACAAGTTGGGTTAACCAAATATATCAACACAACTATCTTTAATTTCTGTAATGTGTTTGAGTCCCATGTGACATTCTGATTAAAAAGTTTAACACTAAAAAAAAATCAATACGGGCCATATTAAATAGATTAGAAACTGGATTAGCTGACACTAACTAAAGAGGGAATCCTCCTCCTAAGGGGGGGGGGGGGGAAGAAGGGTGTTTCTAGTGGGAGTCTCATGGGGATCTGTTCTCACCAAATGCTATTCAATATCTGTATCAACGATCTGGAAAGAAATGTAAAATCAGTGCTGGTAAAGTTTGCAGATGACACGAATTGATGGACTGATAAATAATGATGGGAACAGGTCAGTTATATAGATCAACATGAATCACTTGGTAGGGTGGGCTCACTTGAACAATGTGTGTTTTAACAGTGTCAAATGCAAGGTCACAAACATGTAGGAACAAAGAATGTAGGGTCACACTTATAAGATGGGAGACAGTATTCTGGAAGGCAGTGATACTGAAAAGGAGTTGGGAGGAACGGAAGATGCCTTGATCATGGCCTACAACTCCTATATAGGAAAGACTTCTGACAGCGGACAGCTGACTCTTTAATCTAGCAAAAAAAGGCACGACAAAATTCAAGGGCTGGAAACTGAAGCTAGGTAAATTCAGAGTAAAAATAAAGGTGCACATTTTAAAAATTAGGCTCATTAACCATTAGAACAACCGACTTAGGGACATGGTGGATTCTCCATCACTTGAAATCTTTAAATCAAGACTGGATGCCTTTCTAAAAGATATACTATAGCTCAGTGGCTTTCAATCTTTCAAGATAACTGTGCTCCTTTCAGGAGTCTGATTTGTCTTGCGTACCCCCAAGATACACTTAAACTATTTGCTTACAAAAATCAGACACAAAAATACAAAAGACTCACACCATGCTATCACTGAAAAATTGCTTACTTTCTTATTTATACCATATAATTATAAAATAAATCAACTGGAATATAAATATTGTACTTACATTTCAGTGTATAATATATAGAGCAGTATAATCAAGTCACTGTATGAAATTTTAGTTTGTACTGACTTTGCTAGCGTTTTTTATGTAACCTGTTGTAAAACTAGTCAAATATCTAGATGAGTTTATGTACCCCCCTAGAAAACCTCTGTGTATCCCCAGGGGTATGCCTACCCCTGGTTGAGAACCACTGCTATATCTCAAACAGAACTTATAGGTTTAATGCAGAAATTACTGGGTGAGAATCTATGGTCTGTTATGCAAAAGGTCAGACTAAGGTGATCATAATGATCCCTTTTATCCTTAAAAATCTACGCAGGTATGAACCTATAAAAGTATGATGTATGAGGGAGGGAGAGACAAGGCGATTGGATCCATTTTCACATCTGGAATAAAAGATCATTTGATGTCTCAAAGCAGCTATGTCGGCATTCTTCCCCCCGCGCGCTTCTGTCCAAAATTACAACCTTCCACCTTTACACCAGATGTTTGCAGCCAGACTGAAGAAGTTACCCCAACAGAAGGACGAAGGACTGATGAACAGGATGGTTCTGATTCAAAAGGGACAACTCAACACCAGATCCAAGAAAACAACTCTAAAAAAGGACTTGTCAAATCTCCAAGCAATAAAGGTAAAATGGGCCTAAAAGCAGAGAAATACCGGTAATTATATTCAATCTTGGAGGAGAAATATATTCCAGATTAGAAAAGTAAAATTATATGGAGGCGTGTGTATGTTATCTTCCATTAGGAAAAGGAGGAGACCCCTACCATTCTATTGCATAAAGAAAATGAACAGATTGGTCCCAATGTGCTTTAAAATTATGCACTGAGGATAACAGCATTATTTCCTACATGGAAATTATAATAATGCCAATCACAGAATTAGGTGTTTTGAATATTAAATTGTCAGGAATTATGTTAAGACAAATGCAGAGAACAATAATCCCCATAAAACCTTTTCTGTAAAAATATAAACTGTTACTTACTAGGTTTGGATACAGTGTTGCAGCCACAGCGGTCCCAGGATATTAGAGACACAAGGTGGGTGAGGTAACATCTTTTATATTCAAGCTCTGTGGAAGCTTGAAAGCTTGTCTCTCTCACCAACAGAGGTTGGTCCAATAAAAGATATCACCTCACCCACCTTGTCTCTCTACTCACTAGGAATATTTTGACTAGATTCTGGACCCTGCTCAGGTGATGCAAAACTTGATTAAGCCAGCCTTTTGGCTGTTATCTGGAAATTCCCTGTTCATCAGGAAAAGCAGCTCTCTGCCACCGTGCCATTGGCATAGGGGGCACAGCTGGAGGGTCCTTATTCCAAGGCTATTCCCGGCTTCCAGCCACCTTTTCAGCCAGGGACAGCCAGGTTTAAATCATTGCAGCCTTTGGGCTCCCAAACAGTACTAGAATCCAGGCGCCACAAAGCTGAAGTACAACTCCCCATCCCTGGCTGCACTAAGTGCAGCATGGAATCTGGATCTACTTAGCAATTTACACTGTGCTCATCACAAATCACCTTTCATAAAAGTCAGAAACCAACTTTGCTAGTTAATGGCTAGCAAACTAGCAAAGCAGTGGGAAGAGATCAGGCTTTGTTAAAAACATTCATCAATGTGCTGTTCTCCATTTATTTAAATTGAGAGTGCTAGTACTTGCTCAGAAATAAACATTGTTAGATTAGTTTCTTATGTGTCAATTTCCTAACACAGATTACTTGCAGGATGCAAGTTCATGTTAGGATACCACTATTTGGGGCTGTCTTCATATTGTGTCTAGTGCAAACAAAATGCAAACAACTGTAAGAGAGCACATTGTTTGTATTTAATAATAGATAATACCTAGCTCTTATGTAGCACTTTTCATCAGATTTCAAAGTGCTTAATAAAGGTCAGTATCAGTATCCCCATTTTACAGGTAACGTAATATGAATATCTCTAAATGGAAGGAATTAAATATGTAACAAATAAGTCAGGGAATACAAAAATTAAGATTCAGAAAACAACATTAACCGAGGGAAACTGACATTATTAGAAAAAGGATCAAACAGAACCAAAGCAGCAGAGGGCAATAAGGTCTCAAGAGCTCAGTTATTCAAAAAACTCAAAAGAACTATTACTATTATTAATTATTTGTGCTATAGTTGCATATGCTAGGTCTGAAATTGCAAACACTTATGCATGTGCTTAAATGGTTGTAGGAATGGGGTCACAGAGAGGAAACAATCTTTTTCTCAAGGAACTTACAATTTAAGAGAAAAATCACAAGCAGGCATATGCAAAGAGAGGACTCAGGAAAGGGAGGATAAAGTGACTCAAATACATTCTTGCCTTTGTAAGCGAGACATGAGAAGTAATTCTTCCATTCTAATTAGGCATCAACTGGAGTATTGTGTCCAGTTCTGGGCACTACATTTCAAGAAAGATGAGGACAAATTGGAGAAACTCCAGAGAAAATCAGCAAAAATGGTTAAAGGTCTAGAAAACATCACTATGAGGGAAGTCTGAAAAAAATTGGGTTTGCTTAGTTTGGAGAAGAGAAGACAGAGGGGGGACAGGATAACAGTTTTCAAGTACGTAAAAAGGTTGTTACAAGGAAGACGGAGAAAAATTATTCTCCTTAACCTCTGAGGATAGGACAAGAAGCAATGGGCTTAAATTGCAGCAAGGGAAGTTTAGATTAGACATGAGGAAAAACTTACTGTCAGGGTGGTTAAGCACTGGAATAAATTGTCTAGGGAGGTTGTCGAACCTCCAACATTAGAGATTTTTAAGAGCAGGTTAGACAAACACCTGTCAGGGATGGTCTAAATAATACTTAGTCCTGCCATGAGTGCAGGGGACTGGACTAAATGACCTCTCAAGGTCCCTTCCAGTCCTATGATTGTACACATAACCTGTCTATAGAATCTAAAGACAATGCAATTTTTTTTTTTTTTTTTTTTTTTAAGAAAAAGAAAAACTGTAGTAGTAGTTGTAGCTGCCATTATCAGTTGGTAATGTTCCATGGGCACCACACTAGCTGCTAACTTCTTTTGTGAATAAAGCAGATAGATTTCAAAATGGTAAAACTGGGAGCGAGTAGGAGCCCAAAAGATCTTTTTCATTTGGAAAAATAATCCTCATATGAAGAAAGATTCTTGCAAGCCTTGTCCACAGTTATGACTGATGTTTAACCATTAGCATGCCTGCTGATTTTTAAGCCAGAAGATCAGCTAGAAGTCTTTGCAGGGGAGGACAAAGGGCTTTCCACAATGGGGGAGATCAGGACTGGTCTGAAGTGAGTCCCACCCCTCTGCTAGCAATCCTCAGTTTTGTGGTCAGCAATTTTTCTCTGAGCTGTTGACTCAGTACCCACTGCTCAAGCCAAGAACCTCAAAGACATGGGGTATGTTATACATTTTATTCTGCTTACTGCAGGTCAAGAGGGAGAAAGCTGCCTTCGCACATCAGATTGTGCCTTTGGGCTCTGCTGCGCTCGCCATTTCTGGACCAAAATCTGTAAGCCAGTTCTCCGTGAAGGACTGGTCTGTTCCCGCCGGGGACACAAAGATGTTGCTCAAGGTCCAGAAATTTTCCAACGCTGTGATTGTGGCCCTGGTTTGTCTTGCCGACCACCGCTCACTGGGCTGCCACGATCTCGCTTAAACATCTGCCAAAGAAGCTAAAGAGCCAATAAACACTGGATCCAGAGGGAGAACAAGGGATTTGCTGTCTACTCCAGAGTTAATTTATGCAAGCTTCTATAAAATTATCCCTAACCTTCCACAGGCCAACAGAGCCCTGCACTGGAGAAAACATCCAGCTCAAAGCGAGAGCTGGGCACTGGGCAACCTTAGATGTACATTTCATTCATATGGGCTCTGTTGTATCCTTGTGGGCTGCACTAAGTAGCCATCAGACGCTTACAAAAATCGCTTATGTTTTCAGATAGCATGAAGTACAAAAGGGCTTGATTTGTCGTCTGCTTTTACCAACTATCTAGGGTCCTTTTTTATAGCTATCATAGCTGTAGCATGTATAAAAATTCAGAGGTTCTCCGGTTGGTTTCCAACTATTTAGTTATTTACTAAAATAAAAAGATTACTAAAGGAACTAGTAGATTCTTTCACAGGAATTGCAATTTACTTGTCAATAGGGTCAAATTATTTCCCAAGTGTTTCCAGGATGTTCAGAGCCACAGAAGAAAGCTGTTTCCGCTTCTGGCTCCATCTCAGACGCAATGACGGAATCACATGTACATGTCAGATACCATCAAAAAGTGCTTCATAAACTATTTACATAGAGCAGCACAGAGATGAGAACAAGCTTTATCTAGGGCAAAAGGCAGTAGACACCTAAGATACTGCACATAGGGAAACAATCATTAAGACCATCAATGGGAATTTGTGAAAGTGGTGAATAAGTAAAAACTGGGGGTTATAATGAAAGTTATATTGCAACTTAAACTGCACCTAGCCTGTACTATGTGAATATTTTTTTCATTCTCTCTATATAGTATTTAGATACCACAGTGATAGACACCTTCTAATTGCTATCAATGCAAAACCGGTCATAAAACCTCTCATCTAAAAGACTCCAAAGTGCTCTGTCTGCCAACATATTTACTGGCTGTATAATTAAAAACATAAAATGTCACCTGCCACTTAAACAGTCGCCATTGAGATGAAATGTGCAGCCAGTTTACAGTACACAATTATAGTTCAGGGCAGGAGGTGAAGACCTATAGGAATGGACTTGATTATCTGCTAATTCCTTTCCCTAAGTGCTATGATCCTAACATACAGTAAATAGCTATTAAACCAAACTGTTTCCTTATGCAATTGCTCATCTGTTATATCTAATAATAAATAGCGGAGTTTGTGCTGAGCATCTCCAACATGTTTTTAACAGAAATCTGACACGGTTTCCAGATTTTTAAAGTTTATTATGGTTGTTTTGAAGTCTGCAGATTTGACCTCTGGCTTGCAGCACTTCAGGGAAATGTATCAAAATTAAAATGCAATTTTCTTTACGCGGAGAGAGTGATCCCATGGACTAATGCTGTTACTGTCAGAGACGAGAGGGGCTATTTAATTCATTATTTTGCACCTACTAACTTGGCCACCCATAAATCAATTCCCATGGTGAATATTTTAAATATAATTTATGACAAGTACATTGACTTTTATGAAAAACAAATACAATATCTTCATTCAGAAGCCACCATTGAATACATTAATAGTAACTGTCCTTGTTGAGCAGCCACATTTTCCCACGGAAATTGTAGGGGAAAGTAATAAAACAAAAACTGTGCTTTCCAAAACACAGATATCTAGTATCCCAGGGAGAAAAAGGCAGACTATAATTTATTATTAGAACACAAAATCTGGACCAATTCCCAATTTAATCTATGAGAAATTTTATCGTGAAGGAGCTGCTTGGTTCCTCATTTTCCCTGCAGACTTATCTTAGCACCTTAGCAAAGGGCCTAATTAAAATTCAGATAAAAAACATGTCTGTATTAAAGATATTTTTGAATAAAAGGAAAGTAATCAAGTTGCAATGTTAGGTGATTTAATTTTTACAACACATTTTACTCTAGTGCCATGGAACCATTGTTTAAAAACAGTGTCAGTAATACACACCTTCTGAAGTAACGTTCAAGCAATAAATATGCACCTAGTTTTGACTCCGATGATTATTCATAAAAGCTACAAAATAAGTGAGCACTAGCTAGTGAACCTATGAATGCAAGTTATTCACTCCGTTCTTTTGGCTCTCGATACTTCCACTGTATGTAGTCAAAGATATCCTTTTCACTCTCTACTGGGAGGGGCTCCCCAGCAACTCCTGCAAACACAAAGATGACAGACGGGTGAAGGACAGCAACTTTGCAAGGCATTATGAGTAGCAGTGCTGTGCAGACACTATTTTATAAAGCAAGGACAGGTTTATCTAGAAAAAACAGGCTGATGTCTGAAAACCAAGAAGCTGCATAAATGAATGAAAAGGAAAATAGGAGTCTGGTTAATAGTTAGATAAGGTCTAAAAACTAGATCTTCTATGCAAAAAAAAACGGATCAATATGTCACAAGGTGTTGAATATATCATTGTAAATGCAGCAACTTTGTAGCTCAACCTCAGAGTGTCAATCCTAGAACTCTAGCTCTTGACACAGCTTTATAAATATACACCATCAGTTAAAATTAGACAGTATGCCCATCCCAAACCAAGAGAAAGCTACAGTCTTGTTATAGTGCTGGAAAACAGATGCCTGCCCTGTGTGGCACAAATAGACCAGGTCTTGTTCTCATTGAAATCAATGGCAAAATTGAATTGAGCTGGATCAGGCAGACCCAGAGGGGGGATATCTTGTGTGCGGGAGAGAAGAAAGCTGCCTCCTGATACTAGGTAGGTCTCTGAAGTCAGAGAGAATAGCGTGCTACATTTAACTGTAGCATGCAGCAGTAGCCCTTGAAACATCCTGAAATACTATTATGTGCGTATGGGTCTGTTTGGAGAAGAAAGGTTCACACTTGTCCTGAGAACCTAACAACCCCTCAATGCCAACTGGCAAAGGATTCACTGTTCTGTAACAACTCCTGGCAGCCCTGACATACTCACTAGACCCACCACATTGCTTTCGTAGACTGTATTCAAAAAGTGTCAGGTGAGGTATCTAATAAAAGTGTGTCATACCGATCCTCAGAAGTGTTGCGAAAATCTACGTATGGACGATATTTCAGGAGTTGTGTATGTGTACTGAAAATATGTTTTAAGAAGAATGTCTCCCAAGCTGGAGTTGACAAAGAGGTTTTGAGTCACACAAAGGAAACCTCTTCATGTGTCACATTGTTGGCTATGTAAATTAATCACTGTAAGCCAATATAATGGAAGCCAAATCTGCACATGGGAGTAAATGGGGATGGGAAGACACGAGAGACTAAATTACAGGGGGTCATCCTGATTCTGGGGACAAAACAAGTAATATGGGGGGGGGGGGGGGGGGAGACTATAAGAAAAATAACACCTCTTTATCCTCCACTGAGGAACCAAAAAGGACAGTGCTTTTTGCATTCATGAAAGGGGGATCTCAGCCATGTTGGTTGGAGATGCTGGGAGACTGCTTTAGGTGAGATAAACTACTTTAGCAGACTAAAACCTCTAACTCTAGGAAGCATGTTTTATATATAACCATTTCTGCTTCCATTGTTATCTTTACTATCTCTTAAATCTTAGCTTCTAATAATAAACTTATGATTGTTTTCATTATAAATATATCTCAGCGCTGTAATGTTATATAGGAGCTGACTCTCAGTTGAATCAAACAAATGTGTGCACACTGTTCCCTGGGGGAGAGCCAATCTACTAATTTCTGTGAGCATTCAGTGACAGGAGTGGGACACTGCAAGGTGCGGGCCGAGGACTCTGAGGGTTGGTGTGTACTTATTATTAGCCTGCACAAAAAGAGATCTGTGGAGGCCTCGAAAGCAGTCTGTGTGTAGCCAGAGGGATTTGGTTTCAGGGAGATGAGCTACAGCAGGCACAGATAAGACCCTTTCACACGAAGGGCAGGCAGTGAAGTGCCTCACAACCCTGAGTACCCCTGGGGAGCATCACAACAAGAGAGACCGGAAAGAGCACTTTGCGTAGAGACCAAACTCACCAGTAACTCCCAAGGGCCGGATTGTGTACTCGTTGATTGTGAAACCCATTTCCAGGGCATGAGTTCTCATGTTCTTATTGAATATGTCACTGCCTGTGAAGTAAAGTACCCCACAATAATATTGATCCTTGGGGATCAGCCTAGAGTAAAAGAACCAAAAAACAAAATCTCAGCTCCAAGTCAGTTGGAATTCACTTGAGGCACAGTTTCTCTAATCTTATTACCATCTACAGCAAAACCCAATGCTCTACTGGCACCACATTACAGGACTCTGTATAACTATTCCTAGAACATCACCAGAGAGATTGCAATATTCCTGAAAATCCATCATCCTACAGGCACGTACAAAAGGAAAGGGTGGTGCAACAACTCTTGCCATTAAACTACTACTGAGCGGTTAAGACACAGTACCCTGACAAACCTCCCCATTCAGTAATTGCTGGAGGGGAAGGATAGCAATGAAGATCCTTGTTTTGGAATCAGGAGAAGGGGGGCTTGCTTTGCAGTCAGGGATTGGGACTAGCACTTTCATAAATGCCCTATCATGAAGTTGTGTGGGCTGTGCAGTCCTGTTCTGTATGATACACACGAGGAGGTGGAATCATGACAAATGCCCCCATTTTGGATGATGCTTTAAAAAATGCCTGTTCTACCCCAGGAGTGCAGGCCTATTCCATTTACATTTTACCTGATATCAATTCTCCTGTATGGATAATTGGTTCCATCTTCTTCGCTTGGCAACTGACATACACCCTAAAAGGACACAAGGAAAGCAGAAATTATAAAAGTTATAGGAGTTTTAAATTGTCTTGGGCTTTTTTTTTTTTCTTTTAAAAGAGAAAAACACTAAAATAGTTTTAAAATGCAACCGTGGAGTCTGTCTAGTTATGTGATCATGCACAGGCATACAGTCTGAGAGGTGAATAAAAGGTTTGCTTATTAAACGTGCTTGTTTGGGCTTATGATTCTCCCTTGTTAATAACCATGAGGATTTCTAAAGAAACATAAGAATAAGAGAAAATCCAAGAGGAAAAAGTAGAAAGATTAGGACAACAGATAAAGCATCAGATGCCAGCATTTTGTAGTACTGTATAGCTGGCACCTTGCTTCTATCCCTTGGACTTATCAAGTACAAGGTTGCATTTAGAGAGTTACAGAAGTTACTGCACGTATTAAAACTAAAGCATGCCAGAGATCAGGATCAATAATCCACTATGCTGAAAAGCAGGGTTAAATATGCATAAACTAATATTTGTACAGTATTACAGAAATGTTGATATTAAGCCATTGTGACCCCATGAATTACACCTGTGGGTGTATAGCTACAGTAAGGCATGTATCTATGCTATGCCAAAAGTCCCAGACCATTGTGATATCACCATCCTAACTCTACAGCTAATTTGGGTGAAACAATTTAATTGGTTGTATGAGGGAAACTGCACTGATGGTGGATTACTTGGCTCAACTGCCTGCCATATCAATGTGACACAAAATATCCCAAACACGCACAGCCACTCACCGCAGCACACACCCCTCAAATGTTACTCTCACATATCAGCACAGAATCTCCCAGCACAATACCCTCAGACATACTCAGCACAACAACCTCAAGCACACATAGCCCCTCACCTCAGCGAACACCTCATGCGCCACTTTCACAAACCAATGCAGACACTTGCCCACCCTCACACACATCTTTACCATAAACTTGAGCAGCAAAGCCATGGACCATTGCTAATTTGTAGTAAAGCTTTTTTTTGTTTCCAGGATAACATTCATTCTAGGACTCATTACTATCACTTACCTTTAGAAAACACTTATAGGACTATAGAGGACGTTGTTAGAATTTATATGGAATACGAAAATACCAAGGGTGAGACCAGGAACCTTGTACAGACCCATCAGAGGGGACTAGCTGTTCCAAATAGTCTATGGCACTATCAAGCCAACCAACTCAAAATAGTAGTGGACTGGGGGTGCATTTACCCAGTGAAACACTGGGTCTTTAATGAACAAGAATATTGCAGCAGTGTACACACTGCTATGCTACCATGATTAATAAAAATCACACCCTCCAGAAAATGACATCCTTTAGCAAAGGCAGAGCGCTATGGCTTTTGGATAGAACTAGAGAGAAAATAAGCTCTTCTCCCTTGCCAGTGACACCCACTGCAAATAGTCCAGATTTTAATCCAAATCGCAAAGCGGAGAGCTTCAAACATTGGGAGAGCAATGGAATACACATGCACGGCTAGGCAGCTATTCAGTCAAGAAACTTTTTTAACTTATTTAGCTATCAAAACTAAATTTAACTGACCCACTCTGTCCTGGTACCCGTACTCTCAACTCAAGCATTAATGTTTCTAAACTTTCTAGACAATCCTTGCTATACGAAGAGAACAAAGAGTCCTTGTGGCACCTTAGCGAGGACTCTGTTGTTTTTGCTGATACAGACTAACACGGTTACCACTCTGAAACCTTTCTATACAGAAAGCTAATTATAATGGAAGTGATGGCAACCTGGAAACAAAACAAAATATAACTAATTTATATTAATCTTTGCAGACAGCTTTCCTAACAAAATAGTGTCTATATATGACACACTGAGAAAAGGATGTGGGTAGACAAATTACCCCAGAAGAATGGGGTCTGATCTGGAAAAAAAGAGTACCAACAACTTCAGTATGCAGCACAATAAAATAAAACTTCTTTAAGATACTGTTTCAGTGGTACCTCACACCAGTCAGGTTAAAAAATATAGATTGAATGGGGATAAATGTTGGAGAAATTGTGGTGAAAGGATTATTTTTTGCCTATATAGTGGACATGTCCAGTCAGAGAGTATTAGGATGCAATCAGTAACCAAATATCACAAATTGCTGGATATTATTACCACATGATCCTTTGCTAATCCTCCGAAGGCTTTCTAATGGAAATGATCATAAAAAATGGAAACGAAGAATTAATCTCATCTGCTTGTAGCTGCCTGGCTGATTGCAGCCTCACATTGAAAAAAGAAAAATAGCCCAACCGTAGAGGATTGGTTAAAATTATTATATTTATATATAGATGGTGGTTGTTATAGAAAAATTAACGCATCAGTTACGTACCCATCAAAATAGACAGAGGACAAATAGATAGTTAGATATTTGGTTACCTTGAATATTCAGAAAAAATACATTCACCTGCAAAAAACCCAATATACCTGTCCAATTTTTTTGAATATTATACATCAGATTAGCTATGTCTGGTAACTGTGTATATTGAGATATCACTCAATTTAGTAAGACCACTAGAAACAACATAGGGATTTTAATTATAATCACTCTAATATGTTAAATATAAAGATCTGATGACAATATTCCTGTATAATGTCTCTTTAAACAAAAGCTAACTCGTAATATTTGTTGAGTTTCTGATACTCACTTGGCAAAGATTTGTAAACTTATTAAAAACCTCCTAAATAATAAATAAATCTAAACTCTGCAAGTATCACAACACTCAAGGCTGAAAACTAGCCTGGTGTCTCAAACTTTTTACACAAACCAGGCCCTTTTCCCCAGATAGCATGAACTTTTTTGATACTAAACCGGAGAGCTACTAAACATAAGGAAACCCTCTTCCTTTCCTAAAGGCACACAATCAGCTAGAATATAGTTAAGTGAAGGACTCAAAAGGACATCTCAACTATCCCTCCCTGCTTCAGGGACATAGACATGTCAATTCCATAACTGAGTAGCAACTGACATAATCCCCTAACACAGCAGCTAAAACAGAAGGAGCAGAATGTGTACCTCTATGCCACCTTTCAACTAAAGAACACGAGATTTTAGAAAAAAAATCAAAATAATTACCTACTCTGTAGGGAGGTGGTGTAACTGTTTTGAGGTTGGGAAGCTGAGGCACAAATAGAACTCCAGAGTCCCAACTTCCAGGCCTCTACTTTTGCAATTACAAATATGCTGAGAACGCATGGTCATGAATGGAAAATGACAGCTAAACAGAAAAGCAGGGGAAAAGTATGGATAAAAATTGAGGCCAATGCAAGTCAGAACAGAAAGGCATTTTCTGACATTTAAAAAAAGCAGAAAGGCTCTTACAGAAAGAATCACTGTATAATCCATTTAATTCACCTTCAATCTTTATGTTATGTGTAGTTGATAACTGTCGGGGATGAGGGAGAAGAGGAGTTGCGATGAATGATCAGAGCTGTTTACACAGGAAACCCGAAAAACCTTGTAGAAATGTATTCCAGCTACACTAAGTTTTTCCGTTCCTTCCCTGATTACGTTTGTTCTGAAAGCTCAACAATTCTGTATCCTTTTGGAATGTGTTATGGGTTCTTTTATACGCTCTGTTGTCTTCACTCTGCGACATTTCTAACTTCAGCTGCAGTCCTGATTCCGCTTACTTTCCCAAGATTTCAACACTGCCTGCCATTTCTACTTATTCTAGCCTGACACATCAACAGTGTCCTCTCCAGTAATGACTGTTTTACACAGAACATAGGCAGTAAAATGTCACATTCTTATAGACTTGTAGATTGGAAATGCTATTGGTCAAGATTTAAATTCAGAGCAAGTTGGTACTAATATCAGAAGGGCTGGCCAAGGTGAAGTAGCAGTTATTGCTACAGAAACTGAATTTCATCTCAAATCCACTATCACTTATTTAATAGCTTTGAAAGGGAGATGCACCAAAAAAAAAAAAAAAAAAAAAAAAAAAAAAATCAGTGAATTGTGTCTTTTTAAAAAAATAAAGACTAGAACGTGTAGTGGAGACAAGAAAATGAAAATACTATAGTCAAAAATGTTACCACTTTGTTTCCTATCACACAGTGTCCTTAGCAGAAAATAGAAATATTTCTGATCAGAGGAGCTCTGGGGCTAAGAGGACAGAAAACGGAAATATCCTAGGTTAGAGTGAGACACCAGACAATTCACTGCTACTCTACAGAATTCTTTTTAGTTTGGCCAGACATAAATCCCAGTGTGACCAGTTTCTGGCATAGATCTGATTCCATTACAAAGAGCTTATCCCAAGAACTAACATTGGATAAAATAACCAGCTGGTAGGTTATCAGTGGTCACTGCTTTGGGTGGATCCCTGCAGCTTCTGCTAATTACTTAAAGGCCCTTCTAAATATCAGCCACAGCAGATCAGTGAAAGCCACAAAGTCCTCCCTCTCCTCCTTTTGCTTCTTGAAAGCCTCACACAAGTACATAAACATATGCACTACATAGTCTGGGGCAATCGAGCAGCTATCCTGCATATATTCTTCATCAATAAGAGCCATTCTATTAAATTAGCAACTGAGAATAGCCCAGAGTATTGGGATGAAGTTCAATTTAATTTTACTCTTTATATTTTTTTTTTGTCCCAGGAGCATGGAGTGTAACAACTTCACTGATTTTATCCTTCTAAGAAACGCCAGGAAAAACAAGTTTAATTTCACAAGAAACTGTACACAGAGTTTAACTGAGGTGAGCACAGAAATCCATTTCTGATTCTCATCCCCTTTACTTCAAGTGAAAATATACGGAACCACCTGATAATACCTTTCCCTCTAACAGTCTCATAAGTTTCAAGAATAGATATTTATATCCACTTAAAACAGTTACTGTGTAGGATCTGGTTCATATTTTACATTCTTTTCTATGGTTTATCTGAATATAATGGTTTAATATAAACTTAATGGTGATCATTTACCAAAAGGGGATTCCCACAACATGCTCAGCAACACTAGTCCACAAATCTCTGGCTTCTGAAGATCATCAAGCTAATATCAAAGATTGAATGGAACTAATCAATGACTGTCTTCAGTCCAGTCATAACTGTTGCTTATGGTTTTACCCATCTGTTGGGATTAACTTTTCATCAGTCTTTAAGAACAAGGTATTTGGAGCCTGTAGAGACAAAACTCCAGCTGGAAGTGAAACATCATAGCACTTGCTCAATACTCAAAAAAAACCCCCAAAAAACCCAAAACAAAAACTTCTCTTTTTAAAAACAAGACTTCAGCTTGTTCTTCCACACAAAGAGGAGTGCTTAGCTTAAGGGTCTGTCTCCTGATAAGGTACATTACAATGAAATGTAAGACTGATCATAAACCCTCAGAGCTATTCTGGGGTCAAAGATTCCTTTCATGTTCTGTTCTACAATACCTGATGAGGACTTCAGATGTAATTTTTCAGAGGAATGCCCTATTTCTGAATGTCAAGCCCGAGAGAAGGTTTTTTCCTTTACTTTGATTTAGATGTGAAATTAATAGAAAGATGTTCGAGCTTAGCCACAAAATTTCTCATATGCCATAAACTGGCATCCAGAACTAAAGAGGATGATACAGAAACTCACACCAGAGCAGTCCACATCTTCAAGTAACAGAGGCTATTATCACAGCAGAAGATGGTTCCCCTGAATCTTGGAGAGTTTCACATCGAATATATGGCTATCTAGACCAAATTGTGAATTCAAGACAAATTTCAGGATCATCATCCAGTGTAGGCTGAAGAAGCTGAAAGTGCATTATAGGCTAGAGGCGGTGACAACAAGGTGGGAGTGTACATTGAGTCTGAGAATCTGGCCTAAGAGATGTGTTAGTAAAGAGGTGTGTAGTGGGGCATGAGAAGGGAAAGGGTAGGCCAGTGGGGGGGAAGCATTAAAAGAATTAGAAAGCGAGTACAGTAGTTGGTAAGGTGGATGGAGATGTGTTGAACATTATGACATACTGGACTCTGATAGTAAGTCACCTGGGGATAGGATTTAGAGTTTTCACTCACTTACATACTACTTGTTTTTGTATTTGTTTTTTTACAATTTAAATAATGCAAAACTGCACATTAATCTACAAAAGGGAATGTTCATTACAAACACATATAGCTGAGAGACTTTTTTGTTTTTTATATAAACACAATAGGATAAAATGCTTCTTGGGGAAAAAATTCTCTCTCCTTTGATTCCTGCAAACAGACAGATTGTTGTAGGAAGTTAATATTATAACAAAAAGGTATTACTAGCCAACTATTACTCTGAGTTTCTGCATAAACTTTCCTTTTTTAATCAGAGATATGTAACAGTAAGCAGCATATTTCTTGTATATCAACCACAGAGATACTGTCTTTCACATGAAATATTCAAAGAAAACTCACCATGAATTTCGTATCACCCTTTGACAATGTGTCCGTGACAAAGTGGATTTTTTTCAATTGTTCTACAACTTGGTGCACAAGCTTTGGCTGGAAACAATAATTAATGTCAAAAGTAAACAAAGCGAAATGAAACATTACCTAACTAAGAAAGAGGAACCTGTTTGTTTACCAGCAACGTGACCCACAGATGTACAATATGTCCTTGTGAAAACCAAAGAGATCTCAATGATGGAAAATATTTTTTCAGGACCAGATTCTGAGACTTTGGCAGAAACTACATACCATAAATAAATCACTACTTGAGAATCTGGTTAAGGAAAATTGTTCTCTCAAACCTCTATTGTATTGCAAGACAAAGAAAAACACTGAAGTATTTTCATTAGACTTGACAAAACTTGTACAATTTTAAATCTTATATTTCTAAATGAATGACCTCCTGTTTTTGTGGGTTGCTAGTTTCCACAGGTCCATTAGCATCTGCTTTGATTTAATCTAGAAATATTCTTTTGTAAATACTAAAGAATAGCACTGCCAACTTTCAGTGACGGTTAATGGTTGTTCTGTGGCATAATATACGGTGGAAGATTCGTTTCCTATTCTGTTGGTTCGCTCCATACAAAAAGGTACCTCATTCCTCTTTAAGACCTATTTAAAAAAAAAGTGATTAAAGTGTGTCAACGGTATAAATATATGCAATTGCCTAACAGGAAAAACTCTTTAAGAGAATGATGCAATTGACACCTCAGAAAATGTGATCCTGGAAATTCTAAAAAGTTGAGGTTACACTTAAACAAAATATTTGGGAGCACAAAATTACAGGATCACGCAACTTTAAAGTAGTCTGCCCTCATCCTCTGCTGAATTTCCACCCTCAGTGTCTGTGATAATGAATGGAAGAGGGAGACATTGATATATATATATATAGATATAGATATATATATATATATAGATATAGATATAGATATATATATATATATATATATATATATATAAATAAATAAATAAAAATAAAGACTTTGCTACTGGTGGACACTTCAAATCCATTACTTCCACTTTAATTGCATAGCTTGCCAGCAGAATAAAGGAACTCTGGAACAGAGTGTAATGACACTGGTATGTAAATTAATGACATTTTTGGTGTGCCTCATAAGAGGCTCATAGCTTCAGATACAATAGTCAAGCCTGCATTAAGCGTCTTGTGAGACAACGTTTTTCCATTTTAAAACACAAATGCTTTTTTTGGGAGGTGTGGGGGACTCTCCTGAAAGTAGTTATTTTTGGTGACAAGATAATAAAAGCCTGTTTTTTGCCAAAAGTGCATATGGTCTCAAAGAAGGCAGGGCCTTTTTTTTTTTGTCATGATATAAATCAGGATCACTATATAAAATGCTACAGAAAAGTACACTCAATTTATAAATAAGAAAAAGATACCAAGCACATTACACTGAACAAGCAGCTGTCTGATTACTCTGTGCCCTCCATGGTCCTGGCCACTGTCCTTCCAGTTGCAAACAGCCAGCATTTTCGAGCACTTCTGTAGTATTAGGCAAAAGGGATCATGCCCTTTTCACCACAGGGACTAAGTACTAATTCCCTGGTAGCCTGAGGAGCAAGAGACTGAAATAAGCTTTATCTTCCTCAGTGCAGTGCAAAGCATTAGCTATTGAGCGAGGCCTGCACGCATTGTGTTCAATATATTAGGCGTGAAATTTCTTTAGCATATAAGAGTTATGCAAAATACTTCTACAAAATGATTAAAACGTGTCATATCCAAACATGTGAAGGGTAGTTTGCATAATCCCCCATATAATGCAAATCCCCAAATATTCAGGATTTTATTAATAAACTATAAAACGTTATTATGGTGTCAAGGAATAAATGCAAAAAGCTGCAATATGAACCCAAATGCAAAGGAATTTATGATTTTATGATCTGCTGATAAAAGTTCATAAAACTCAGCTTTTAAATAGTAATAAGTTGTATAGAGAAAGACAGGCACCTGTTTGGTTGATTCAGAAGTGAAACTTGGATGGGTCAGGAGAATATCCATATCCCCACTTGATTCCGCACCTGAGAAAGTAAAGAGTGAAGAAGAAAAGCTGTAAGTCTTGATATCAGTTAAGAACAGACCATAGAGGGTTGTGTTTGAATCTTAGTGCTAAAGAAAAGAAGAGAAGCTCCTCTATCCGCAGAATTAGCACAGAATAGTTATTAAGGTTTTTAATAATAGAGTAGACAAAGACCTGTCAGGAATGGTGCAAGTATATACTTGGTCTTGCCACAACACAAGCAGCTTGACTAAATGACTTCTCAAGATCCCTTCCAAATCTACATTTCTAAGTTTGATTAATAGGGCAGCCTCTACACTATTTCCAGGAGCGCCGCCAGCTTTTCTGCCGCCGTAGGCGGCGGAAGGTCCTGCCCCGAAATGCCTCCCCCCACAGATGTGGTGGAAGGTCCCGCTGCCGAAATACCGCCGCGGTCGCCGCCCCCCAAATTGTAGTGCCCTAGGCGACTGCCTAGGTCGCCTAATGGATTGCGCCAGCCCTGACTATCTCAACCCTAATGTGCTAATACTAAGAAGTTACATAAGGGACCAAAAACCATTTTCAATTGATAGTAAAAGCATTTAAGGTCTTTCTGTTCCGCAGCCTGTTGAATATTTTCTGCTGTGTGCTTCCACCAATCATTTTTTATTTTACACAGCTTAAACAGAGTAGATTGTTTAGAGCTGTGACAGGTGGCTTTCTTAGTGATTGAAGTCTTGACAGATAACCATGCTTTATGTGCCTCACGCAATGAGTCAAGTACTGTACATGAATTATCTTGTGGCAGCATTCCCATCCATAGCGAAGATGGCAGTATACTACACAGACAAGACAGACATCATCCAACACTGGGCTGAACACTTTGTCTACTTAATCATCCATCTGCAATTTCAAAAGCTGCTATCGATGGTGTACCATGGTTCCCAATACATGAAGGACTCACTAGGCTGCCAGTGTTACTGAGCCAGAAACCGCCAAAAAACAACTGTCACAAGGAAAGGTGCCTGGCTTAGATAGAATGCTGCCAGAAATCTATAAGCATAGTGGTTATCAAACATCTCAAATGCTTACACAGCTCTTCAACATCTGGGAGCAGCAGAAGACCATGCCTCAAGACTTCAAGGGTGCTTCAGTTGTTCATACATACAAATAAAGGTAACTGAGTACTCTGCAACAACCATCGTGGTTTCTTGATTTTTTCCATTGCTGGGAAGATTTTGGCTTGCGTCTTGCTCCCCAGATTCTTCCACATCACCAATAACATTTCAGAGAGTCAGTATGGCTTTCGCTTGGGACACAGAACAGCAGACATGATTTTTCGACTTGTGAAAATGCTGGGAACAAAACTGTGATCTCTATACGGTGATTGTAGACCTAATGAAGGCCTTTGACACTGTTAGTCAGGAGGGTCTCTGGTGAATCTTGACCTAAGCTGGCCACACAAATTTGTAACCATCATGCACTCATTCATGCTGGCTAGAGTGCTGGAAAATGGTGCTTCATCACAGCCTTTGTCACGAACAGCATGAAGCAGGGCTGTGTAGTTGCACCTACACTATTTACCATTGTCCTTAGTGCTATGCTGCTAGATTCTTTCCAAGACTACGCAGCATCTTCAATCTCCAGTGTCTTTGTGCTCACATTAAAGCGATCAACTTGTTCATTAGGGAGTTCCTCTTCACTGATGATTGTCCAACACCCAGCACATACCGTCCAAGACATGCAGCATCCGATAGATGGCTTTTCTAGATCGGCAAATCTATTTGGACGCTATCTGCCTCAGGAAAACCAAAGTACTTTACCAGACTGCTCCCAGAAAAATGTATTTTGCCGCTGAAATAGTAATTGCTGACAAGAGTGCTTAATGTAGTAGAAAAATTTTACTATCTTGGCAACACTTCATCTGATAATGCCACAATTGACTATGAAATCACGCAGTGCATTTCTAGAGCCAGTTCTGCCTATGGTTGACTTTGCTGCCACCTTTGCAATGAGAGAGACATTCGACTTCACACCAAGATTACTGTCTAGCATGCAATTATGTTAAGCACTCTTCTCCACAGGAGTGAAACATGGACACACTATAGCAGGCACTTGAAGCAACTAGAGAGTTTTCACATGTGCTGTATGCATCTCAACTGTAAAATCAAATGGTTGGACAGGACACCAAATACTGAAGTTCTGGACCAGTGCTACATAACTAGCACTGAATTCCTAATCAGACAGGCGCAATTTTGCTGGGCTGGTCACCTTGTACATATGGATGCTACACAACTCCGCAAAGCCATATTTTAAGGACCATTGAAATCAGGAGCACCTACGCTGGGGGGCCAATGAAAATGACATGACACTCTGAAAGCTCACTTAAAAGCTGGCCACGTCAACCTGAACACATGGGAAGTTGCTGGTGCTGAGAAATTAGGATGGCGGCAGACTTGTTGGTCTGCAATTAAAGCCATCGAGAATAGCAGAAGAGAAAAAGTCAAAGGGAAACATGAGCAAAGAAAGTAGGCTTTGGTTAAAAAAAAACGAAACAAAAAAAAACCATGCAGCGATGTCAGCTTAACATGCAGATGCATCTGCGGATCCCTCATCAGTTTACGTTTGTGCAAGACAACGCACTGAAACAAACTGACTCTCATATGTTGACTATGACAAGAGACTCCAACAGAGCTAAGAAGTGGATTAATTTTCATGGGACTCTGATGAAACTGTCAAGCATTTACCAATTAGTACCAATTTTGGTGGCAGCTTGTGTGCTGTGGATACTTTTCCTTGGATACTGAGCTGAGATCACCGACTTGCTCCACAGAGCCAACCAGCCAAGTTAGTACTTTGACTACTTGATCACACAGCAAAGTATCATCTCTGTGCCTCTTATTCTTAATGTTTATATAGTGTTATGGTGTTTAAAGACAGATCACTGTTATTTAATAAATGCAATTTTGAATAAGAACAACTTCTAAACTGCTTAACAACTATTTTGTACCAAATCTACGTCTGGCATAGGTATATTTAAAATAAAATTTAATTGGGGAACATGACATATACTCAAGTCTTCATTAGTCTTTCTTCATTCGAATGCTAGACTTTTTACTACTGGCGTGAACAGTGGCTGATTATGGACAATGACATTTATAAAGTTTTTATTTTTTAAGCTGGAGGACCTCATATATAATTCACACAAAAAATTAGTCAACCTCACACTGCTCAGCAAACAATAGACTAAAGTAGTGACGTTTCTTATGCTTCATACTACACTAGTAGAAGTAATCATAAAAGATTAAACTACAGATGCCAAAATAAGTAAACATGTCACATTTTATGAAAATTTAGCTTTGATTTTTTAATTGAGTTGGTTCACTTACTGAAATTTGCAAAATAGGAAGTAATTTTCAATGGGTGTTTATTATTTGTGTGAATTAGCAAGGTTCTGTTATGCTATATGTCTGCACATCAGTAATAAGAAAAACTCCAGAGTAATTCTGGAGCAGATGCGAGAGTTTTGAGGAGAAGGAAAATTTAAAGGAAACTATTCTTTGGTTTTACAATTCGCAGCATCCTACTCCGCTTCTTTTTATATCGCACCCATAGCCTTATATGTACAAACTGTCTAAGCAAAAAGCAAGAAGTAAGTTTATTCCATCTGATCAGTGTAACAGATTTTGCATTAAGGACTATGCACATCAGTACAAATTAAAAAACAACAATCTTAAGGTCCACAATTCAGACGTTTGTCAGTAAGTTTTGACTTCTAGAACCATGATGTAAACGTGACGGCACAGTGCAGTACCAACCTCGCCTGAAACTGCCACAGACTGTAGCAATATATTCGGGGTCCAGTTTCTTAACCTCTTTCAATACAATTTCCTGTTGAGAAAAAAAAGAGCAAGATCAAATCATCTGAGCTACCCTCTGTAGTAAGATGAGGCCCTGAAACATAACCTCTTGTGTCAGAGGCTCAGTCTGAGGCCTGAAGCAAAGTACTTCCAGGCACTGCTAAGCAAAAGCTGGGCTATGAGCCAGAGGCAGGCCCCACTCACTGAAATTGGCAAGAAGAGGGCTGCTAGAAGCAAGTGCATCTTAAAGACAGGGTCAAAAGGACAGCATGGTGGATAGAAACAACACGATCAAAGGAGGAGACAGGCCCCAATGAGTCAAGGGGCTGTACTTCAATACATCAGTAGGGATGAGTAATCTGTCCTGTAACTGTATAAAAGTAGGTCCCGGAGTGCGCATCTTTGTCTGGCCTAGGGGGCAGTGGAAAGTCCTGCCACTGACTGAGCTGGTCCATTGCCAGGGGGCACAAATTCATAGTATGTTTTGTAGACATACATACGGGACACTATTACTGTGCTTCGTTTGACAATAAACCTGGCTCGGGTTCCTTCGTACCTTATTAGAGTCTGTGGTCATTGGGGGTTCTCTTGGGGTCTGCTGTGTCAGCTATCTGTGCAGAGCTGGGACAGCATACAGAGGGAACACGCACGCAGCCGACTGTTATCATTGAACAAGAGCAGAGCACCACACCGGTAGCTACTGACACCACCTTCTTCATTTGTTCTCACTGCCTTACTTCGTTGAGGAAGATTATATCTTACCTGCATCTGTAACATCTCTTCTCTAGGGATTCTTTTCTCAAAGTCTTCAAAATATCTGTACAAATAAAAAAGAAGTCGACTGACTATGAGTAAGGCAGTGCATTTAAAATTTAACCAAGCAAACATTAGATAAAACTCCATACATTTTACATTAAACTGATTGATTAGAATTGATTAGAAACTAATAACCTAGACAGTGATAGCAAACCAATGATCACAGGTTCCTTTTGCTAGTCTCAAACGCCTCATAAATTCCCATCACCGCAGGTCTTCTCTTTCACCACCATTAAAACAGATTTCAGAGGGGAGAGGAAGTACTGCTATCATACAGGAATACTGTATCAAGAATTTCTTCCGCAGCCTTCCAAAGGGGACAAGAACTTCATGGCTTTAAGAATTGACTTAGCAGCAGCAAACAGAAAGCTTTCCTTAACCAGTGGTCAGAGGCACCCAAACCATCAATTTTTCTAGAATTTAGACTCTCAGTGATCTAGACACAACATTTCAAATCAGAACCTGAGAGGAAAAGCCTGTTTTTTTCGCCACCTTTAATAACTCAAAAGTGGATAGGCTGAGCTGACAAACCTTTCTAAAACAATGCATCTTTGGACTGCGACCAAGCACAGCTAATTTCATCCCCAAAGAAATTTGTTTGGGTAAGTTATGAGCAACTGAAAAAAGGGCAGAACAGGGGATGGAACTGGATCTTACCTATTAAGTGTGCTACTTATGGTTGTTATAATCTTAAAGAATGTACTGGCCTCTGGAGGAATTTTTACAGAAGCCAAGCAACTCTGTCCATGAAAATGAAACTGTCTTACTTTAGCCCAATTCGCTGATGATGATTTAGCTTGTGTTCATTTTTCCTTAGATCTAGAAGAAGCAGAATGACAGAAAAAATACTCAGGAGGAGGAAAATAACTTTAGCAAATAGATATTTGTTGTAAAGATGCATTGTAAAAATGATTTAACGCAACAGCAACTTTAAAGAGAAACACAAAGGGTAAGAGTTTTTGTTGTGCTTGTAAATTATGAAGAAGCTGCCCTATGGCTCACAGAATGAATGCAGTAGCATCTACTAAAACCACACCCCTATGCCAGGACACATCCCTTATGCCAGCGTTTGCAGCAAGGGCATTGCAGGGCAGTGTAAAATGGCTAGCAAAAAGCCTGCTCAGAGGAGAACTCTACTCTGGCTACACTGGGGCTCTTTAATCCCTCAAAAAACAAACAAACAAAAAAACCCACCACAAAACCCATCCCCTGCAAAATCCACATACAACCCTGACTCCTCACAGATTAAAAGTCCCACTTAGTTGCACCCAAGAAGTCAGTTCTAGTCACTGAGCAAAACTGTCTTAGGAAACAGTGAACCTAACAAAAATCAGTAAGGAGTAGTCATTGTAATGTTTAATATCGTGCTCAGTGCATACTTGTTGATTTCTACATTTATAAAGGGCCAAACCTTCAGCTGTATTGGAACAGCTGAAGCAGAAGGTGGTCTTTTGATTTGGACCATCCCAGACTGAAGTGGCCTCTGAAGCAAGTTACACAGTCCAAGGGCTGCACTGATGGACAAGGTGTGATCTTATGTGAAGATAAAATATGAGGCTCAAAAAAGAAAGGGAGCGCCAATCCAGGATTGTTTCCCAGCTTGACATCTCCAAAATGGCATGGCCTAGAATCCCCACACTTGTTTTAGTCTGTTAGCAAGAATGGTAACTTGAACGGGTTTTGGAGCAGTTTGTTGGCACAGCTAGTTACCAAAATCAGTTTCTGCATACTTTATGGGCCACAATACAGTAACTCCTCACTCAACGTCCTCCCGCTTAACGTTGTTTCAAAGTTATGTCGCTGCTCAATTAGAGAATGTGCTCGTTTAAAGTTGTGCAATGCTTCCTTATAACATTGTTTGGCTGCCTGCTCTGTCCACTGCTTGTAAGATTCTGTGGAAGAGCAGCGACTTTACAAAGGAGCATTCCACAAGTTCCTCTCCTCCCCCTCCCAGCGCTTCCCCCACCACCAAACAGCTGTTTGGCGGCACTTAGGACTTTGGGGGCGGGGTGGAGGGGAGAGGAGGTGGAGTGGGGGTGGGAAGAGGTGGGCCTGGAGTGGAGCGGGGACAGGAAGAGGCGGGCCTGGAGCATCCCCCGGCAAAGTCGGCACCTGTTCTTCTCCAGGGAAGCTTCCACTGCAGCTGCAAAGGGGCTTCCTAGAGTCCTTGCCTGCAGTGGGCTGTACCTGTGTGGGGTAAGCCAGGGGCACTTCCCAACCACAGTACAGTACCGTACAATATATAATGCCTTTTGTCTGCCTCCCAAAATTTCCTTTGAACCTAACCCTCTGCATTTACATTAAATCTTATGGGAAAATTGGATTCGTTTAACATCGTTTCACTTAAAGTTGCATTTTTCAGGAACATAACTAGAACGTTAAGTGAGGAGTTACTGAATATAATTTATGACGACAAATTCCAAGGCCAGAAGGGACTATTGTGATCATCTAGTCTGACCTCCTGTATAACAACCCATAGAACTTCCCCAATGTAATTCCTTTTGAACCAAATCACATCTTTTAAAGAAAGAGCTGATCTTGATTTAAAAATTGCCAAGGAGAAATTAAGAGGGGGCAGTGGTGGCCTAACACAAGAATGAGCAGGAGGGAGAGAAAGGCTGGGCAACCTGGGAAGGAAAGGGTCTTATCTAGTAGCCTGTGTCCCAAAAAACGTCTTTACATTCCCAGGCAAAAATATTTAAGGTGTAATTAAAGTATCCATCAAAGTAGAAGACCCTAAAAGAAAATGGCAGTTTTAACAACAACAATGTCCACAGAGCAACCACAACAGGCAGCAATCCTATCTTCAAGTAATTCCCCATTCCATCACACCAGTAACATTCCAATCATGTGTAAGAATCTCCAAAAAGTCTGAGGTTTCAAGAGTAAATGAGCTGTCACACTGAGAGACTTAACAAATATGGTAGCTTACATGTTCTTAACAGTGAAGATCATTAACCATTTCAACTGTTTATCAAGGGTTGAGGTGGATTCTCCATCACTGGCAATTTTTAAATCATGACCAGACGTTTTTCTATGTAACATGCTCTAGTTCAAACTGGATTTATTTCAGAAAAGTTCTATAGCCTGTGCTATGTAGGTAATCAGACGAGATGATCACAGTGGTCCCTTTTTACCTTAGAATGTATGAATCTAGCGTACATCCAGCTCTTAGGTGCTGAACGAAAAGAAAGGGATGGATGCAGTGTCAGTGGAATCAAACTTATGCAACATAAGCACACAGGTACTACCAAAGCCATGCACTTCAGAGTTTGCAGCACTAGAAGAAATAATTGAAAAAGCCTGTTTCTTCAAACCAAGTCACTTTCCCTTTCCCCATATTTTGGGAGAATCCCCATCTGAAAATTTATCTGGTGCCTTTCTTCCCTGCATGGACTCAGCTTTGGAATGCTGAATGCCTATCCTTAATTGTATAACTGCTGTCATTTATGCAGCGAGCAGTTTTTCACAACTTGAGTCATAACCTTTTCACATTCTTCCAATCAAAGCCTCTGAAATCAGCAAGGTTTACAGTACACTCACCTTCCAATGTCTTTATCCCTTCATCCACAAGCTTCCTAGCTGCAGAAGGACTGAGAAGAATCAAGGCACTTCTTAACCAAATTGACATAGTGAAACCTCTCCAGCAGAAAATGTTATATCAAACAGTAGCACATTACACCAGAATTTACTAACAGATTACACCGAAGTTTATAATCAAGCAATTAGTTCTCCAGTACAAAAGCCATTTCTTACATTCATTCTCACATTCTCCCTCAACTTGGCATACACTGCTTGCATGGACCAGGAAATGGAGGAAGAGGATGGGAGTCAGGAGACATGGGTTCTATTCCCAGCTTTAACAGTGGCTTTGGACAAGTCACTTAACTTTTCTGCGCCTTGGTTTCCCTACACGCAAGAGAACAATGTTACCCACCTTAAAAAGTTGGCTATGGAAAGGCTAAAGTGGGTTATCATCAACTCAATTTCCTCCTACCTCTTCAGTAGCTCCTTCACATTCCTTTTGGAAGTCGCTCCCCCTCTCCATTCCAGCTCTTGTCAGTATCTCTCAAGGCTCTGTCTTTTGTCTGCTCCTCTTTTCCCTCTCTGTTATAAGCAGGTGACCTCATCCACTTCCATGGCTTCCACTACCATCTCTTCACTGTCATTTCCCCAATGTACATTTCCCCTGGGCTCAGTCTTGAATCTCTAATGTCTCAGTTTGGATGTCCCGCTGCCAACTCAATCTCCATATTCTTTCTTCAAACCCTCAATTTCTACACTGCTGTTAATAACTCTACAAGTAGATAGAACCATACAAAAAAAATTCTTACCCTATGCCACTAACTCGGGTCAGGAAATTGATAGATGAGCTTGTATCATCCTGTCGAATCTGGAGAAAAGAGACTGTTCTCTAACTCACTTAAAAAGTCACAGGAACAAAGTAACTCAGTGAATTATTGCACTTGAAAGTTGCTGTAGTCTTTAGATCTGACCTACTACCTACACATCAGACACTCATGTCATGATTGTCTAGATCCACTCAGAAAGAATCTGGACAGGTGGTTTTCAGTGCCCAAGCCTTTGGCTCTAGAATTTGCTTCCTTCTTTGGTTTCAGAGAAGAGAGTTTGATACTCAGAGGGATGTTATAAGGCTTTAAGTGCGTCTGGTTCTTTTTTTAGTGGAGGGAGAAAAGTCCTTTTTAGTTTTTGCTGACATGTCTATTCAGATTTACAACCGCATTTTTAAAGCCATTGTCTGAACCCTTCTATATACTGAAGTAAATTCTATATGTTGGGAATAAGTACATAAGAGAAGGGTGAGAGCCCAAATTTAGAACAAGAGGGGGTGCTGCAGGCCAGGACTAAGGTGCACTGGGAAAAGCCGTGTGCAGGAAGCTTTCTACATGTCTGTCCAGACTAAGGTAGGTGGCCCTGGCTAAAACCAAACTTCCATGAGAACCCACTTCATCAATTTGGTGGATAGAATAGGCAGGAAGGCAAACTGATCATACCCTGTAATATTTCCAGAGACGTACAATTTTTTTCAGGATTTTTTGTTTTTAGATACCCATTTCCTTCTTTCTACTCCCCTGGCAGTCTACGTGCATCTCCCTCCTGCTTGACCTCAGTCTCTCCAGAAACAGTAAAGCAGTTGCATGGAGTTAGCAGGAGGCCTTGGAAGGTACAGGAAAAAAAAATGCCCACAGAGAAGAAGGTCAAAGAGATTCACCTTTTCAAGCTTACGTAGTTTTCCAGTGGATAAAAACTCATCAATCTTCTCAGCTATTTTAGCCCCTACTCCTTCCTAAAAAAGGAAACAGAACCAAAAAGTCAATGAAACTTTACCTTCAAGATAACTAGCATCAGACATTATGGATAAACTACAAAACTAAATTCAGAAACTTGCAAAACAGAAACACAATCAAACTTACAAGACAATATTTTGCTAATGTTCATAACTGTAAGCAGCAGCATTATGAGCAACAGAAGCAGACTCTAATTTTCCCTGTTTTACAGTGAAATTTCAAAATGGGCTTTTAGCAAAATGTACAGTTCCTGCACTAAATTTAAACCTCTGAAGTCTGAGAAAATGCAGGAAAAAAGCATATCGTTGGGTCTCCTCAATTACAACTATGATAATATATATTATAATGCACTAAAATATTAACACAAAAATGGAATTTAATTGTGTGGATGATAGGAACTCGGATAAAACATTATCATCTGTTTTACAGCTTACCAGCTTCTTTGCTTCAGCTCCACTTTTGATCTTGCTTGGATACTTGGATATTACAGAAGCTGCTTTTCTATATATATATAGATAAAAAAAGACAGTTCCATTCACTTTCCAGCCTTCAGTGAACAGTATCAAATGACCAGACAAACATTTTGTGTACACCCTCATTACAGTGCACTGTGTGTGGTTCCACCCTGGAGCAGTGGCATCTGTATAACTACCCCCTATTTCTCATGCACCAGAATATGAGACCACACACACACAAGCTTATCATACAGCAACCTGAATATCACTTTCCTCACTTTAACATAAGGGGCTCACATAAGGACTTTTATAAATAAGGTAAACAGCAATGCTAACTTAAATTTACAAAAGAGCCTGTTATTCAGAAGTACTTTACAAAAACTACTTATCTGGTTAGCCACCTCAGATATTTGGGGAGAGTGGGGGGGAGAAGGGCAGATTTTTTTCCATTCCCCCCCCAAGGGCCAGCTTAGAAAAATTGAAAAATATGAAAAGAAACTTGTGAAATAGTTTCTCTCAGAATGAACAGTGAAAGAGAAAGGAAAGAAGGAAAAGCTTGAATGAGGCTAGCATTTCCAAGAATACATTAGTAACAATTTAAATTATATTACACAGGTTCATAGAACGGCTAGTTTTGTCTACTATTTTGACACTTACTGTATGTGTGATAACACACTATAGTAACAACAACACCACCAGATTCTTTATTAAAGTTTGGATATCTACCTGAATTTACTGTTGATCCTTAAATATCGTGCTGTTACCTACATGATACGGACAGTCATTTTCCAAGCTCTCTCTCTGGAAACACAAGTTTCTCTTGTATCTGCATAATAAAGTCAGGTCTATTTACATACTATTTCTGAGCCTAAAGGGTATAAACTTTCCTTTTGGCTTACAAAAATACTGATGTCTTCTAGTTTCAAACATTTTTTTCCTATTTGCCAATAGGCAAAAACATATGTTTATTATTATTCAAATCAAAACTAAATAATTTACACCTATTTCATCAATATACTAAACAGCACTTTATATGCTAACTAACTTATACAGAACGCATTTCTCATTCTTCAAAAATGAAATTTTAGTTTCAATAAGCAAGTAATTACTATAGATATTTCAATTTTTTAGGCGGAGGGAGAACAGGCAGAAAAAACCCACCTTTTTTTTTTAAATGCCATCTAAATTTAAAAAAAAGTTTTACGTCTCTTCTTAAGTGCATAATGAAGTATCTGGCTGGATTGGAATTTTAAGATTGCAGAACACAGTTAATCAAATTAGAATCGGCCGAGACCCGAAACCTGAGCCTAGCTTAAATTTAGAACATAAGAACGGCCATACTGAGTCAGACCAAAGGTCCATCTAGACCAGTATCCTATCTTCTGACAGTGGCCAACATCAGGTGCCCCAGAGGGAATGAACAGAACAGGTAATCACCAACTGATCCATCCCGTCACCCATTCCCAGCTTCTGGCAAACAGCGGCTAGGGACACCATCCCTATCCATCCTGACTAATAGCCATTGATGGACCTATCCTCCATGAACTTATCTAGTTCTTTTTTGAACCCTGGTATAGTCTTGGCCTTCACAATATCCTCTGTCAAGGAGTTCCACAGGTTGACTGAGCATTGTGAGAAAAAATACTTTTTGTTAGTTTTAAACCTGCTGCCTATTAATTTTATTTGGTGACCCCTAGTTCATGTATTATGAGGAGTAAATAACACTTCCTTATTTATTTTCTAAACACCAGTCATGGTTTTATAGACGTCTATCATATCCCCCCTTAGTCATCTTTTTTCCAAGCTGAAAAGTCCCAGTCTTATTAATGTCTCCTTATACTGAAATCATTCCATACCTCTAATCATTTTTGTTGCCCTTTTCTGAACCTTTTCCAAGTCCAATAGGTCTTCTTTGAGATCGGGCAACCACAACTGCACGCAGTATTCAAAACGTGGGCATACCATGGATTCACACAGAGACAATATGATGTTTTCTATCTTATTATCTATACCTTTCTTAATGATTCCCAACAATCTGTTCACTTTTTTGACTGCCTCCGCACATTGAGTGGATGTTTTCAGAGACCTATCCACAATGACTTCAAGATCTCTTTGTTGAGTGGTAACAGCTAATTTAGACCCCATCATTTTATATGTATAGTTGGGATTATACTTTCCAATGTGCATTACTTGGCATTTATCAACATTCAATTTAATCTGTCATTTTGTAGCCCACTCACCCAGTTTTGTGAAATCCTTTTGTGGCTCTTCCCAGTCTGCCTGGGACTTAACTGTCTTGAATAGTTTTGTATCATCTAAAGTTTGCCACCTCACTGTTTACCCCTTTTTCCAGATAATTTATGAATATGTTGAATAGGACTGGTCCCAGCACACCCCTGGGAGACACCACTATTTACCTCTCTCCATGCTGAAAATGGAGCATTTATTCCTACCCTTTGTTTACTATATTTTAACCAGTTACCAATCCCTGTTGAATAAGACTGGGCCTGGAGCAGTTTCCCATGGCACCCAGGAGAGGGGACACCACAGCCCTCTTTCTGCGCTGAGAGCAGGGAGGGTTGGGAGAACAAGGTGATACCTGCACCGCTCGCTGGCGCACCTACCTGTATGCGTTGTACTTGTGGATGGCTCGGTTCACGTTCTTTTCGTAGTTCGCCAGCTCTGCAGCCCAGGGGCAATGGAAAGAGACACGGAGACATTTCTTACATGCACTTGGGTCTGACCACTCACTCCGAACCGGTTCTCACTCAAGAGCGGGCAGGTTACCATTACCAGAATAGGCCACGAGTTATATTCCCACGTGGTGCCTGGGCACCAGCAATATTCGGAGCCCAGGAGCCCAGCTCCACCAATATTTGGGGCCGGGTGTCCTCCCCCACACCTGCCACTCCCACGCCTCCCCCTGCCTCTTCTCCGCAGCTCCATGCTGCCTCCCTGCCGCAACTGCTGCCGTAGGGCCCTAGTGCCCCCCATCTCGACTGCCACGCAGACTGAGTTTGAGCCTGCCCTTCCACCTCAGACCCTTCCCTCTTCCGGCAGGACCCTCCACCAGGGCAGGGCCCCCCGCCCCTCCCGCCCACAGTCACCACTCCTGCCCCATGCTGGGCAAGGAGGCAGCCCCCCATCCCTCACCCCCAGTGAGGTTACAGTCAGGGGCAACAGCAGGGGAAGAGGCACACGCAGCACCCCTAGCACCCACCACAGGGAAGCTGAGGGAGATTCCTGGACCTGAGAGAGGCCCTAGGCGCACATGTGGTGACAGGGGTGGGGGTGAGTGTGCTGCTGTGGGGATGGGAAAGGGGGGGCTCCTCCCCCAGAGCTCACTGCTGCCAGCAGGGAAAGGGCTGGGGGAGACTTCCTCTCTGGCCCATCCTGGAGCAGCCTGCCTGCACCCCAAACTCATCCCCAGCCCTGCCCCACCCCAGAGCCCATACCCCCAGCCAGAGCTTTCACCCCCCACTGCACCCTCAACTCTCTGCCCCAGCCCTGAGCCCTTCCAGCACCCCAACCGCCCCAGCCCCAGACAGAGCCCTCACCCCTTACACTCCTACTCTCACCCTGAGCCCCTCCCACACCCCAAACCCCTCATCTGCAGCCACACCCCACAGCCCTACACCCCTCCCTCCACGCTCGCTCCCAGAGCCCGCACCCCAATCCCCTGCCCCAGACTATGTCCTGCACCCCAGACCTCCTCCGCCACCCAAAATCCCTCCCAGAGCCTTGGGCAGGTGGAGGGGGGCGGAGTTTGGGCGGGGGCGGGTTCTGGGCACCACCAAATTCGGGCTAATCCGGGGCCCCGGGTGCCCCTCACACGCGCCTTCCCCGACAGGCCACGCCCGGCCACTGAACCGCCGCCAATAGCCAGCCCCCGCTCGCTCGCCCAACCCACCGCTCAGGAAGTCTGTGATCCCCGCATTGGGGCTCTCCTGCGGCGCCTTCCGCTTGCTCATGGCGGCCCCGGCCCCGCCAGCCGACAGCTACTAGGGCAGGCGGGATGATGGGAGCGACAAGGGAACTTCCGGTTCCTGGGGACCGGGGGGCGGGGAGTTTAGCCGCGGACTCCTCCTTCCCCGCGCCCATACGCGAGGGAGAAAGGACGAGACGCAGTGCATTGTGGGTAATTTGTCAACGTCTTATCAGCAAGCGCGAAGCCTGCAGCACCATGGGAGGGGTAGTGTTTCTCTCGGCCTTCATCTCCCATCAGCCATTGCGGGGCGCGCGGCACGACGGGAGGGGTAGTGTTACTCTCGGCCTTCATCTCCCATCAGCCATTGCGGGGCGCGCGGCACGACGGGAGGGGTAGTGTTTCTCTCGGCCTTTATCTCCCATCAGCCATTGCGGGGCGCGCGGCACGACGGGAGGGGTAGTGTTTCTCTCGGCCTTTATCTCCCATCAGCCATTGCGGGGCGCGCGGCACGACGGGAGGGGTAGTGTTTCTCTCGGCATTCATCTCCCTTCAGCCATTGCGGGGCGCGCGGCACGACGGGAGGGGTAGTATTTCGCTCGGCCTTCATCTCCCATCAGCCATTGCGGGCGCGCGGCACGACGGGAGGGGGGATAGACGGACACACAAGGCAGTGCCCCACCTGCGATACCCCAACACCTTGAGTCCCCAAATCCTTGTACCTGCCATCACTCGTTAACGGTGCCTCCCTCCATTTCTTACAGCAATCCCATCCCAGCTGCAGAAAGTTGAGGTGCTGGAGATCACGGTGTAGCACACGGAGAGCCTGCCACAGAGCAACACCCTGGGTAATGACTCCCTGGCACACTGTAGTCTCCCATGGGCTGGGGAGGATCCATCTCGGGGGAGGGTCTGTCTGCCCCAGTGCAACCCAGAGGGAGGGTCCACGCGTCCTATCAGGCTCGGTGGGATGCACTCACTTGCCCCTTGTGGTCTCCTGTGGGTCATATAGGATCTGTCTGCCCCAGGGATGGTCCATGCCATGCTGAGGAGAGTTCATGCTGCCTGCCAGGCTCAAGGTGTCACTCCTCCCACATCTTCATGGGGACTTTGGGGAAATTCTTGTTGCTGTAACAGGATCACAGAGCACGAGTGGCTGGTTGAATATCTTCAGGGCTATGGGATCTGGGCCCAAGAGGTGTGAACTCAGAGTCATGGCTTTGGACTCCAGAGAAAAAGGGCTGAGACTAGTGATGCCCAGAGACGCACTGTCACCCTACAGCTCCTGTACTGCAGCACCAAAAGCTTCACTCAGGTTCGGACCTCGTGTTGGGCACTGCATGGAAAATCAGAGAGAAACAGAGATGTGTTTGGAGATGGATAGATGAGCATCTCTGGCATACAGAGGAGGGATGGAGAGGTGTGTGTGGCATATGGAGGACAGATGGTGATGCTGCAGGCTGACAGGTTTGTGGGTTTGACTTGTGGCTGATTGCCACAGCAGCTCCTGCCCCCCATTTGCTGTGCTGTTTCGGACGCTGACCCATCTCTTGCAGCCACTATCAAGCAGAGCCTGGCCACAGAGCAGCACTACAGCAGTGGCTAAAGCAGGTGCACTGACCAGCTGCACACTGTGCTCCTCAGCTGCTCAGGGACGGACAAGCACGTGGGCTCCTGGCTGCTGAACAACCTGCCCCAGATCTCACCCTAGCCTGCTCACCACAGAGACCAAGACCAGCCTCCAGCTGGCCTGGCAGCCACTGACCCTAATGTGGAGAGCCTGATGTCTGGTGGGGGGAAACATCCCAGCATCTCCTCAGGACGTACTATTACAAATTGCTCCCTGTCCCAATTTCCTACCAGTTGCAGTTACTGACATCTGCATAGCAAGTTTTTGCTGTCCTGATGCAATTCGCCACGCCCACAGTTCACCAGCCCTGGGTCTAGGAGTAGCCATTTATGGCAGATGGGGTATTCACAATGTGCTACTTCTGAGAAATCTCTATTTGAAATTGGGACATTCATGAAATGAGTTTTCTAACTGAATACATTTTTCTAAGTTAGAAAACATTTGTTTTATTGAGGTCCAAATTTAATATAGAGATTTCATGGGGTAGGAAACTGTGACAGGGCAGATATCATCCATCACAAACTGCTATTTCTGGACCAGGGCTGAGGCAACTAAGGAAATCAGGCAGCATTCAAGGGCTATGATCACAGATAATAGCCTGACATTAAAAACAAAATAATCATGAGTATTAAAACCTGTAATTTACTATGTCACAATAAAAACGTAGGACATGTTATAATAATAATGAAACTGATGTTTTTGAAAAGTCAATAAAAGGAATTAGACTACATTTACAGGAAATTATGATACAGAGTAGTCAATTCAAGCAATTAGAACAGCAAAAAAGACAAACCCTGAGCCCTCACCTGCTAACCCTAATCCCAAACCCTAATTCCTGTTCCCCAGTACTCTAACCCCAATGCTCTAACACAACTCCTCCCCTAACCTTTGATCCCAACCCTATCCTATACCACACCCCAACCCTAAACTTTGACCCCTCCCTTCACCCTAGGCAACCCAACCCTGACCCCTGCACCCTAACCCTTCAACTAACCCTGATCCCCGACCATCACCCTATTATATCATAATCCCCACCCTGACCATAATCCTAACCTCTTAACTCTAACCCACCTTTGAACCCAAACCCTTACCCAACCTAATCCCTAAAGCTAATCCTAACCCTTGCATTAAGCACAACCCTCTAACCCTCAAACTTGCCTCCCAGAACCCTAACCTCTCCCTTCCCTGTAATCCAACTCTCCTTCTCAACCCCTAACCCTTTCCAAACCTAATCCACACCCTAAACCTAACTCCCCCTTACCCTCACCCTAATCCAACCCTTAGACCCTGACCCTGTAATCCCAACCCTAAACCCTCAAACCCCAGTTTCCCCCCTCTTCCCTGGAGGTGTGTGGCTGAGATAGGCTAGACAGAAAATTGGGGGCCTGCACCCCCCCTTGGCACAAGGCCCCACCCATCTCTATGGCTCTGTTCCCTGCTCCTCTTAAGTGCCAGCCCTGCCTCCTGCCCCGTCCCCCACATTGACCTCCTCCTGGCCAGGTTGGTGGCTGGAGCCGGTCAGTGGGGGGTGACTGATGCGCTGGCTGGTACCATGGTATGGGCAGCTTGGGTGCTCCCGTCTCCTCCTCCTCCTGATGCTGCTCTTGGCCCTGGGGCTGCGGCTGCCCCTCAGCTTCCCGCTGCCGTTCAACTGCTTGCAGCCCCCAAGAGCTGTCCGGGTAAGGGAACCTGGCTCTCGCAGAACCCTCAGGGAGCATCAACCACGGGCGGCAGGCCCAGGAACCTGGGTCAGAGTGTGTCTGTTCGGGTTGCTGTGGGGCACCCTGAACCCTCTTCCTGCTCTGGGCAGCGCATAGTTAAGTGGGGATTTCTGCGTTGCTGCTGGTGGCGGCACTGTCGTCAGAGCTGGGTGGCCAGAGAGCTAGCCAAGTTGGCTAATGAAAAGTGTGTGTCTCCCATGGAGGAGCAGTGACACCCGGCGGCTAGTCAAGGTACTGCACAGAGTGTGGTGTTTTCCATGGAACAGCAGTGACACCAGGTGGCCAGTTGGGGTAAAGCCCGGAGTACATTTATTTGGAGCAGCAGTGACATCTAGTGGCCACTCAGGTAATGCACAGAAGGTGTTCCCTTGGACCAGCAGTGACACCTAGTGCTCAGTCGTGTTGCCGGCCCAGAGGGCCTGAGGGGGCAACAGGGTTCGTTGCCCAGTGTGCGTCGCACCAATAGACACACCAGGGTGGAGAAGCAAATCAAATTTATTTGAGATCTCGAAAAGGCACTCAGGAGACCAGCATGTCTCAAATCAAAGAAGTGCAGCAAATACAAGCAAGTTTCCCGTTTTATATTCCAAGCTGTTTGTGTGCAAGCCTTTGTTCTATTCCCCCTTTACCCTTCCCTTCCTGACAGCGGTTACAGTAGGCATTACATTGTGGTGTGTTAGAAAAGTTCTCGTCCGCATGTTTATCTTTGGCCTTGCAAGCTAAGACGTAGTAGACTTCTCCCTCTCACTTCCCCCCCCCATCATGACTGCTTCTGCTAGTGTGAGCGAAACAGCAGCTGTCTGCTAAAAAAGCTGACCGTTACATATTCTGCTTCAGCATTTAGGCTGTTAGTATGGAGGCTGGTTAAAGTTCACAAGATGGAGTTACTGTGGCTCACTTAGACCCAGAGCAGGGGGGTTTCATCGGCACTTATGGCCTTCCACCCCCCCGAGTTACCTGGTAGCTATGCCTAGTGACGCCAACAGCCGGGATGATGCACAGACTGTGGTTCCCTTAGAGGAGCAGTGACACTCGGTGGCGAGTCATGGTAATGCACACACCATGTTTCCCTTCGCACATAAGTGACACCCAGTGGCCAGTCTCACCCCAAACACACCTAGTCACACACCCCGACAGACTCCCACAACGTCACACCCCAAACACACCCCTTCACTCCCATCACCCCCCACAATATTACACCCCCAAACACACCCAGTCACACCCCCACATCACACCCCGTCACACTCCTATCACGCCCCCCCACAATGTCTCATCCCAAACAAACCCGTCACACACCCACAACATCACACCCTAAAACACACCCCATAACTCCCACACTCCATCACACCTCAAACACACCCTGTCACACCCCCACAACGTCACAGACCCCGCCACAACGACACACTCTGTCACACCTTGACACACATCCCACAACGTCACACCCATGACACCCCCCACAATGTCACACCCCAAACACCCCGGACCTCCCCCACAATGTCACACCCCATCACCCCCCCCAACGTCACACCCCGTCACACCCCCCACAACATCTCACCCCAAACACACCCCGACACCCCCTCAACGTCACACACCGTCACACCCCCACAACATCACACCCTCAAATACACCCTGTCACTCCCACACCTCGTCACACCACAAACACACCCCGTCACACCCCCCACAATGTCACACCCCCGACACCCTCCCCACAACATCACACTCCATGACACCCCGTCAAACCCCTTCACATATCCCGTCACACCCCAATCACACCCTGTCACACCACCAAACACGTTGTACACCCCAAACGCACCTCATCACACCCAAAACACACCCCTTCACACCCCAATCACACCCCCAAATAACCCCCCCAAAACACACCCCATCACACCCCCTTCGCACCACAAACACACCCCCTTTATACCCCAATCACAGCCCCGTCAAACCCCAATCACACCCCTTCACACCCCAAACATGGTGTCACACTCCTTCACACCCGAAACACACCCATTCCCACCCATCACACCCCAAACACACCCGGCACACACCCTTTCACACCCCCAAACATACCCCAATCACACCCCAACACCCCCACAATGTTCTTTTTTCTTATATTGCTTATTAAATTGTTGCTGCCTGCATTCAGTCTTTTATCCATGGCTTCAGTAGTTCAGCAGATTTTTTCATCCATTTTACTGTAATTTCTTCATCTAATCAATAATAATGCTAATTACACAGAAGGCTTTATAGCATGACTGATATTAGTAAGTAAATACAGAATGCATACTTCAAAGAGGATGGAGCCAGGCTGTTCTCAGTGGTGGCAGATGACAGAACAAGGAGCAATGATCTCAAGTTGCAGTGGGGGAGGCCTAGATTGGATGTTAGGGAAAACGATTTCACTAGGAGAGTGGTGAAGCACTGGAATGGGTTAACTAAGGAGGTGGTGGAATCTCCTTTCTTAGAGGTTTTTAAGGCCCAGTTTGACAAAGCCCTGGCTGAGATGATTTAGTTGGGGTTGGTCCTGCTTTGAGCAGGAGATTGGACTAGATGACCTCCTGAGATCTTCTTCTTTTATGATTCTATGAAGTGAGGAAAAGTAATTATGTTCTTACATATTTGAAAGCATTCCCATGATATTTTACTAACAATCCTGCATTTCCTATATACTACTGCTTTTAATTAAGGACATAATGAACCTACTTGAATGTGACACCTACGGCATGTTTTTGACATCTTGGCTTTGAACTTTTGAAGCCCTTTTGAAAGTAAATATTAAATTTGCTGTACATTAATACTTTAGAACAGTATGCTAATTATAGGGTGAAATTCAAATTAGCTATTTTTAACTATCCATATTGACTCATAAATTACCAATACCCATTAATGCCCACATTTCCAGTAACCTGGAGTAATTTGACCTTATGAAAGTACTGCCATCACATATCTGCTATGGCAAATGTTATCAGAATAATCACTGGGATTCCTTCTAGACTGCAAAGCCCAGTTTATACTTTTTCTACTTTTCCAAATACTGGTGATCCTAACTTCCTCTTCCGTGCAATTCCATATACAATTTCCATCACCATTGACCTAGCATAGGGATTGGCAACCTTTGGCCCGCAGCCCGCTAGGGTAAGCACCCTGGCGGGCCAGGCCAGTTTGTTTACCTGCCGCTTCTGCAGGTTCGGCTGATTGTGGCTCCCACTGGCTGTGGTTCGCCGCTCCAGGCCAATGGGGGCTGCGGGAAGCAGCGGCCAGCACATCCCTCGGCCCGCGCCGTTTTGCGCAGTCCCCATTGGCCTGGAGTGGCGAACCGCGGCCAGTGGGAGCCACAATCAGATGAACCTGCGGACGCAGCAGGTAAACAAACCGGCCCGGCCCGCCAGGGTGCTTACCAAAGGTTGCCGATCCCTGACCTAGCATATAGTGTCCTTACAGTCCAGGACAAGGTGTTTGCTTCAATTTAGGATTTCTTTAATTTAGAATGACTTTTTCTCCACAAACACCATTCCCAATGTGCATCCACTGCTCCTTTCTTCTTCACTTTCCTTGCCCTGTTGTGAAATTCCTAACCGCCCCCAAAATAAGATAATTACCTCTTCTCTTAATATCCTTCACCCTCATTGTTTGGTCCTGGTTGCCCATTTTTACTTCCTAACCACAGAGTTACCATTCTTTACAAAGCCGATTCTCTGGCACACCCCCAGTTCTGTAAAATCAGCTATTGTTTATCATATACTTAAAAGCTCTTTCTTGACATTAAAACATTGTTCAGCTATACCAAAAGGACAGGAGACACGTGATATGGATTTAATCAGTCTGCAACTTTATTATTAGATGTCTTGGACTGCCTGTCGGATAAAAGTGTACAGTGCAGGCACTTCATTCAAATATGTTCATTCAAATAACTACCCCGGGGCTTCCACTAGCCCCCCTTCATTTTCCATCCAGGTCCTCCAGCCAATCCATGGTTTGGACCTTACTTCCCCTCCCCCATACAAGGGTTAAGGTGGGCTATAAGAAAGGGGGGCTTACGGCCATACCAATCATAGGAGCCCTGACCCTCCCCCTCACCCCCCATTCCGTTCCTTTAACCAGCATTTCCTTTTATGTCCTTTACCAGGCCATTTATTTGGTCACTGGATGCCTTCCCTATGGAGTACTTGCACTGGATATCCACCCCACACTTACAAAATAAGTTGCGACATACAGCATAACCCCCTTTCCTCCTTACTATAATAGGTTCTCCGTGGCACCTGCTGTGAGGAAGGCGGAAAAAACCCATTCCACCTAAGCCAATATGGTTGCGAGGGAAAAATTCCTTCCCAGACCTCTTAAAAAGGAGAGACTAGTGCAATGTCCACAACAGGTCCTAACACAACTTGATATTTGCACCTGAGGGGAGGAAGGGTGGATGCTGCCTTGCTTTCTGCCTGGAGAAAGGGCTTCTAATTCCAGGTCTTGCACCTTTTAAAACCTTCCACCCTTACATTCCCAGGGGATGAGTCAGTCACCAGGCTGACCCCTATGCACCTTTTTGCAGCAGTTTCTGACCTCCTCTTTCCCCCCCCCGATAAAGCACTGTTACCTTCCTCTGGCAAGCCCAGACAACGTGTTCCCCCCTCCCTCCCGATTCAGGTGTAGTGCATCATTATATCTTTTCCTTTCTCATTGAAGAGGAACTACCACTAATGTGTCCAATTACTTCTCAAAAGGGTGTTCTTGATCCAGTTCAGTTTGGAATTTGCTGTGGCTACCATGGAAACTTCCCCAATGTGGTTAATGACTTCTCACTTTCTGCTAATGAAGACTCTTTGACCTCTTTCCACTGTTTGACAATGTTGATGACTCCATCCTCCTGCACTGCCTGCATAGCAATCCATTACATGATTATGTTTCCTAGTAATCTAACCTTTTACTCTCCATTTCTAGTTTTGGATCCTCCTTTTCTGCTAAGATTGCTCCTCTCTGGCATCAAGCAAAGCTTAATTCATAATCTTCCACGTTTCCATGTCTGTCTTCCCTCTCGTCATCCTTACTCTGGTTTAATAATAACTCACATTTATATTGATGTTACTCAATTTTATAAAACGTTCAACACCTTGAATGTCTCCTTTTCCCATTCTGGGTGGGGCCCAAATGTGTTATAATAATAAATCAGATCGTTTCAGTCATACATTTTAATGAACAAAAATGATGTGACCACTGGTATTAAAATTGTTGTTAAAGAAAGCATACCAAAGGGGTTTAAGATCCTGGCACGTGAACATACAGTGGTTGTAGAGTGCTTATATTAATTTCTTAAAGGACTGTAACTGCAAAAGGTAGTTTTACTCTTAGCTATATTTAACTAACAGTTGTAAATATCTTCCCATATGTATTTCCCTCTACATACGTTATCCATGGCTACTCTGATGCGCTGTGACAGACAATATATTCACTGGAAATACTGCCTTAAGAATGAGCTATAGCTGAGAGTGACACTGCACTGGTCCAGAATCATTATTTTCAATGGTTTAATGAACAGCTTTTGGCCGTGATACAGAACCACCAGAAAGGATGAAAGAATTATGATTGTGCCTAAAAAGCTAACAAAGTTACTGTTCCATCCTGCAGCCTACAAACCTTTTCCAACATCCAAAGGGACCAGAATCCTGTTCACAGAGTGCTTGAATTCAGATTTGTCTACCATTAACTGATATCAGCATAAACACTGACCTTTATTACATAGCGTTTTGACATTATAGAACACGTGTATGAAAGAAAATAGTTTTAGTAACACATTTATATTAATCTCAAATGACAGTATGGAGACTTCACAGAACATATATTTAATAAATCTTCCTTCACTAATGCAAAAGTGAAAACTTTACACTAATTCATTATATTTCTCATATATGAATTAACAACAAGCCATGTAGCACAATTAATTCTAGCTGAATGATGGCAGAATTTTATAATAAAGTTTTGCAGGGATTCAGACAACCCCTCCAGATGATACATATTTACATTTAAATATCTTTTAACATTATTTCTAAATAATTATTCAATGAGCACAACTGATAATTATTACACTGACATTTTAATGACAAAAGGTTGCGCATGTTTTAATGTAATTTAAAAATGAGAAATGAGAGTAGATTAATAAAGAAAAAATGTAGAATACCATCTTACTTTATACTTGTGAAGAAATTTTAGAGACTGAGAAATAAAAACAGCTCTTCAGAAGTCCAATAGTGAGATCAACCCAATATAATCAACCCAAGTTTTTCAAACTACAATCATTGTCATTAACCACTATGAAAATACAGTACCCCCATCGATATTAAATGACGTTAGCATGAATAATCTTATTCTGACAAGTAAACATTGAATTAGTGTTACCACATTACATTATCGATAATACTAGAGATGTACAGACAGTTAAAATTTAGAAATGTATACATTGTCTCCCGGTCTAAAGTAACGGACTTAAAAATGTAAGGTTCAATATGTTCTCTTTTAGAAAAGATGTTAGTAACTGCAGGGGCACACAACCATGGTTCATATTTACTGGAAAGCGAAGTAAGCTTACCAAAATCTTATGAAGATCCAACTCATTGCATTCATATGTGCCCATTCAAAATCTTACCCCAATTAATCTATTTGAGTCAAAATTTACACTGCATCAACAGTGCATGGGCAAATATAAATCACTTTCAGAGCCAGACCACAGACGATCTGCCCATCTCATTTTCACTAAACCTTCCATAATTATACAGCTGTGGAAATGGCTGTGGAATTTACCCTCCACTGGCATGATGCCCCCTCAGAGGACTATTTCCCTACTTTGCCCATCTACCACATGCTAACCAAAGCAAGTTAACTGCATTGTATCAGCACTCAAATGTTGGAACTAATGCTCCTAAGATTTCCACCAGTGTAACTCCATTGGATCCAATACAGCCAGGGCCGGCTCCAGGCACCAGCTGAGCAAGCAGGTGCTTGGGGCAGCCAAGGGAAGGGGCAGCATGTCAGGCTCTTCGGCGGCAATTCGGTGGAGGGTCCCTGTCCCTCTTGGAGGGAAGGACCTGCCGCCGATTTGCCGCCGAAGAAGAAAGCGGCGAGGTGGAGCTGTCGCCGATCGCGGCTTTTTTTGTTTCCGCCGCTTGGGGTGGCAAAAACCCTGGAGCTGGCCCTGAATACAGCTACTTCTGATTTACACCAGTATGTAATTATTGCCATTATTAAATTAAGTTTCTGCATTAACACAGCCATTGGTATTATCATCACTAGTTCAGTAAAGAAGGATAGCAATTTTCTTTTTTAGTAATGATGTCAACTAACATTTCAATTCCTCTTCTATTTCTGAACCTTTTCCTAGGAACAACTGGTAAATATGTTCACTATGTCTCCATTTTCCTCTGCTAGTGATGTCAGAAATAATGCCCCTTTTGTTATCTTTGTGGCAGCCTGTTTTGTTGATCTAATTGATAAAAGCAAGTTTGCAAGAATATATTCTTCCTCATTTTTCTCTGTCTTTCTAACGTATGCAAAACAGCAATCTCGTTTTCCATCGATGTCATGTGACAAGTAGTTGTTCTAGTGTTCTCTTAGCAATGATCCAAAGTACAGGTAGCTTTGAAGTTCCTTTTTTAGAGTGACATGGGTTAGGAGGGGCAAATTCCTATTTACTATTTTTATTGTTTGGCTACAGAGTTTACTGGCAGGCCAAGGTAACAGGGCAGTAGCACTTTTCAAAATGTTGATACGTATTTCTTCCTTAGGGTGGATTTTTTTAAATAACAGGTTACAATTTGCAGAATGTAGTAAAAATTGTGGAAAAAATGATGAAATCATAAAATGAACAATATTTTCCCACCCACATTTTTGTCCTGTTCCTGATACAAGTACAATATTTCTTTCTTAAAGAAATATGCCCTGTATTTCAATGAGACCTTATAATCTCCTCCATACAAGTTTTTCCAGCAGTATCCCATGCCATTCAGATGAACAGATGGATTGTGCACTGGGATGTAAAAAAGGGGACCCAGCTTCATTAGACTCAACTAAAAATATAATGCTTAAAAATGATTTCCTAGTTACTTATAACTAAGGCTACGATTTAGTCACAGAGGTTGCAGAAGTCACAGAATCCGTGATTTCCAGTGACCTCCGTGACTTCAGCCTGTGGTGGTTGGGAGCTGCAGGATTCCCAGCTGCCTGTGGGAGCAGGAAGCTGTGGGGTACCCCCACCGCCTCTAGCAGCCCCCAGAGCTCTACGCCACCACAGGCACCCCACAACTCCTGGCCTCCACAGGCAGCAGGGGGACCCCTGGAGCTGCAGGTAGCAGGTACCTCACCAGCTCCCAGTTGCTGCAGGTGGCTCTGCAGATCCCCATTTTGTCATGAATATTTTTAGTAAAAGTTACGGACGGGTCATAGCTTCCATTAATTTCTCTTTTTTGTCCATGATCTGTCCACGACTTTTACTAAAAATATCCATGACAAAATCTTAGTCTTACTTATAACTAGAGCTGGTTGGGAACCGGAATTTCAATTCCATGGAAAATTCTGACTTTTTAAAAATAAATTAGTTCCAAATCAGAACAAAATGCCAATATGGAAATTTCCAATGAAACAACATGGTTTTTGAAAATAAAAATCATTTGGGGTCCATTAAAATGTTTTGTTTAAAGGAAAAATGTTTCATTTTAATTTTGACTTAAAATTTAAATATTTTTATCATATGAAATACATTTTGCAGTAAGACATCATTTCTGAATGAAAAATCCACTCCACTCCAAAGATGTTGTTTTGACATTACAAATATTATCAAAAATGAAATTTTATCAAAATTGAAATGTTCCTTCAAAAATTGAGATTTTGACAAAATGCAATTTTCTGAAGAAAAATGTTCTATTAGAAAATGTTCAATTAACTCGTCTTATAACTTCGTTATTATTTGTGCTTACTGAATACTGCCTGTCTCAGCCTTCAACATCTTGAGTCTGTCCCCCCCCAAAATCATGTGTTTAGCATAGAAATTATGAGAATTGAAAAACAATAAAAGTTGAGTTCTTCTGCTTTTTGAACCTTTACGGGTTTGTATTTTCAAGCTGTCTTGTGCACCATGAAACCTAGAAATTTACTCTTTCCTTAAATTCTATTGACGATTCTGTGAAGCATGAGATATTTGGAAATATATACAAACTGTAAGTTATTTATCTTTCTGTACTTTTATTGTCAATTTTTTATGAATGCCAATAAAAATGTAATCTCTCTCTCACACACAAAGCTAAGACATAATCACAGCTCTACAAGAGATGAGGATTTAAAAAAAAATCAAGTATCATGAGACTTCTGATAAAATCATGAGAAAGGACAACACTGAATGCTATCTATCTGTCAAAAGTCAGATCAGACCCTCCTCTTCAGTGAGCAAGAAGGTTTGTATCCAGCTGATCTATGCCTTAGGTTGGTTAGAAGAGGAAACTGCTGGAAATTGCTGCTTCCTCTGGGCCTGTTATTGGGGCAGGAGGACACATGCTTGTGCTGCTCAGTTGCTCAGCCATAGGTCCCCTCCCCCCCGCTGATGTGCTAGTCATTCCCCTCCCCCCCTCCCCCAATCCACTCATGGGGCGCTGAAAACATTTTCTGCCCTGACCAGCAAACAACATAGGGCCATACCCGTTTCGCCTCCTTTCCTACACTATGGAAGGTGGTGACATTATGAATTTCGGGATTCACAAGTAAGGAAAGAGCAGCTAAAGGATGTAGCCAGGGTGAAGGCAACAGAGGGAGGATTTTATCCCACATCCTCTTAGAGTTTTTATAAATGATCCTATAGATGTTATCTTATCCCTTCCCCTGCCAATTTTCAGTATGGAACCATTACTGGGTGGCAGAGGAGACAAGACCTATGCCTGTATAACCTACCGGTGAGTGTGTGTTACAGTTCCCGCACTATGCCCAGTTAACAAAGGATATGAATCTGCTACAGCCCTAGTTAGGGAGCCATGACTCTTTACCTCAAGCTGTAGCAGTTCACACACTTTTAGCTCTGGCGGTCCCATGTTCAATGTGTTGGGCAAGATGGCAGAGGTCACACTCAGGGAACCAGAGCAGGCCAAGGTGCTGGAAGCCAGTCATAGGGGCCAATACCCTAATAGCTCTTTGCCTACATAGTACAAAGTGCTATTTTTTCATATTATTTTTGTTTTTATCTAAGTTTTCTTGTACAATAATAGCAATATATCAAAATACATCAACATTTCATTATATAAAGAAATTCAGAATGAATAAAGTGAAGATCCACCAGGGAATGCTAACATTGATATATGTGTGCATAAGACAGATTGTGTACACTGTTGAGATTTAAATTTCCATATCTGACGTATCAGTGATTTGTTTTTCTTTTATTACATCCAGAGAAACACCACATTAAATGTACACTGTTAACAGTTGATTTATTGAATGCCATGTCTAATAATGGTCAAAGATAATCAAATTGTTTTATATTTTCTTGTAATTTCTGCAGCATAATGCTGAAATTAGGGCCTATGAAATACCGTATTTTTATGTTTCTTGGAAATGCAGGAAAACATACAAATACCACATGCTGGGCTGATTCAAGCATTTCACTATATTAGCATAAACATTTCTTTTTGAAAACAAATGCATAAAAAGCACAGCAGGATTGTAAATCTGGCATTTACAAGCACGGCTTTTGCTTATGTAGTATTAGTAGTAAACTTGGGCTCTTCAAAGAGAAATTCACCGTGGCTTCATACAAGTGTAGGCGTCTGTCTGCACAGAATCCAGGCAGGATCAGGGCCTTGTCCCTCAATAACATTTCCTAAAAAGAATCTCCTTTTAGAACTATGTGGTATCATTAATATTAGTTGGTGAAAAGACCTTCTGGGAGCTCTGTATTACCCTCCTGCCTTATCAGGATAGTTCTGTACTATGTGGTTGCTAGTGCTCTGTCCAATTTAGTTTTTAATTGTATTAGGGATTCCCTAGTTTAATTGTAATGGGGTTTCCACTCTTGTTCCTTAGAGACTATTCTACTGTCTAACAGATCTCACTGATAGGATGTTGTTTTTTCCCTCATACTTAATCGAAGTTTTCCCTTTCTTAATTTTATTGCATTCATGGATAATCCTACATCTTTCACAAATTTTGATGGGATACGTCTTGAAGACCTACTCTTTTATTTCGAGTCTCTTTCTCTGGTCTTTTGTAATGTTCTTAGTGCACTTGAAAATACAGTTCTACTGTGAAAAGTGACTATTTAAAAATGATACTTGTTTTTACTGCTCTTAGCATTTCAGAGCCCATACAGAGAGCACGAACTAGATTATTTTTCAGTTCACACAATGAACTGAAGTTCTATGAGTTTTATTTTTAAACTTTTTAATACATTGAAATAAAGAATAAATAAATGAAACTAAATTCTAATTTCAGAAATACTGTTGGCAATGCATGAGCAAAAAAAATCAAACAATTACCCCTCACCCTCCCACCCCCCCCCCCAAAAAAAAAACCCCACCAACAGCAACCTAACAACACAGCTTGACTTTCTGATTCCATGCTGAGTTTGAGCACTGGTAAAAATCAAAATAATCCTTTTACTAATAAACCAAATTGAACTTGAAGTTATTGACAGATTAGAAATATAGAACCACCATTTTTTACAGTTACATATCAGCCTTAGAATGAATTTCCAGTAGTGACAACAATATAATAAGATCAACATTTGGGGAGAAGGAATTATACTAAAAAGTAGCTTGGTGTGATTCTAACAAGGTTTTTTTTTAAATGTATAAGCTAGTCAAAAAGAGTGTTCAGGTTCTTCCATCTTGGGAGGCAGTATAATCATATTTTGACTATAAGTGATACAGATCTTATAAGTGTAAGCAGAGTCAGGATGAGCTCTACCCTGACATCGGGTGGTGAATTATGGCGAGTGTGGAAAAGAACTCCAAAGGCTGATTTTGTTTGCATAGGCACACCCACTCGCCTGGCATGCAACAACAGCAACTCAAAGTGGTTACTTTGGCTGGTGTGGGATCCCCAGTTTTCTCTGTTATTGGGGCAGGAAGAATAAAGTTTTGTTACCCTGATTCTGTGAATCAAGGCCAGTGGAACTGTTGTATGACAGAAGGACTGAGTGAGTCCTTCACCATTACCTAAGTAGCACTTGCTTGACAAGGGGCATGGGTTACAAAACCCAGTCAATTGAGAGAGGCTGGGGACACGTATTTGTGTCTGATGGTATGGGCCCTTGCTGAGGGTTTGAAACACCAATTGCACTACTGCCTCTCTCCACTGTTGAATGTCAGAGCTAACTTTGATTCCATTAGGAGTCTAGTTACAGGCTGCTGAGCTGAATTCACTTTAGGCCAATGGTGCACTAACACTGGGGCTCCCCTACTATGAGCTGAAATTGCTAAGAGCTGAGATCACTGAGTGCTGTGTTAACTAGTGGGGGAGCCTGAAGCTATATTGCTAAGCAGATGGCGGAGCAATTTGTGGGGATGACTGGAGGAGCAGCGAATGGCGTGGAGCCTTGTGGGGCCGGTTGGAGCGGCCCAAGGAACGGCGAGCGGAGCTGTTTGTGGGGACGGCTGGAGCGGCTCACAGGTCAGTGAGCGGAGCGGAGCAGCTTGTAGAGCGGAGCAGTTTGTGGGACGGCAGGAAGTGGACTGGCTCGTGGTGAAGGCTGCGGCGGAACCCCACGGAGAAACGGCCAGCCGGCCTCGGATCACGTAAGGTGCCCCTTAACACCCTGCATGCCCCCCCTTTTACTCTGGGGCTGCACTGACCAGGGACAGAGACTTTGGGGTTTGTTGGACTTTTGGGACTTTGGGTGGTTGCTGGACCCAAGAGACTTTGGGTGATTTTTGGGTTGCTGGTTTCAAGAACCAAAGGGAAAGGACACAGCCCAATTTGCTGGGGTGGGTTTTTTTGCTCATGGTTTGTGTTATGAATCCTGTTTGTGGTGTTTTTCCAATTTAATGCTGATGTCGTTTATCTCATGTTGTTAAACATTTTCTGCTACACTCAGACTCCATGCTTGCGAGAGGGGAAGTATTGCCTCTTAGAGGCACACAGGGGGTGGTATGTAATTGTCCCAGGTCACTGGGTGGGGGCTCGAGTCGGTTTTGCATTGCGTTATTGAAACGGAACCCCTAGATACAGAACCCGGCCCTTGTTGCTGCCAACTTAGATGGGCAGAAGGGTTACATAAGATTAGCTGGTTTTATGAGACTTCTACCATTTTGTGAGCCATGAAACCAGATCCTGAAATTTATCCCTTTCAGTTTTGGATCTTACCTGGAACAAAATCATTGGGAGGGATTCATATACAAGGATCTGCTTTTGATTGGGCAGACAATTGTCTATCTTTACCTTTTTCCTTAGTCTGATCATCCTCTCTCCTGAAGACCAGAATATTAATTTACAGTTTGACGAATGTTTCATTTCTTCCCTTTTTTCTGTTGCCAGCTTCATCTATTATCTTTTCATCCTTATCAATATCTAGTCCATTTGATCTTTCCATTTTTGTCCCGATGTATCCTCCCTTTGTGATTTATTCCAATGGTTTCTAATGTGTGGTCTTGTAACAGGGCGCAGGTGGGCCTCACAATCTTCTGCCGCTTCTGCACCCACAAACCAGCCAGAGACCTCTGCTTTGGTGCAATCATCCATGCTTTTTATTTACAGTAGAAATTCCCATCACTTTGTAGCTACAGACAGCGTCAGGCTTACAGCCTCAGAGACTGCTAGCTTCTGCATCCAGGAGGGGAGAGTGGTCTCTAACTCCCTGGCTCCTCCCTTTCCTCTCCCCTTGGCATCCTTCCTGCCAGCCTTTATGGAGCCCCTGGCTAATGAGGCCAGCAGCTGTTCCCCATTTGCCACTTAGGCCTGGGCTTACTCAGCCAGCTCCAATACCCCTTTTCTGATTGGAGCTAACGTGACAGAGGTCTGGCTTAGGGTTTCCTAGCAGGCATGCTGTCACAGGTCTACAGAACAGTGATTACTACTTGAAGGTTTGTAGAGAGCTGGCATGTCATACGATACTGGCTCTTATCATTTCCAGCTGCTTCTGCAAGTGCCCACTTATTGTATAAAAACATTTAAAATGCAATATATATTCCTGAGGGAATTCTGTGCCAAAAAATTAAAAATTCTTATGACAATATTTTAAAATTCTGCAAAATTCCACATTTTTAATTGTCAGAATAATCAGTATAATCACACTGGTTTCAATTATTTTGGTAATTTATTGAAACTACAGTACAGTGGATGGAGAATGGGAGTGGGGAGCATTGGAGAAAATCCCCAAACCCCTTGCCTAATATATTGTAGCTAGGTTTGACCCTTTATTTCTAGTTATTAGTCAACAAATATATGTGTCCATATGCTCAGTGTTACATCAGAGGCAACTGAAGAGCAAATGAGGGCTGGGGAATCAAACTCACAATTTATATTGGCTACTGACTATCCCCAGAAAGGTTAGTAGCAGACAGGTCATGGAGCACATTTTGATAGGAAATTTTTTTCAGTCCAAACATTTAGACCAGTTCTAATCACTAAAGCACCTATTTATAAGTATTTATAAGGCCATACTGTCCTTTATACCACTCTGGCAATGTAAAGGAGCCTTAAAACTTTTACACCTGTTTTATACTCCTGGGGGAATTCACAAAGACAATGGGAACAATTCACTAAGCAGGCAGGCTGCTACATTCTGCTCTGCCTAAGGGAACAGAGCTTGCCCCACTCAGACCTCCTCAGAAACACCCCGAAGCCCTGCCCCTCCACGCCAAGCATGTCGCAATAGCGAGTGAGAGGGATAGAGTGTCTCTCTCTCTCACACGCATGACTGCCCAACTCCCTCCCCCACCCGGCCATGATTTATGTCTCTCTATTGGCTGCCCTGGGCGGCTGAACTGAGCTGCTGGGGAGAGGCACAACTGCTTTTGCGGCTTCCCTTTCTTCCCCATCAGAAGTCATTTTTCTGTGGGGAAGCAAAGAAATTTGCAGCGGAAATGAATTCTGCGCACATGCTGTGATGCAGAATTCCCCCAGGAATAAATATATAATTTGCTAATATTACTTTTCTATATAAGCAATTTGTTGTTACAGGGATACTTTATTATCTAAAATCGGCATATGAAGGTTTTCAGGAAACTGAAATACCATTGCATAAGCTATCCAATCAGAAAGAATACGATGTCGGTTATGATAAGTGCCCAACACAGCACTAATGTAAAAGTTCAAATATTGAATATTTGCAATTAAGTATTCATGAGCTCTTTGGGAAAAAAGAGAAAAAGGCAAAATGCAACATATAGATGATCATTCAGCTATGCTGTGGTTTAACCAGTAGGTGCTCTATGTCTTGTTCTGGGTATTTTGCTAGCTCTCTGCTCTTAGTCTTTCTTTGCTGGGATTGCTGAACCTTGGCTATTATACCTGCCTCAGCTCCACCACTTCATTTGCTCTCACTCACAAACCACCAGCGGATAACTTAGTCCCTTCCTCATCCCCAGCTTCCCAAGAAAACTTCTAAACAGATCTCCACCTGGCTATCAAAATAATCAGCTCACCAAAGTATACTTAATAATAATTTGCCAACTGCTCAAAGGTTCAGAATTTCTACTTGCCTCTGCAAATGATCTAGATATATTCATTAAGGAATTTGCCTCTGCTGCTAACTAATAATTAGGTTCAGGCAAAATCCAGAGTTAAAAGGTACTGTGCACTGCCAAAAAGAAAGCACCATTGAGTTCCCTGACATTTAGAGGAAGCTTGCCTAGTACTGCTTCCTTTTGTAGTAGTCACTGCAGCTTCAGCCCCACTGTGCACTGTTCTGCTTTGTGGGTCTGTGCAGAGGGGAGAGAAGGAACATGATTCTGTCTCCTTCCCAACCCTTTGGGGTGCTGTGGGTCCCTGGTGAAGCAGAGACACAGCGGTCTTTAACTTTCCCAAGTGTAGGGCCTGCAGTTCTGCTTGGCCCTTTTACAAGCCTTGAAAGGAAGGTGAAGAGAAGGTGTTTCTTTCAATCTTCTCCACATACCCTCCTTCCATCTCCCCACATGCACATACACTGCACCCATGCAAGGATCAGGCAGAATCTGACCCTAAGGAAATGTCCAGGGGCCAAATCCTGGAGCTAGTAGACGGTCCAAGAAGCCAGGCTATATACTTGTGGACTGTTTTATTAGGTTTGCAATAATTCCTTCCTCTGCTCATCTCATCTTATTCAAGGGTTACATTAACAACCAAATAAACTATGTTAGTGGATTCTGATTTATATAACTTCCCCATAGATCATATATGTCTACTGGGTTACTTTACATAATAAGTTTAGCAAGGTCAATGAGAGTTCTGAGGTTAAATTGCACCCCCTAATTAATTTAATAAATGCGTCCCTTTGGTTGAAACATTTGTCTCTCTGACTATAGAGATGTGGGTCAATTAAAAATACAAAAGAATAAAGCATCCATATCAGGGGAAAAAATCTGGCTTTTTCTATATTTTGGGACCAGAAGGGATAATTTGCTCATCTAGTCTGACCTGTGTTTGGATAAAGCATATCTTCCAGAAAGACATCCCTTTTTTGAAATGAAGACTTCAAGAGATGGAGAATCCACCACTTCCCTTGTTAACCCTCCAAAGTAATGAGGGAAGTATAAAGATACCATATATTAAACACATTGGGAATACCTTTGACTGAGCAAACCTTTCTGCTGTTACTGTAATGGTGTATATTGTGCATGTTACCCAGATACCAGTAATGTGCAATCTCTACACCTAGTTAATCCTTTATTTTTCACTAGTTTTTTTTAAATTTAAAACATATGTCCACTTGTTCTACTCCATCATCATCATCATCATCATCATCATCATCATCAATTTTTTTTAGTCTATCATAAAATTGTATGTATAGATAGAACTGCAAATAAAGGGGGGAAGGCTATCTAGCCTGTTTTCATAGCTCAATCAATAACTAGATTTCCCCAGCCAGCCCCTCAACCCAGCTCCCACTATGCCTTTCCTGTCTACTGCCTTCTTTCCCACAGACTCTAATCCCCAGGCTCCTTAGACATATGAAATTCACTAGAGGAAGTCCTATTCTGTTTACCTGCTAAGTTATGCGCAGCTAGGCAACTCTCTGGCAGGCCATGTTAATTCCACAGTTGGAGAAAGAGCCTCTCTAGAGGAGTTACATGTTCTGTTTCCTGGGGAATATTTGCTGTGAGACACATTGCTCTTTCCACTTCCATGCCAGCTATTCCTGAGCTCAGAGAGGGAAAGCAATCCAGCAAATTCTAAAATAAAACGAGCAACGTGTTTGAGTTAGAAAAGTGTAGTAATATACATATATGTATTAAAAAGTATTGGGCTTGGCTCTCCTCTCACATGTATTAACATGATACCCTAGACCTCAGTGGAATTACTTCTTGCAGGTTTTACACAGAAGCAAATTGGACTTATTTTCTCTTATAAGAACAACAGCAATAAATAGGACCGTTACACGTTAATGTTAATGAGAGTGCAATGTTACACTCTGTGGTATAGAATAATGAGATAATGTAATTGTCATAGAGTATCCCATGGTGATACTTTATGTAGCATAATACTGCCCTGACTTCTAAGCAGAGCAGAAAAGTTTGGACTGCCAGAGTACACTATTTCCATGTCAGGAAAGAAATGAGAGGACATTTGCTTGTAGTCTAATCCATTCATAATGTATACATCATTTGTTATTCACTTGAATAAAGAAGGATTAAAAGCAAAAGCAGTAGCAAAGTCCACAAGCAACAAGCTTCATGGTGCTACCACAACATGACTGTAGGCTTGACTGACCATCACCCTGAATCCTGTGAAAAGCAAGAGTAAGGTACTACCAAATCAGAACAATAGCACTTTGCACCTGCTTTATACAGATGTAAATGACTGCACAAGGTACACACTGATGGTGAAACACATCCTGTACATTCAGAGATCCCAGGCATAATTGCCAGCTTTGAAGGCATGGGCAGAGAGGTGACAATGTTGCTCAGATGTCATACTGTGGTGCTACATAGATACACCATGAGATTGTTAAATGTTTTAGGTACAATGATATGTTGACCTTTTAGAAATAAAAATGGATTATTTATCTTAGATACTTGTGTGGTCTCATAGTATCTGAGCACCTTATAATCTATGATGTATTTATCTTCAATCAGCCCCAGTGAGGTAGTGGAGTGCTACTATCCTCACTCACTTTACAGATGGGGAACTGAGGCACAGAGATGCTAAACAACTTGCCCAAAGTCGCACAGGAAGTCTGTGGTGGAGCCGGGAGTTGAACGTGGATCTCCCAAGTCTCAAGCTAGTGCCTAACTACTGGACCATCACTTTTCTTATAATAGAAACTAAGTAGGTAATATCGAGGAAATTTTATTTGGGGAAAAATTCATATTTATATTAGTATAGATCAGTTGTGCCATACTCTACCTTGTAATGCTAAAAATTATATTGTTATTGAATGGAGCTGCAGAGAGCTATATGATCATTATGGCATGATTTCTTGACATGGCTGTAATTAGAAAATTGCCCACACCAGGACTCCAGATCTGAGCATCTCTGAACTTTGAAAAGTCATGAGTCTGGATTCACACCCCAACTTTCCTGATAGCTGGACTGAAATCCAAGATCTGAATTAAACCTAACTTTGGGATAGTATAGATACAGGCTCAAACACCGCAGGTCAGGCACTTCTATAATGGTGAAGTTTGCACCTTGACTTTGCCTCAGTGGGGAATGTATGTTTCTTCTTCTTACCTCTTTCTTACTTACTGGTCACAGAGGGGAAGGTTCTTGCCCTCTCCCTTTCTCTTTGGATGCCTTGGGGAACAGGCCTGTAAATTCAAGATTCCCCTCTCTTCTTCCTTGCCATACAGTGATGAGAGTTCTCCTGTGATAAGACATCAGGTTGCTGTGATCAAACCTTCTGATTTCACAAGAGCTATGTGTGGTGCTCTAAAGAACTGAGCGTGACTTTAGAGCCACAGGCTAAGTATCACTCAATTAGATAATAAAATGTATTTAGAATAGATATACATTATAGGTTTAATAAATATATATTAGCCTCTTTTTGGTGTAAAATACCTTATCTCTTCATTTAGCAGGCACCGCTTTGATTAGATTTAACTATTTCTATTTTTCCATGCACATTTATGGTTTCTACCAGCATAGTTTGTGTGCACCTTCTTGCCCCTGATGGAGGTCAGTTTCAAAACAAGAGTGCTTTCTCCTAAATGTAATTGTTTTCCTCTGTGGCTTTCATAGTAAAGGTGAATGAGAAAGATTCAGCTTCTAAAAGAAGATACAGACCATTGTAAATGTTTTTATTTATTTATTAAATACTTAAAATATTTTAGATTATATTATTTTATATTAAATATCAAAATATTTTTGAATTATACTGACACTTGTACCTAAAAGTACATTACGTCCTGTATGGAAAATAATTCTACAAAGAATACTTTGTAGAAATGTATAAACTTTCCACAGGTGCTTTGAATTAGCGTATATAATTTAATATAGAAGCATAGTACTCTGGTATAATCATTTAAAAACTATAAAAAGGATCACTTGCTTAAATTCTGTAACAAAATTTCTATAGAATACAGAATATTATTAAGTATCTGTAGAACCCACTCAATTTTATAGAAATCTTCCATATGGGATTGATAAAATCAACTTCTAATTTGTATATGTCCATCCAGTTTAAATTCCACAAAACTTAATTTTTTTAATATGGTATAATACATACCTAAAGTGAATTAAGAAACCTTGTGCCAAATTTCCAGACCTGAGTTAATATTTACAACCAAACTTAAGACCCTTCTGAAAGAGGGTTCATACAAACTGGCGCTTGGGGGGGTGGTGGGATAATTGCATTAGGAGGAGGTTATTGTTTCCTGTAACAAATTGCATTGAAAAATTTTATGACGAAATCACATATAATGCTCTGTGTTGGTATGATGGGCTACATCAGCAAGTCAGTGAAGTTGGAAGTGAATTACTGTAGGTAAAATCTCCCCCTTACTGGCAGCGCTACATAAAGGTTGTCTGTAAAACAGTGCAGTGCTGGCTGCACATCAGTGTCAAGTATTCTGGCACCACAGGACAGAATGGCTGAGGGCAGTCAGCCGCACCATGCAGAGAAAAGCACACAGCTATTCCTTTGGAAGAGATCAAAGTTCCTTCTTAGTATGTCGTAGAGGACAGTATATGCACTACTAGGTGAAGGAGCTTGTTCTTGCCCTTTAGCTGGCAGGCCAGCCCCTTAGGATGATGGTACATTGACAGACGCACATTCTATACTCCTTCTAGAGTACTGAGTTGAAACAGGGCCTTTCAGTTGTATGGGAGAAATGGGGGGAAGCCTCTTCATGTGCTGTTTTCCTTCTGTACATCCACACAACAGTGAGCGGGGTTTAGTCCTGTAGGTTTGTTATAAAATTACCAGCTTCGCACCCTTGGGAACTTGGTATTTGTTCTACAATAAGAAGATAATTTCTCATCTGGAAGTTAAATGAAAAGAGAGGGAAGAAATCATAACAAAAATGACTATTTTTACAAGGATTGAGGACCAGCTGATGTGGAGTTCCACAACCTGGTATTGTTCCACTATGGTCCCCTTTGCCCCAATGTCATCCTCTCTGTCTTAAAGATTAACTCAGGACCAAGCTGCTTCTGAGTGAGTTGCAGCATAGTGCCTCATTGTTGCTGCTGAGTTGCTATATTCTGAGATATATCTGAAAAACCGCCCATCTCTGTCTCTCACACACTCTCTCTGGAATTAAAAGCTTCTAATGGGCATTAGAACATACATCAGTTCAGTTGCAAGGCACCAAAATAAGGTTAAACTCAGAAGCATCATGAGGCTGATAGGTATGGATGTTGCTGTGGGATGTCTGGATGCTGTGGGGCAACTAGAGATTGGCTGGAAGTAAAGTTAGTAGTTAGGGGAGGAAGGGATGGGCATCCCCAAACTAACACTTTCCCACATACCAAACTATCATGCTTGGTCCTAGCAACAAGCAGTCTGTGCCCCCCTTCCAACAGCTGAAATAATGTTCCATGCCCTCAGTGACAAAAATGACTAACATGACCCCCAACACACCCTCTTTCATTTTCCATATTCTCCACTGCAGTCTTTTCCAGTGATAAGAGCCTCTAACATCATATTTCTAGCTACCAAAACCATTGACTACATTCCCCATGAAAATTCTCCTACTTCTGATTCCGCCTCTAAACTTATTTTTGGTTGTGGTCCTTGACAATATTTTTTTAAAAAAATATTTGGATTCTGTACTGTAACAGGAAACTTGGAAATGGCAGAGATGCTTAATGACTTCTTTGTTTCAGTCTTCACCGAGAAGTCTGAAGGAATGCCTAACATAGTGAATGCTAATGGGAAGGGAGTAGGTTTAGAAGATAAAATAAAAAAGAACAAGTTAAAAATCACTTAGAAAAGTTAGATGCCTGCAAGTCACCAGGGCCTGATGAAATGCATCCTAGAATACTCAAGGAGCTAATAGAGGAGGTATCTGAGCCTCTGGCTATTATCTTAGGAAAATCATGGGAGACAGGAGAGATTCCAGAAGACTGGAAAAGGGCAAAGGGCAAATATAGTGCCCATCTATAAAAAGGGAAATAAAAACAACCCAGGAAACTACAGACCAGTTAGTTTAACTTCTGTGCCAGGGAAGATAATGGAGCAAGTAATTAAGGAAATCATCTGCAAACACTTGGAAGGTGGTAAGGTGATAGCCAGCATGGATTTGTAAAGAACAAATCATGTCAAACCAATCTGATAGCTTTCTTTGGTAGGATAACGAGTCTTGTGGATAAGGGAGAAGCGGTGGATGTGGTATACCTAGACTTTAGTAAGGCATTTGACACAGTCTCACATGATATTCTTATCAATAAACTAGGCAAATACAACTTAGATGGGGCTACTATAAGATGGGTGCATAACTGGTTGGATAACCATACTCAGAGAGTAGTTATTAATGGTTCCCAATCCTGCTGGAAAGGTATAACAAGTGGGGTTCCGCAAGGGTCTGTTTTGGGACCAGTTCTGTTCAATATCTTCATCAAGACTTTGATATTGGCATAGAAAGTATGCTTATTAAGTTTGCAGATGATACCAAACTGGGAGGGATTGCAACTGCTTTGGAGGATAGGGTCATAATTCAAAATGATCTGGACAAATTGGAGAAATGGTCTGAGGTAAACAGGATGAAGTTTAACAAAGACAAATGCAAAGTGCTCCACTTACGAAGGAACAATCAATTTCACACATACAGAATGTGAAGAGACTGTCTAGGAAGGAGTACAGCAGAAAGGGATCTAGGGGTTATAGTGGACCACAAGCTAAATATGAGTCAACAGTGTGATGCTGTTGCAAAAAAAGCAAACATGATTCTGGGATGCATTAACAGGTGTGTTGTGAGCAAGACACGAGAAGTCATTCTTCCGCTCTACTCTGCGCTGGTTAGGCCTCAACTGGAGTATTGTGTCCAGTTCTGGGCATCACATGTCAAGAAAGATGTTGAGAAATTGGAGAGGGTCCAGAGAAGAGCAACAAGAATGATTAAAGGAAACAACAAAGAGTCTGGTGGCACCTTAAAGACTAACAGATTTATTTGGGCATAAGCTTTCGTGAGTAAAAACCTCACTTCTTCGGATACTTGATACTTGACAAGAATGATTAAAGGTCTTGAGAACATGATCTATGAAGGAAGGCTGAAAGAATTGGGTTTGTTTAGTTTGGAAAAGAGAAGACTGAGAGGGGACATGATAGCAGTTTTCAGGTATCTAAAAGGGTGTCATAAGGAGGAGGGAGAAAACTTGTTAACCTTAGCCTCTAAGGATAGAACAAGAAGCAATGGGCTTAAACTGCAGCAAGGGAGGTTTAGGTTGGACATTAGGAAAAAGTTCCTAACTGTCAGGGTGGTTAAACACTGGAATAAACTGCCTAGGGAGGTTGTGGAATCTCCATCTCTGGAGATATTTAAGAGTAGGTTAGATAAATGTCTGTCAGGGATGATCTAGACAGTATTTGGTCCTGCCATGAGGGCAGGGGACTGTACTCGATGACCTCTCGAGGTCCCTTCTGCTGTAAGGGATAATAAAGTGATTCAAATGCAATCTAAGTGGCTGCAAGTAAATCTAACAGAAAATTGAAGGACAAAACCCTAATGAACAGCACTATTATCATTTTACACCCACCAGAAAATCCGCAAATCGGGGTTCATGCAGGCTCACTTTACACAGCTTGTCATTCTGCGGTAAGAGGAAAAGAAATACTTTGCACATCAGCTCTAAAAGCAAGTGCATTTGGAGCATGAATAGGGTAAATTAATATGTTATGACTAGAGCTGTGCAGAATTTCAAGGAAAAATGAACAATAACTGGAAATGTACCTATTTTTGAGTCCGTGAGGCTATCATAAAAATCTATTTGCTGTTGAAGAGTATCACATCTGCAGAAACATAACTGAAGCTGGACAAGAAGCTTTTTTACTCTTTGGATTTCTGTGAAATTATAGTGAAGATGCAAATCCCAACTTGCCCATAGCTGGAGGTTCTGGTTTCAGACCCATCTCTAGTTTAAGACACGATTAATCAGAGGAAACTTGGAAAGTGTAATATATTCCATATACTGACAGGCCATTATTCAATAACCAAACATGGAACCACCTCCCTTCCTCTCATCTCTAGTATGTACTTAGCTGAACATATGTTGTGTTTTGCTGTTCCTTTGGGCCTAGAAATCATCTTCACCCCAGTAGTGACCCCAATATTTCCTTTTGATTAACTATTGTATATAAAACACACACACACACAAACTACTAACTTGCTTTATTCTCTGAAAAATTGCTGGTGCCACCCTCCTATCCAGAATACACAACTGCCGCCTTCTTCTTCTTCTTCTTCTTCTTCTTCTTCGAGTTGGCTGAATTATTTCATACTTTGAAATTTCAAGAAAAGGGGGAAAATTGAATTGTTTCTGATTTCCACACACATACACCCTTTAGTGCATTCTCTCAATTCTTCCCCCCCCCCCCCCCCGACCCAAAGGAGAAGAAAACTGCTAAGAGAAGCTTCTCTATGTAGTTCTTGTAGGTCTCAGTTTTGCTCTGTTCAGGTCAATGTTAAAACCCCCCATTGATTTCAGTGGCACAGGACTGGGCCCATACATCCAAGTCCTGTGTTAGTTAGGATGCATCCTGAAGTTGGGGGTTAAAATAAGGGGAAAGCATGGGACAACACAGCTTCACTCCTCTGGTAAAAATAGAGTGTAGAGATCCCTCTCCTTGGCTGATATGGTGAGGACATATGAGGCAAGGGAATCTAAAGACACAACAGGAAAAGCTGGTGCCTGATTTTGGAGTTTATGGGGTTCCTAGTCTTCCCAAGGTATTGTAGGTGGGGCAGCAGCACCTATCATGGAAGAAGAGATGTCTTACTAGAGTTATCTAATCCACTTTTCTCCTCTAACAGACAATCAATCTGTCTCTTCCACCAATTTCCTTTCTCTCCATTTAAATAAGTGACATTAAGATCAATGGCAACATCTATGTACGGACGTGGGGACTAAAACCTGTATCTTCAGAGCTTGGACCAGCTGATATTTCCCACAGGACGAAGCACTTCCTCAGGAACTCAGAGTGACAGTACCCTGAGGCCAACCATCCTATTTAACCCTGGAGGATGCCCCAGGAAGTTTTCTGGCCAACAACACAGACTTTGAGTCTGCTGTGACTCCAGACCTCACCTCGTGTCCTGACCTTTGATCTCTGATCCTAGCCTGACTCTTGGCTGATCTCCAGTCTCTACCTCTCGAATGACCCTGATTCCAGCCTGGTACTACCTCTTATCTCCAGTCTCTGACCCCGGCTTGATTTTGATCCCGACTCTTTCTTACTTAATCAGTCTCTAGCAATTCCTCAGACCCCTGCTCAAAGACTGCTGTCCCTGATGTATGGACCCCAATCCAGCTGTGACTGCTAGGCCAGACTGCCCACTCCCCAGTCCCTTACAGTTTGCACAGCTCCAATTCTGAACCCCTCCTCGGGCACATCTTAACAGGATATGGAAAAGAAGTGTCTACCATCACCCACTGGACCCAATTGGGTACCAGATTTGGAGGAGTGGATTGCACAACTCCAAACCAAGAGTCATCTGCTGAGGTCCCAAATGTTGCAACTCCTAATGGAAAACCAGATACTCAGCTTGCAGCTACCATGGTCCCAAGAAGAGAATTCCATGCTCCAGGATTGAGTTGGGCCACTGTCCTCTGAACAGGGCCTCATAGTACCCTCACAATCTGAATGTTTTGATGAGAACCACCAGAAGTTCAGGAGGTTCCTGAACCAATCTCCTTTACCTAATATGACCTCAAATGTATCCTACTGACCAGGCTCGATGGTGGAACTAGTGACCAGTTTGCTAGCTGAAGAAGAGCTGGACTGGGCCTCCCCCAGGCTGGACTAGGACAGCCCAGTGTTAGTGGACTGGAATGTCTTCCTGAAAGCATTTTCCACAATTTTTTATGACTCTCATTGCACTTGTTCAGTGGAAGCCACATTACAAAGGCTCCAGCAAGGGCAGTGGCCAGCTGCTTCATACGCTGCCCAGTTCTGTTGACTCGCGGATTACATTGAGTGGAATGAGGCAGCTTAACTGCATCATTTTTTATGTAGACTCAGTGAGGAAGTAAGGGATGAGCTAGCCCTCATTGAGACCTTGACCCACTTGGATGCTTTCACTAACTTCTCTTCTGCACTGACAACCGTCTGTGTGAGTGAAAGGAGGAGAGGAGGGGCATCCTGCCACCGTTTCACCCACACTCTACACCAAACCCCCCAGGGTCCCACCATGAACCAATGCAGGCTAATTTGGGCCACTGATGCTTGACCCTGGAAGAAAAGGAGTGGCAATGGCACAATAACCTATGCTTTTATTGTGTAGCACCAGGATGTGCCATTGCTCTTGCCGGTTGTGGACCTTGACCCACAAGGAATTGGGAAATGAGTAAGCCTGGACTGTGGGCGGGAAGGGAGGCAGTTAGAGCAGCATCAGGACACTAAGCTATGGAACTTCCCCCCAGCCCTGGAAAGAAGTTTGATCTAGGAGTTGCAGGTCCTCCCACACTTACAAGTATGAAAAAAGTTATGTTCCATGGATGGGGCCAAGATGATTCCCCCTCAGTGGGCACTGGTTAATTCCAGGGCTATAGATAACTTCATAGATGCTAAAGCTGCTCAAACACTACACATCTCCCTCCATTGAATGCCTACATCAGTTCTCATGGAGACAATACATGGGTCACTCCTGTTCTTGGGGCCGGTAATGCAGGAAACAGAACTCCTAAAGGCTGTAATCCAGGGAAGTGTTACATTGGGAAGTGTTACAGTTCAATGTGATCCATTCTCCACACTTTCCCCTAATTCTCAGCATCACTTGGCTGGAGCAGCATGACTCTTGCATCTCCAGCTGTGAAAAGAGGATCATCTTCCCTTCTGAACGTTGCCAGTTGGTCCGCATGTGTGCAGCTGGTCCCATCCCTCTGGTGCTGGCTCTTTCAGCCAATCAGAAGCAACGGTGCCTGTGGGGGAACACCAGATGGTGTTGGCTAGCCAAAAGGAGTCACTCCCAAGCCTGAGTCCCCATATCCTTGGAAAGTATTGGAAATATGGGGACATTTTTGAAATGAAAAATGCAGACAGAGTACAGCATGACTACGACTGCCCCATAGACCTGCAACTGAGAGTAAAGGTTCATATGGATGTATTTATGTGATGTCTGAGCTATAACTAGCAGCCCTTCTTGTGTACATCCAGGGAAACCTGGCCAAAGGCTTCATCCAGCACTCCACCTTTCCTCTCCGGTCCTTTTCATTAAGAAGGACAGAAAGCTTCATTGTTGCATAGACTATCAGGCCGTAAACTAAGTGACAGTCCTAAATCAATATCCCCCACCCTTAATCTCAGAGTTACTAGATTGTATGCGGTCTACCAGAATTTTAATCAAACTGGACCTTCAGAGTACTTACAGGGTGCATCAGGGCAGGAGAGGAATGGAAGACTTTTGAACCTGCTATGGACACTTTGAATATTTAGTAATGCCATTCAGGCTGACCAAAGATCCTGTGACCTTTCAACACTTTGTGAACAATGTATTTAGAGATATTCTGGATCTGTATGTAGTCTATCTTCATGACATACTTGAGTTTTCCTGAGCACCATTGTTTCCACATTTGTTCTATCTGGAAAGACTATGGAAGTATGTGTTTGTGAAATTGGAAAAAATGTGCCTTTGACCTATCCTCCACAAAATTCTTGGGTTGCATTCTTTCCCCAAAGGGTGTCAAGATGGATCCCAGAAGGCAGAGGCCATTTGCAGGTGGGAGTGCCCAGGACCCCCGGGGAGCTACAGAACGCCTCTGGGCTTTGTGAATTTTTACCAACAGTTCATTCCAGGCTTCTCAGGGCATATAACCTTGGTGAACAACCTCCTCCATGAAGCTGTCAAATTTGTTTGGATACCTGAAGTTCACCGCTCCCATTGTAGCACATCTGGCCCTATCCCAGGGAATGCCTCCTATGTAGCTATTGGAGCCATAGTATCTCAGAAGCATGGTCAAAGGGTTGCACCCCTGTGTCTACTACTGCTGAAAACTTAGCCCTGCCAAATAGAATTATGAGATGTTAGATAAGGAACTACTCATAATTAAATCAGCCTTTGAAGAGTGGCCCATCATCTTGAGGGAACCTGACACCCAGGTAAAGTCTTTTCTGACCATAAGAACCTTGAATATCTGAGTGAGGCTCAAGTCTTGAATCAAAGACAGCTCAGGTGGACATTATGCTTCTCTTGGTTTTATTTTGTCATCACTTATTGCCTGGGAACTGGGAGTGGGAAAGGTGATGCCCTATTCCAGAAGAGAGAATACTATCAAGAGGGTAAGGAGACCTAACTAAGAACCACCCTGTCTCCTAAAATGTCAAAACTTCCTTAGTGCTAGAATACACCAAGTCCTGCTTGATCTAATTCCATCCACTTTATGGGATGACCTGTTAGTCCAGGAGATGATGGAAGAGCCTGAGTAAACAAGATCCAGAATAAAAATAGACTGTTCCACACAGGATGGGATTACCTGCCTTGATGGGTGCATGTATGTTCCACCAAGGCACCCCTAGCTAGAAGTGCTTCATCTCTGTCTTGGTACTTAGTTGCAGGCCACTTTGGCTGCCTTAATACTTTTTGCATGGCTTCCTGTTTCTTCAGTGGCCCTGTATCTGAGCCAAAGTCCACATTCACTCTTGAAACCTGTGTGCATGCATGCACGCCCCATGCTAAGCTCCCCAAAGCCTTAGTGTCCCTGAAGACCCCACCTGGACCCTGGGCCTCTATCACCCTGGCCTTTGTACTGGAACGTATTGAGTCTGATGGCCACACAGTAGTCTTGAATGTTGTAGACCAACTGACCAAAACACAGCCTGCCCTCTGCTGCAACAATAGCTCAACTTCTAGTGGTTCATGTGATCTGTCTTCATGGGCTTCCAGACCATATCACCTCAGACCAAGGCCAGCAGTTCTGGCATGAACTACTCTGGCAATTGTTTGTGCTTTTATTTCCTCCATGTACCACCATGAGGTAGATGGGCAGAGAGTGAACCAAGAATTAGAGCAATACATATGGTGCTTTTGTCAACTATCACCAAGATAACTGGTTCCCCCTCCTTCCTTATACCAAGTTCGCATACAATAATGCCGACCACACCTCTGTGGGGCAGAGTTCCTTTTTTGCAAATTATGGAGTCCACTCTCACTTCCACCCAGCCTGCCCACAGTATCCCTGAACCCAGCAGCTGCTGATTGGATCCAATGAATTCACCATATACAGGAGGAACTTAAGACATGAATTGGGACTACAAGTGATATGCAGACTGTCAATGCCTGGAAGCCCAAGCTATTACTGTAGGTCAAAAGGTCTAGATTGCAGCAAAACACCTCTGTACAAACAGGCTGTCCCTCGAGTTAGACTACCAGTTCTTTGCACCATTCCAGATTTGTCAGCAAATCAACCCTATCAGCAAATCAACCCTTGCTTTAAATTGCGGCTCCCTCGATCCCTTAAGGTACATCCTGTTTTCCATGTATCCCTCCTGAAGCCTTACATAGAGGACCCCTTTCCTGATTGGTTCCAACAGCCTCCCATACCAGTCCAGGTCCAAGGGCATGAGGTATTTATAGTCCTTGCTATCCTCATCTCTAAAGTACAGAGTGGGAGACTCTACTACCTAATTGAGTGGGAGAGCTATAGGCCTGAAGAATGATCCTGGGAACCCACTGCTAATGTCCATGTCCCATACCTGGTAACAAGGTTTCATCAACAACACCTGGATAAACCAGGCCCAGTGCCCGCCAGGAGGAAGGATGTGCTTGGAGAGGGGAGTAATGTAAGGATATAGGGATTAGAAGCTGGATCTGCAGAGCTTGGGATGGCTGACTTTCCCACAGTGCCACCCGAAGGCCATGCAGAGTCACAGCCACGGAGAATAAGCAACACAGGAAATATCGTCCAAGGGACCCAGACTTGACAGTATCCTGCAGCCCTCTGATCGGCCAACCATCCTATTTAACTCTGGAGGGTGCCCCCAGAAGTTGTCTAGGCAGCAAGACAGACTTTGCATCTACTGCGACTCCAGACCTCACCTCATCTCCTGATCTCTGGTCTCCGATCCCAGCATGACCCTGACTCTTACCTCCTGACTCTAGCCTGCTACTACCTCTGATCTCTGGTCTCTGATCACAGCCTGATTTTGACCCTAACTCTTGCTTATTGAACCCAGCTATAGCAATTCCTCCAAGCCTTGCACAGAGACTACTGTCACTGACATGTGGACCTCAGCTCAGCTGTGACCGCTAGGCAATACTGCCAATGTCCTGCTCCCTTACAGTAAGACAAAACTGATGAGCTCTCCATTTTATTTTTGATCTACTTTAACCACTGACAGGTAAGATTTCCTTCAAAGTCAATGGGAGTTTTTCTTGAGCAAAGTGTTCAGACTTGATACAAACAAGATCTTTCTCTAGTGACTTAAATTTGCTTTGCGATACATAGCACCAACACAAAATCTTTAAAATCCTGGAGACTAGAAGTTAAGGGGAAAACATCCTGCATTCCTTGCTTATACTCCAACTTTATGCTTTCATTTTCCTTTCCAGTAGATACTGAAAAGTAATGTGTACCCCAACTTCATCAAATTGACTATGAAACTCAACACTGACCTCTTATGCCAACAGATGTGGTTCTCTCGTTCCATGCCTTTGGGAAGTTATTCTGCCTTAATGTTGCTGTGGTTGCCTTTACAATTTTACATCTAAATGTAAGTTTGATGAATTTGGAGTATATAGTGCTACTCCATGCCACTATAACAGTCCCTCCATATGAATCATCAGCAGGATTTGAATGCTGCAATTTCTGATCCACCAGTCCCGTCTTTAGCATTTGAGCCACAGGAGTAACCTTAATGTAGAACAGCCACTAATGTGCACTTGACACATACTTCCCTATGGATTACACAGTTATTTGCTGAATAGAAGCAGAAAAATGGAGATTAGGGATCCTGGATTCTATCCCTCAGTATGGGAGCGGAGTACAGTGTAGTGGTTACAGATATGATAACCAAATCATGCACATTTTGGAACAAAGACTCTGAAAAGCAACATGGCTGAGTAAATAAAATTTGGGTCTGGATTCTGTTTGCAGCTGTTCCTGAAGTGACTCTGTGTAATCTTATTGTTAACATACTTGTGTAACGGGGTAGATGCAGCAATGGCACATACTTGACTCCCTTCAAGGTTGGGAGTGTGGTGGGGTAGGGTGGTGAAATATAAATGAGGGTGGTGAAATGAGTGCACAGAAATATAAATGGGAGAAAAGAGATTTGAACTTCTGGTCTGACAGTCCAGAGAATTTCCCTGAAGTGACAGCAGTATTTGGCGAGGTTCTCTGGCATGTCAAAGTTCCACATGTTAATCTGTATGACAACAGCAGTTCTGTCTTCAATGCAGGCTTGTCTTGGTGCATATATTTGCAGCTATTTTCGAATGTTCAAAATAAACTCTGTGCAAAAATGCTACCTATCTACGTATAATACTCTGGAAATTGTCACGTGTGAAGCAAAGCCCAGAAGGCTTCAAATTTCTTGGAAAAGTCGTCCAAAAATAAACGGAGGCATTCCATTGAAAATTTAAAAACACAGTGATTTTGGAACTCTTAGTACTTTCTCTGCATATACTCACAATCTTCAAATCATGTTGAAAAATTCAAATGCTACACAAAGTTTACATTCTTTGTTTTGCTTTTTGCCATTTTATGATTTTTTTTTAATGAATTGAAGGTTTAAAATTCTTTCTAAATTGAAACCTTTGCTGCAACCTTAATTAGTGTGTTGCAACCAGTTCCACCCTAATATAAGGCCATGTCATCCTGTGATGTCAATGAAAAATCTCCATTGCTTAAAAACTGATTGCACAGTATTATCCATAGATGTATGAAATGCGTAAATGTGTTCCAGGTGGTAGAAATGTATTCCATGCAATTTGCTAGGGTATTTTATCTGAAGGAAAACTACACTGAAATCTTTTAAAACTATTAAGGGTTTTTTTTCTTCTTCTTCCTGTTAACTGCCCTTCAGTTTTAAAAAAAGCATTATTAGCTTAAAAAAAGAGAGGGAGAAAGAGAGAGAGAGGGGAAAAAAAAAAAAAGATTAGCTTGCAGCAGACTTTCCTGGATTGCTAACATTTGCTTTCTCATCAAAATATAAAAAGCACAGTAATTTTTTTTTGCCTGAATAGCATATCTACTGGAACAAACCTTCATGGTTTCTTCAATCCTCTGTAATTCATGCATTTAATCCTTTTATTGGCCAACTGCCAGTAAATGGGGATGCGGGAGGGGTGGAATCAACAGTGAAACTATATGCTGATGCCTTTGAACAGTCCAAGTTGAAGGCAGACTACATTTATTATAATTGCCTGTATTTGGACTTACCCAGAAAATTTGCTTTTTATTTTTTTCTACACTGTACCTCTGTCAAAGAGAAACCCATTCATGTATTTTTTCTTCTCTTCATTTTACAGTACAGCCATTCTGATGTAAAGACATTATTTTGAAAAAAAATCCGTACAGCATACGATTCCTCCTGTTCAGTAATTTATGACTGGCAAAGTAAATGAAATAATGTTTTTATAAATACTAATTTATTTAATAAAAATACAAAAATATAATATACATATATAAAAATATCCTGATGAATCAACACAGACATTCTTTAACTCAATAAATATGGCAGTAATATTAATTCCTTTTTTAAGGTATACTTTTTTCAGATTATGTTACAACACAGGTGCACAATCTCCCAGCTAGTAATAAATGTGATGCAAAGCAATTAAAAAAAAAGTATAAGTTTTCCATCTATTTATTATTAAAGGCACAAAAAGCCTTTTTTTAGTGTCTTCTCATTGTCGGTGAGAATCTTCCTTCAGGGGTTTTTAGGCAGAGAGGGTGAAGTATAGATTTTATTTTTATATTTAAATCAATCATATTAATTTACGTTGACTTATTTATTAAGCAAACTCTTACTAAGACAACACCTATTTTTTGTATTTTTTTCCAAGTAAGAGAGTGTAGGCCACTTTATCTATTAACATAGACATTACCTCCACTAACACTGACCAAGTCACAGATTACTTTCTCAGTCTCCGTCACTGTCATCTCCACCATACATGTCTGCCAGCTTTTTAAATCGAGGTCCCCAGTCACTGAGGTAATCATAATCTTGGTTGCCATCCATAGTAAGTGATTCCAAAGAGCTAAGTGAATTTGCTATAGAATCGTTCCCTTCATAGGCGTATGTCGCTAGTGAATCGTAAGGGGGTGCGGTTGGGTCTAAATCATTTTCCTTTAGCTTTCGTTGAATAAAATCTTGGACATCAATGTTTTCCCACAGAGGTGCAGTCCTCCTTATCTGAAATATAGTTTCTGGGATAACATCTCTTCTCATCTTACTTTCTTCTCTTGCTTCTGGATTCCTTAGTGTTCCAATGTCAAAAGCCTGGGTATCTTCTTCCCCACCTCCTTCATCGTTGTAAGTCACAATATTGTCCCGAACATCATCCTTTGAGATGATCAAGGGCTCTTTCTTTCTCTGCCTCTTCAATGCTGCAAACAGCACAACTAAAACTGAAAACAAATAGATGATGAGCTGCAGTGTAGCCTAAATAATGAGATGGACAAGATAGTTAGCACTGAAATGGAGTTAATGCACATTTGCAATGGACAAATAATTTTATAACTGAGAGAGGATGTTTGGAAAATAGGGAAAAGCTACTATTGAACAATAATAAAGTGAATGTTGATTCAGATATAAGAATTACAAATACCTAATTTTAAAGTTAGGTTAAAGTTAAGGAAATGTATTATTGATTAGGATTTGCATTTTCAGTGTCAAGCAAAATCCTGTTCCTAATGTTTGTCATTTTGTGGTTCCACACTGGAGCGGAGGTTTCTTTGACCATAGTCCCTAATAATGTTTAGTTTGTTTCATTTCTGTTTTGTGCTGCTTGCCATGCAGACATTAGGGGTAACATTTTCATAAGTGAGGGTATGGCTACACCTGTGTTGCTGTAGTACTATAGTATAGTACAGCAATGGAATCACTGTAGTAAATGCACCCCCTTGAGAGGCAGTAGGTAGTTTGATAGAAGAACAAATGGATGTAAACTGGCCATGAACAAATTCAGGATGGAAATTAGAAGAAAGTTCCTAACAATCAGAGGAGTGAGGTTCTGGAACAACCTCCCGATAGGAGTTGTGGGGTCAAACAACTTAATTTAGTTTTAGGAGAAAGCTGGACAATTATGAGTGTGATTGTATAATGGATTGCTTGCGATGGTAGGGGTCAGGGATCAACAGCCCTGGGACTCACATCCAGTTTGACTTACATTCCCAAAATCTGATGCTTCAGGGTTTCAGCCAGCCATGTGCAAGATGGGATTTTTTCCTTCAATATATCCAGGGAGGTTTTATTATTTTTTTAATCTCCTTCCTCAGAAGCATCAAAGATGCCTATTGCTGGAGATGGAACATTGGATGTGGAGGGAAGTGCTCTGAGGTGGCACCAAGCATTTTCTCTCTCACATGCTTGATTGGCTGGTTCTTGCTCATATGCTCTGTGTCTAACTATGTCTAATCGCCATATGTAGAGTTGAGAAGGAATTTTCCCCAAGGTCAGAATGGCAGGGGCCTTAGAGGTTTTTCACCTTCCTCTGCAGCATGTAAGTGCAGGTGACTTTCCTGCATTATCTAGGTATAACTCATGTAATCATTTCCCTGTTATTGTGGGGGCCTCAGGCACTGGTGCACCTTGGTCCCTCCTGTTCTCTGCCTTTGGCACATCATAATCTAGTCTCCTGTGGGCTATAATGCTTTGGTCTCATTTCAGTTGTTGGGTTTGATGTGCAGGTGCTGGGTGGTGGTGGAGGCCTGTGATATACAGGAGGAAAGACTAGATGATCTGGTGGTCCCTTCTGGCATTAAACTCTATGACCTAGTGTTGTCTATACCGGTGCTTAAGTCAGCTTAACTAAGTCTTTTAGGGGCACCTACATTTTTAGTGTAGATCAAGCTTTATGCTCCTAAGGCCCCATTTTCAAAAGTGACAGGCATGCTATAATACAGCTTCTGCTGGCATAGCTATGTTGGTCAGGGGTATGAATAGGTACCATCTCTGACAGGTATAGCTGTGCTGACAAAAGACACAAAAAGGCTGTTATACTGGCAAAGATCACACTTTTTGCTGGTATAGCTTATTTCACTTGGGAGATCGGGACTGAAAAAAGCTACACCAGTAAAAGTGTGGTTACTCTGGTGTAGCTGTGTCCACACTGGGAGCGTTTTGTTGGGATAAGTTTCAGAGTAACAGCCGTGTTAGTCTGTATCCGCAAAAAGAAGAACAGGAGTACTTGTGGCACCTTAGAGACTAACAAATTTATTAGAGCATCCGAAGAAGTGGGCTGTAGTCCACGAAAGCTTATGCTCTAATAAATTTGTTAGTCTCTAAGGTGCCACAAGTACTCCTGTTCTTCTTTTTGTTGGGATAGTATGCCTATACCGGCAAAGCTCTCCTAGTTTATACATGGCCTAAGTCCCATTGACTTTCAGTGAGACTTAGGGCTTGTCTTCACAATGGAGCTAAATTGGTGCTGCTGCAATCGATGCAACGGCATCAATTTAGAGGGTCTAGTGAAGACATGCTCAATCGACGGGAGAGCGCTCTCCCATCGATTTCTGTACTCCTGCTCAATGAGAGGCTGAAGCAATGTTGGCAGGAGAGCATTTCCCATCAATGTAGCATAGTGTGGACCCTGCAGTAAGTAGAACTGAGCTACGTCGACTTGAGTTAGGCTAATGTAATTTGAATTGCTTAGCTTACATCGACCGGCAGCTGTAGTGTAGACCAGCCCTTAGGGTCCTAGGTGCCTAATTCACTTTTGAAAATAAGACTTAGGAGCCTAAGTCACTTAGACTTAAAAAAAAATTGCCCTAAGAACCTACAGTCATTAATACCAAAACTTTTATTGACTTCAGTGGCTTCAGGACTTGGAATCTAGGTCTGTACTAACAGCCACTTATTTAAACAACTGATCCTGCTGCAAGAAATACTAGTATAGCAATTTTCACCTTTGGATGAAGTGATTGAAGCTGAAGTGTGAGCCTCTACAGCAGGAGCTAAAAGACTAAGCCCAGTAGCTAGGAGTTACAGCACAGTTAAGTCATCTGTGGATCAGATGTAGAAATGGATGCCTAACTCATGCTAAGAAGTAGGTTACACTTGTGCTCAGCGACATGAGCCAACTTATACATGAGCACTGGTGAGCAATAACTTGAACACTGGTGACTAAAGGGAAGAGAGGGCATGCTGAGGACAGAGAGAACATGCACAGGAGCTATATGCTTAAATATGATTCACTGAATGGACATGGTTCTGCAGTTCTATTCCACATAGTTTCTTTGTGTGTGCAGCAGCCATTTTTAGATTTTTTTTCCAGTTTTCCCCTGTTGTCAGCCAGGAATACTGGCTTACTCAAGTATGCTTAAGAATGTCACTTAAAAGAACCAGAGGCATTTATGAGGTCAGACCCCTTATTGATCTGCTTCCAAAGGTTGCCGTGAATTAGTATCTTTCACAGTCAGGTGCTCAGTGCCTCTTACATAAGCTGTGCATGGCATTCATGCTGATTTACCAGCTTCTTGTGCCTGCTTCCTCAGCACTTTCTCTAGTTGTCAAACCTGGCAGCCGCGCTCCTCATCTTCCCAACCCTCCCTCACCAGTCTTCATCCTAAGTCCCTGCATATCTCCTGATGTCCTTGAGGTTGTCCCTTCACTCTCTCCCTGTTCTTCTCCCTTCCACGCCCACCAGTCACCTGCCCCACCCCCTTCCACTTGCAAGTGTTTGAAAGTTAGTATATATATAGCTATTCCATTATATTTTCTATCCAGATGTTTTTAAAAGATAGAAAATATAAATGACTTAATAACTGGTGTAATTGTTAATTTTTAATTATTAGGAGCCAGATTCTGTCATCTGTACTCCTGTTGAGTGGTACATTGCTCAACTTCATTAAATGGGGGACTACTTGTCAAGTAAGATAATACTCTGCTTGAGTAAGGGTAACAGAATCTAGTCCTACGTTACTATTTGCCTCATATCACATCTTTGTAAAACAGTGACATTCTCAGCCCGGTTTTCAGCTTTCTTTTGAGTAGTTGTAATGACTTACAGTCCACATTCAAACCCCCCTATTACAAGGTAGTTAGTGTGGAAAATGGCCATATTAAGGGCTTTTCTCTAGTCACCTGAATCAAGGGCTTTGTAGAGTGACAGCAGTCAATAAAGCAGTGACTAGCACGCATGTATTAAATTACATATAGGTCACAAGGATCACTTACCTAACAGTATAATGATGCAGAGAAGAATGGCAATCAAAGCACCCGTGCTGAGGCCAGCTGAAAGGAGCAAAGGCTCAGCATTACAGGACTGCATATTCCCCCGGCTATCGCAGGCACACACTCGAATTGTCAGCGTGCCGGTGCTACTCTGGATTGGATAGTCATTGTCGAATATTAAGACTGGCAGGAGATAGGTACTCATTTTACTGCGGCTATATCCATTTCTTCTAGTCAGAATCCCTGCTGTGTTATCTGAAATGGAGGAGCAGAATAACTGTGTGTGACAGTGTGATGTGGTCTCTGACATGGGGGCAAAACAGTGAGATGGCATGCTAGAGTTGCCAACCCTCGAGGATTGCCCTGGAGACTCCAGGAATTAAAGATTAATCTTTAATTAAAGATAATATCATGTGATGAAACCTCCAGGAATTCATCCAACCAAAGTTGGCAAGCCTATGACATGCAGGAGCAGAGTTGTTTACCTTTGTTGTCGACAACAGAGAAGTTGGGATGAACTGCAAATTCTGGCACCAACTCAAAGAAGAATTTGTGGCCTCGAGGAGGCTCATCTTTGTCCACAGCACTAACAGTCTGTACCAGCTATAAGGAAAACAAGGTATTATGTGCTTAATGTTTTGTTTTTGTTGTTGTTTTTTTTTAAAATAAGACAGCCTTTTCTGATAGCATATGTAAAATACCCAATGCAATTTATTTGAAGAAGCCACCCAGTGCCGAAGGGTTAGTGTGCTATATGGTGGTCTCATGTTAACACAAGGAGAGCTTCTGTTAAACAAATCAGCTCTTTCATTTTTAACTTCACATCCACCTAACAGCACATAAACAAGGGCCTGCTCCGGGCTGCTGAAGGCAGCTCTCTGTTCTGATTAGTTCCGAGTGCCCTGTGTTGCTGTGTGAAGGGTGCCCCTCTGACCAATCCAGCCTCCTCCCATGCCCTTACACAACATTAGCAGCTTCTTCACACACTGTGCTCTGCAAGTGGGAAACTTGGGTTCAGTTCCTAGTCCACATCTTTTTCTCCTGGAGATAAAGTTAGAATATTGCAGAAGCAGAATTCTCAGCTGTTGAGTGTGGGGGGAGAAGAAGGTGGAGAAATGCCTTGCATCACCCTAAATGGACACCTCTGGTTGTGGAATGGCACTGGTGGAAAATGGAGGGCAGTCAAGTCCAGTTGTGAGGGGAAGATAGTAGCACTGTCATAGGGCCATGGGAGCCAGCATGCATAAAGAGGAGGAAAATGTTAAGGGTTCCTTCTGGAATGCAGAAGATTCCCCTGCAGAGCTGGTGCTAACACATTGGAGGCCCTAAACAGGAATATTTTGCCCTCCCCCATACTAAAATAGGAATGTTCTTATAATAAAAAGCAAATAGGGGGTCCCTTGAGCTGCTCGGGGCTCTAAGCAATTGCTTAGTCTGTTTATGCCTAGCACCAGCTCTGCTCCCCTGCCACATTAAAAATAATTAAAAAAAAATAAAATAAGTACTCTAGTATTTTTCAGACTAATTTAAGATGTTGATTGCATTTATATGGCTAAAGAAGGTAAAGTTGCTAAAACTGGGAAAGCAAACACAGTAAGGAAGAGTGAGTTCAGTACCAATATTATATTAAGCATTGTGCAGTTATAAAGTGATGTCATTACATTTACTATGCTATAAACTGTGATAATTCATATGTACAGTAAAAATGACTACTGGGTTGTTCACATTCACTAACTATTGTAGTACCACAGAAATCCAGCATGTTTTGCCCTTTCCTGGAGCCGGAGTTGTGGCTGTATCCAAAAGAAGAGGTTTTGGGCTTAATCAGGTGTCAGGATAGCTCAGTGGCATGAGTGAGTGGGTGGGTTTCCCAGAGAAAGGATTTGTGGCTCGAATCCAGAATAAGTCTCAGCAGAGAACTCTTCTTACCACTTCTTTACTCATGAGCAGAGAGCTCCTCTAGCACCTGCTGTGAAGATGGACCTGCTTTTTATGATATTGCGGTGTGCTGAGTGCCTCATTTGAAGCGCTAAATGTCTCCACTGTCCTGGGCATCTTCTGCTTCCCCTGACTTCAAAGGGGTTTGTTATGCATGTAGCTTGTTTCGCTGAGATTTCCAGAGCACATGCATAGCATTAACTGTCCAAGCAAAAGCAGTAACTGCTAAATAACAAAACACTATCTTGAGTTAAGAACAGTTCCCTTAAAACACCTTTCTGAATACTAATTTCAATGAGAATTGAACACACTCATTCAATATTCTATGTAGTTATTCTGCATCTCTCATGTTTGGGACCTATCTTAGACACTCCTGACAATACAGCAACAAAATATAGTAAAACACTAGATGAATAGTTGGCTCTGGAATAATTTAATTATAGTCAGTAGGTTAAATTAGGTGAAAATGAGAATTTGGCTCATCAACTTCCTTGGCATTATTCCTCATTTACACCAGTGTTGGGGAGATCAGAATCAGAGTCTTTATGGTTTCCTGTCATCTGAACAGAATCGGTGAGGGAATTCATGAATGTCATCTTCCTTCATGATGAACAGAATATAGTTAAAGCAGGATTATGCAATATTTCTTAAAATTAATGAGGCTCTCAAGTACACATTAAGATCTCTACATTTTGAAAGTAAGAAGGATCCTGACACTTGGGGAAACTTTTTAAATACATTTGGCCAAGTTCACACTCTTTGTAAAGGAGCTCTGTTGGCGTGTCACTGTACCTGTAATTCCAGTAGCACTTTTTTCTCTAAATATTCCCAGTGTTGGTACCACTGCCACTGGCAGTAGCAATGGTGGATGTGATAGTATAGGCATGGATTTAGATAGCTACAACATTTTAAGCCCCATGTCGCCAAAGTCTACAATTCCAGTGCCATTATAGCAGAAATTACTTATGGTGGAAGGCTAGCAGAGCATCAAATAGACTGGAAAAAAAATTTCCTCCTGCATTTTTGTAGAGGTCTGAAGGGCAATGTGAGAATAAGAACATCCGGTAGAAGAGAGAGACTTAGAATATTTGCGGATGTTTGTCCAAGTGTTGCTAGGAAACTTCCAGGGAGAAAATACCCAGCTAAAATAGCTACCAAAGCATTGTAGCTGAGTATCCAGTGGCTTTTTGAGATGTAATCAGTGAGATGTTTGTAAGATCCACATATGATTCCTTTCAGATGCAAATAATATGAAGAGTGGACAATTGTGGCAGAAACGGAGGAACCTAATTACACTGAAAATTTATTGTGAGAATAAGGCTGCAGAAATGAAAAAAACAAACAAACAAACCCTTATTACCTGTTAAAGGTATTGGCTGTCTTGAAAAGATGGAAGAATAAAGGGGAAAAAAATGAAGAAAAATATTGCTGGCACAGTTTTCCAAAGGGTGAATAAATCAAAACAAAAACAAGCAAAGAAAAAAATAGAAACTTTTTTTAGCTTTTGTAGATCTAAAAATCATGAATAAAAGAAACTAAAGTCAATCCTAGATGTAGAAATTAAAGAGACTTGGCCATTCTGATTTTTGGTATGGTAGGGATACTGTAAAAACTAGGGCACAATGTTTTGCTATTTAAAGTTTGTGGTGTCAAATGAAATACATACTTTTCCATTTTGAAACAGTTCTGAATTAGGAGTTGTACTCACGCTTCACAGAGACTTCAGAGAGATGCCTGACATTGTAAGATTTATGAGAGATTTTTTTTTTCAAGAAAGTGACTTTTACTCAAATCAAATGTGATTTCAAGCATATCAGACCTATTGAAAAAATACATTCCTTTTCGTTTAGATGCCCTTGTGAATGAACTCAGATTGAAAAATTCAGCATTACTGTCAGTAATTCTACCTTTCTGAGGAGAATCAGTGTGAGATAGCTCATTGGGATTTATAGGATAAATTCCCATTCTTGAGGGGATCACTCAGCTTTTCAAGTGCTGATAATGTAAACCCGGAGTGTCCATACAAACACTTCACTTTTATATCCAACACAGAGTAGTTTTATAGCTGTTTAAACAATGTAGGCCGAGCAGTGCAACCTTTCTTCAATTCGGTGAGCACTTAGGCCCAGATCCTTGAAGGTATTTAGGTCTCTATGTGATTTCATAACTTTGAGGATCTGGGTCTTACTCCCACTGAAGTCAGAGGGACACCCCATGAGTGAATGCTCGCAGACGTGAGGTGGGGTTCCACAGTTGCGTAGGTGCTGGAACTAGGGGTGCTGCACCACACCCTACCTTGAAGTGGTTTCCATTATATACAGGATTTAGAGTTTGGTTCAATGGCTCTCAGCACCCCAACTATACAGATTGTTCCTGCACCCCTGTACATTCAGCCCCTGTTTATGTATCAGAGGGGTAGACGTGTTAGTCTGGATCTGTAAAAAGCAACAAAGAGTCCTGTGGCACCTTATGTTAGATCTGTTAGTTTATAAGATGCCACAGGACTCTTTGTAGCCCCTGTTTATGTATCTTTCACAGAGTGCCATCTCTTTCTCAGATACTGCAGATGATTTGGATGCTAAGGTGTTTTCTCCTCATTGCTCCAGACTGCTGATTTGTAAGTCACTCAGCATGCTTTAGAAGATTCTCTTAAAGGCAGGACTGAAAGTTTCTTTATAAAAATCCAAGTAAGTCTTTTGTATGAATCTTCATGAAGGGAATGGGATGGGACGGAAGATGTCGCAAAATGTTTGGGGAAAATATATTTACAATGATATTTTAACAAAAACTTGAAACAACCAATACGTCCATGAGATGCTTGGAAATCTTCCACACACACTCCTTTTCAATATGTCACTGTCAGGATATATTGATTGTCATTAGAAAACATGACACCTTTCTCTGAAAACGGCAGTTTTCATTCTCTTTGATAAGGCAGCTGTGATGTCACTCGCTATGAAACCAGGAAGATTCCTGAGGAATTCAGGGAGGCTAATTTGTTTAAACAGTCCCTTCTTTGGAGTTTTCAAACAACACAATTAACGTACAGCATAAGTTTTTGTACTTTGCAATAACGATAATGTATTGTTAACCTGGGGATGCTTAACTGTCATGGCTTCAGAATTTTGCTTTTGTTCTGCTGCAGAACAAGCTGATTGGAGTGTAGCCTTGAATTCAGTTGAATGATTTTGAGCTTTAAGTTCTGGTAATTTGTGACCCTGAAATAAACATAGATATTGCATAATGCTAGATGGCTTTTCAAATGTCTACACTATTGTTTGTTTCACTCATTGACTGTGTGTGAGATATCAAACATCAAAAATGTTACTAGTCCCCCGATTGAGCAATTTTTTATTTACTTCTGTCTAGGGCTATGTCTATACTTACAGTGGCATATAAAGTACACACACTGCCTGCCTTCCTAGCATGGGTATGAATAGCAGTGTGGATGGGGAGACACTGCTTAGGTGAGTAAAAACATGCCAGAACCATAGGGTATATACCCGACATGGCTCTCTACATGCCCAAGCAGTCCTCCCACATCTACAGTGCTATTTTTAGCAATGTAGGGTCCCACTACCACCTTGTTGACAAAGACTTTCCCTACTGTCTCCCACCACCACCACCAGAGCCTTTCACTGGCATGTTGTCACTACAGAGTGCAGTGTGCACACAGATTGCTTTTCATCGTGTCATGTGGTTACATGTACCCTGGATGTCACCACTAGTGTAGACAAGGCCTAGGAGTGAATATCACAAATCACAAACCTTAGATCACTGTATTATCATTTCCTGAAATCTGTTCGTCTAGTTATGTGCTGCACATATTTTTTTCAAGGGGCTTCCACAAAAATCTCCCCCTAAATCCATGATAAACTATAAAAAATATGCTGAGAGTGAGATTGTCATTGGACTTTGCTGAATGCATAGGAAGGAGGGCACAAAGAGACTTTCCTACCATGCTCCCCTTGGGATGATGTGACTCCACTATCCCCTACAAAGGGGTAAGTGTTAAAGAAACAATCTGAGTATATCAATGGTCAATCACAATGGTAGGTGGGAAAGATGAAGATGTAGAAGAATCTGGGAGGGACTGTCCTTCTTAGGAAATCTTTCTAAAATATCTGTCCTTTGATGAAGTTTGATGCATTCTGAAGGCAAATGGTTTACTCATCAGAAGTTGGCTCTTACCCCAGAGATAATTACCAGCATGTGAGAGGTCAGAAAATCTTTTTCCTCTTCCTCTTTTTAAAAGGATTACAGAATTTTAATATATCACTCTACTAAGTCAATGGATGCCTACCCATAATTCAGCTACAGGTCTGTACAACAATGCATGATCAATATTTATCAATGGTGTCATGACAATTATGCCTTTCCCTGCTCCTTCCCAGTCTGTGGAGAAAATACAGAAAAATTAAAGGAAAAATTATCATCTTCCCAAATAAGATGAGCTCTATCCATGCTCTGATGCTTGGGAGCTCATAAATGGCAAGAGAGAATATAGCATCAATGAGCAATGAGTTGTCGATCATTATTGTTAATGTGGTCTCAGCAAATATAGAGAGTTGGATGAGTTGATATCCTATAATTGAATTTTCCAGTCATTGATTCATGCTCTATTAAGGTAAAACTCCCTGGTTTCCATGGAGAGAATTGCCTGACTCTGCCCCTAGTTCAGCTCAGGATCATGCACTGCTCTTAAAGAGCTCATAGAACAAGGTTGTGAGAGACCCTTGCACAAGAGCCTTCCACAATAGCAGTCCTTGTGCTTCTGGAGCTCCATTGCAGAGAGAGCGACACTTAAAAGAGGACAAAGATGAGTTGGGGCCAGGACCCTGCTGCTCCCACCATAGCCCACATTACAAGTTTGTGGAACAGATCTGGAACCCAACCTAATGGATGAAGCAGAGAGTATATTTCCATGTGAAAAAAGCATTTATAGAGATGATGCCCTTCCTCAATAGACTCTCTCATCACCGCCCCTGGGATATTGCAACTCTCTCCTGCTCTCCCCATCTCCCCACACAGCTGCATCATAAATGCCACAATCTACCCTTTAATATTTGCTGACATTGATCACAGGTATTGTAATTTGGCAATGGGGAGGAATAATTGATATTTCTGGCTGCTTCCTGATGTGAATGAGATTTAGAAAGTGGTATGATTAATAGCTAAGCTCAATTAAAAGAAAATCTTAAAATTAACTAAATATATTTATCTTCTCTGTCTAGCCCTCATGCCGTGATCATCAGCGTTAAATGCACTGATGTAACTCAACGGGAAGCAATTATAATTCTAACAGGTTGGCTGCTTTAGGTGAGCTCTAAAATAAGGTGGAATAGTATGAAATAAATAATAGTATATTGTACATTATGCGCTATTGTACAATAATAGTATTGTTCAGTACATTAAAATAGGCAACAAAACTGGAGCCTATTTGGAATATAAATACTATATGTCCAAAATGTTCACGTATGTGCATTTAAATCCATAATTATATTCAGACATCTAATTAAAAGTGACTTGATTTTTAAAGGTGTTGAGCACTTGCAGCTCCCAATGAAGCCAACTTTACATAAATGCCTAAATATGAATTTAGGTGCCTAACTTTAGATCCATGTTTGAAATTTTTTACTTGAATCTCCTACTTGCCTGCAGCCACAGAAACCTGCAAATATCACATCCCTGCATATGTAACGAGTAGGAGGCAGTACTTCAGGGAATGATATTTGATGCAGATAATCTCTGTAGCATTAGTACTGAATTTGCCATTTGGGGAAAATAATTTCTGGAATTATATCATATAATTGCTGAGCTCATGCTATTTGGAAGGAGCATCTGAATAGCTAAATACCAGACTAACTAATGGGCCTCTGTCAGCTACATTTTTTAAATGCACGTTTTCTCTAAACCTGCTCTCTTCATTTTTAGCAAAGTAAAATTTGGTGGGGATGTAATGGGAAGAATGTTGACTAACTAGATTCCAAAGCCAAGTCAAATCTTTGAGCACTTAAATATAAATAATATAGAAAGGGGCCAAAAACAAAATGGAGGAAATAATAAAATAATAAAACAAAAGTATATACAAGGGATAAAATAACTATCTTGGGTGATGCTGCTTTAGTCCTTTGTGCTCCTTGAGAATCACATTGTCTCCAAATTTCTCACTGTTGTTAATCAGGTGATGTAGGGGCAGAGTTAAGATTGTTTGAATGATATTAAATGAGCTTTATTGTACTTTCTAATACATTGAACATATTATATTTTGGGGGGAGGGCAAGGTAAGTAGTGCCTCAAATTAGAATATCTAGATTTTCTAAGACTTGTGTTTGTGGACAAAACAGCAAATTCAAAACAGCCTTCACTTTGAAGGCTTAAACTTTTTGTTAAGTGATACATTATGTTCAACCTTTACTCCAGTTTATTGAAGGTTTCTGAAGAGGAGGGATCAAGTAGATAAATCAACTGCGAAATGCAAAATATTTGTCTCTAAAGTATTATTGCAGAATATGAACTTGAAGAATCAAAAGGCAAATGAAAATGTAGGCAGTTAGTCAACTAACTCCCATGGAAAGTCAGCAGGAGTTGGGACCTAAGTCCCATAGGTCGCTTTGAAGATCCCAGCCCTAATTTACACCCAAAGAATGGGAAGGCGTCGTGAATTACACATACACAGTTAGTTGGGAAGCTAAATTGTAATTTGTGCATTTTTGAGTATTCCATATATTTGAAATTCCACAGAATATATAGGACTACACAGAGTTTGGAAAGGTATCATTTAAGAGGAGATGACAAGTAGCCAGTCTGGGTGGAACTTGTTTGTGATCATACCCCCAAATTTGAAAAGCATTACAAATGCTTAATCTTGCTTTGCTTTGCCCAATTCTATTAAAGCTTTTACCATGACTCACTTTGATATCAATCACTGAACTGAGATTCTAAAAATTATTTGTCCACAATCTTGTACTATGCAAAGAGGGTTTGTTGCACAGACAGAAATTTGGTCGTATACCAGCAATCCAGACTTGCTGGCCAGGATTATCTGAATGTATTTTTGTTGAAAAAGTAATTAATAAATTATAAAATAAAACTACCAGAGTACAATAAACAGTAATTGGATGAAATTTCTAAGCTCATTATATAGGTCTCAAACCTTAGTCACACATTAAATTTATGTCACAGTGGTAAAGACATTGTATCCTAATTATAAACATCACATTAATTTGTGACAAGGTGCTCCATTAGTCTTAGAGTTTCATGTGTTTATTTCATTATCTGTTACAATTCCTACCGCTATTTTCATTTCATTTAGTATTGCTGTTACTGTATATATTATGAGATAACTGGCTCTGTTGATGAGGGGAAAGCAGTGGATGTGTTATTCCTTGACTTTAGCAAAGCTTTCGATATGGTCTCCCACAGTATTCATGCCAGCAAGTTAAAGAAGTATGGGCTGGATAAATGGACTATAAGGTGGATAGAAAGCTGGCTAGATTGTCGGGCTCAACGGGTAGTGATCAATGGCTCCATGTCTAGTTGGCAACCGGTATCAAGTGGAGTGCCCCAAGGGTCGGTCCTGGGGCCGGTTTTGTTCAATATCTTCATTAATGATCTGGAGGATGGCGTGGACTGCACTCTCAACAAGTTTGCAGATAAGACTAAACTGGGAGGAGTGGTAGATATGCTGGAGGGTAGGGATACGATACAGAGGGACCTCGACAAATTAGAGGATTGGGCCAAAAGAAATCTGATGAGGTTCAACAAGGACAAGTGCAGAGTCCTGTGCTTAGGATGGAAGAATCCCATGCACTGCTACAGACTAGGGACTGAATGGCTAGGCAGCAGTTCTGCAGAAAAGGACCTAGGGGTTACAGTGGTTGAGAAACTGAATATGAGTCAACAGTGTGCTCTTGTTGCCAAGAAGCCTAATGGCATTTTGGGCTGCATAAGTAGGAGCATTGCCAGCAGATCGAGGGACGTGATCATTCCCCTCTATTTGACATTGGTGAGGCCTCATCTGGAGTATTGTGTCCAGTTTTGGGCCCCACATTACAAGAAGGATGTGGAAAAATTGGAAATAGTCCAGCGGAGGGCAACAAAAATGATTAGGGGGCTGGCGCACATGACTTATGAGGAGAGGCTGAGGGAACTGGGATTGTTTAGTCTGAAGAAGAGAAGAATGAGGGGGGATTTGATAGCTGCTTTCAACTACCTATCAAATGGGGGTTTCAAAGAGGATGGATCTAGACTGTTCTCAGTGGTAGCAGATGACAGAACAAGGAATAATAGTCTCATGTTGCAGTGGGGGATGTTTAGGTTGGATATTAGGAAAATCTTTTTCACTAGGAGGGTGGTGAAGCACTGGAATGGGTTACCTAGGGAGGTGATGGGATCTCCTTCCTTAGAGATTTTTAAGGTCAGGCTTGACAAAGCCCTGGCTGGGATGATTTAGTTTGGGATTGGTCCTGCTTTGAGCAGGGGGTTGGACTAGATGACCTCCTGAGGTCCCTTCCAAACCTGATATTCTATGATTCTATGATTATGATTCTATGATTTGACTGTATTATGTGCATCAAAAGTAATGAAAAGATGTGTATGAAAAAGAATCATATTGGCTGTGAGGGCCTTTTATACAAACCAAGGCAATTCCAAAGTATGTTATATTATCTTTCCAACTCATGGACTGGCACATACAATTGGTGACACTGGGTGAATAGAGTGAACAGAATGTGACTCAGTTGAGCCATTGGCTGCACTCTGCCACCATTTTTTTTCTTTCCTTTTCCAAAATAACATTCAAATGTGCTTTGTGTTTCAATTGCTACTTTACACTCGAACTGTACTTCCTGGAATTCCCTAGTTTATAAGGGGAAACCTACACATACAGTTCTTCCCCAAGAGAGCTCTACACTTTTTCTATGGTGGGCTTCTGCTTCTGGATACAGTCTAGCCCTTAAATTTTAATTCCTTAGAAATCCATTCCATACTGAGATACTTTTAATGCAATGTTTCCACACAGAGTGAATGTTTATTGTGAAGGCGTAACTCTGTGAACAAAAGTGTGACAACTGAAATGTCAATTGACCCCCATGATAATTAGAGAGAGAAGATGGGTGAGGTAATATCTTTTATTGGACCAACTTCTGTTTTGAAAATTGTTTTAGTTTCCTTGAATGATCATGGGGTATGTTTCCTGATTTTTTTCTTCTTTGTAGTACGTGGCAGTGTGTGATGAAATTGGTCCAATAAAAAATAGTACCTTAGTCACCTTGTCTCACTAATGTCTTGGGAGCAACACAACTACAACACTTCAAGATAATGAATTTTGCCATCTGAAATGAAGATAAAGGAAGCAAAACTTAGCAATGACATCTACTTCATGAGTAAATGCAAGAAACAAAACATCATCCCCAAAGGCCTCACATCTATAAGTCTCTGACCATTACATACACATAGAAGTTGATGCAATAAAAGATACCTCACCCACATTCTCCGAATAGCCTGAGACCACCATAGCTACAACAATGCTGGAAACATCCATAATAAATAGAAGATTGTAATATTTACAATAGTAATAGAATATTTCAGTATATCCATGATATGTGTATTTTGCTGCACTATGTACCTGGAACTTTTCTTCTCTTTTCCCCAAGCTAGTAAATTACTTCCTCTTTAAATCTGTTTTAGTTTATCAAAAGAATGTGTGGATTCAGTTGGCATAAAGCAAGAGCCATCCTGGACCTTTTCACAAATTCAAATCTAACCCAAACTGAATCTTAACCAAGGTCTGAGAAAGTTGACATATCTTTCTAGCTTTAAAATTATAGTTCCATATCACAATTTCTTGATTCTGGCAAGGACCAGAAACATGTGACATTTCCAAAATTGGGTTTTTGCATATTTTCAAGTTATCAACAGATCATATAATACTTTGGTAAGCATGCAGACAAGGAGAATTAGCTAAACATATGAAATTTTAGTGACTTATCCATGACTCCTTCTATAAAAGAGTTTTGTGATGAAGACTATTAAATCATTACCTAAAAATAAAATATTGTGTATTTATTATATTAGAGCCAAATCCTGCATTCCTTATCCACCTGAAACATCTATTGAATTTGGAAATACAATAGGAGGATTTATTATTTATTATTTTTCATCTGTGCAAATCAAGATTGTCATGGAGATGTTAGCCTCCTTTGTGAGTAACTCTAGAAATGAATAAAAAACAGCAACAGAAGACACAGGCATAAATTTGCTGGTAGAGTAAATATGCATTTACCTGTCCTGCTTTTGCATTTTCACAAACAAAAGTTTCATAATATTTGGCAAATTCTGGTGCATGGTCATTTATGTCTAAAATCCTGATGAAGACAGGTATCTGGCTACTTTGCTTAGGATTATCTGGAACAAGAAAATAATTTATAATTTAGCTAAGGAATATAAGGACTGGAAAGATTTACAGTTCATGTAAGAGAAGTGAAATTATCAAGCATATTTTATCTACTTCCCCTCCACCCTCAAAACATATAAGAAATGCTCATATCTTTACAATTATGTTCAGTTTTCTACTGGTATATAATTTAATATAGTTAAGACTCATATTTACATTTGAAACCCATTACATTATTTTAAAAAGAAAAATGTTATATTAAGGCAAAACTATCTCAGTTGAAATTGATTTGCAGTTGAAAACAGAATTTTAAATTATCCAAGGTGTCTGGTTTGTCAATGTATTCCAATCAGCAGTGAGTGTATACGTGCTTATTTTCTGTGATCTGTGTCCTAAAATGGAGTTGCTGAAGGTAATCCAGGAGGGATAGATACATTTTCTGGATCAATTCAAAGCCATGTCAATACAAAGGCAGGAAGAATGTATCTGACACCTTTATCGTTAATGTGCCACTGCAATGTGCCTAGGCCAAACCATAGCCAATGGGATGAATAAAGTGAAGGAAATATTGGCAGTTGAGTCAGGGTTTGGAGAAAATAGCTTTCTTAAAGAAAAAATGGTGTGGCTCTTTCTAAAAGATGGTCTGTGTATAGAATATGCTCATCACAGCCCACACAATGTCAATCTCACTGCTTCCCAAAGTGAAGGAAGAAGTTGTAAGGAGGAGAAAAATAGTGTCATAGAGCCCATCGCCTAATCAACTATGGTGTGCCCCTATGGCAGATACAAGGTCAGATTTTCTTTTCTGCCTGTGGGGAAGGGTAATATATTAACTTCACAGGCCTCCAGTTGTGCCTGGGGCTGGATTGATCCCTGGTGTAAATTAGAGCAGCCTGAAGGCCAATCTAATGTCTGCCCATGGCCCCAAAGGACCATTCTGACAGTCTGGGATTGCTGGAATGCTCTAACCACGTCCTCATTTTCTTATACATTTCCCCTTTCCTAGAGCCTGAGGGAGCAATGTAGAATCACTATGTTGGCTCTGTACCAATTTATGCAAGGGAAATCCTCAGGAAGCCAGTTATGTTGGCTTTGTGCTGCTCTATACAGCTGAAGTGGACCTGAGAACTTTTTTTTTTTTTACGATGGGAAAAAGTAAGTAAATCATGAAATAATAAGTTTTTTATTAAAAGTTACCCCTATTGAATTTTCTGGCTTGTAGTTAGCAAATTATATGCTTGGCTGTAATTTTTAAAGACAGACAAGAGTGAATCTGGTAAAAAACATTTAAAACAGAAATTTGTTATAGAATTTCCCAATTTTCGTGTTCTAACATTCTCTTCAAATAAGCCATCTCCAACTCACTGATTTCAGTTGCTATAACAGTGATATTGTGCCAGGGGGTTTCTTCCCGATCAAGTGTCTTTGAGATGAATATAGACCCATTTCCTGAGTGGATGTTGAATATTCTGTCGAGGTCAGTGTGTCGATCCACAGAATATCTGTCAAGATATAATACAAGTGTGTATATCACCTTCTTCTATTATATTTTCCAGTTTTGCTTACTAACCACCATTAAATGCTTCCAGTTTTACCTTAGGTAAGGTTACCTTAAAATTTGCAGTACGGTATTACCTAAGGTTCCCGGTACTTACTATAGGGAATAACTATTGCAAAGTACTGTAAATACCAAGTTAAAGTTATTTAAGACTTTGGCTCTTTCTGAAAGATGGGGTGTAAACTCCACATGCGTAGCATAGCCCATACAATGTAAGTTTCATGACACTGGTCTTAAATAGGATAGAAAGGTAGCACATCTGTATAGGCAGCTATTCAGTATGAGTCATTTTACAAAATATATTTTAGGCCAGAAATGTCACAAATTCTGGAATGATAGCGAGTTAACTCGGACTGAATTGTCTTTGTTAAGATTTTCACCAATGATTAGAGATTTTTGATGCTTCAGTTTTTTGGGTGCTCAACCTCAGATACCATCACAGGGACTTAATTTCAGTAACCGTTGAGCATCCGCTCTCTGAAGACCAGGCACCTTTGATTTTTCTCAGGATGGGCAGAAAATCACTAGAAAATATTTTTTTAAAATTTTGGCTTTTAGGTCTGAAAATGCAACAAGACTATAACCCAGTTTTAATGATACATTGCATTTGTTGAGCTCTGTTTTCCTTCCAAAAAGAGTAACTTACATTTATAGTCATCCTCTGATCTAGTGAGCTAGTGACCATTAACCACAAACCAGTTGAATGAAGAGTGTATGCGCAATTTGCTTGATAACATTATTTCCCCCCAAAATGCACACTTTGAGAAAGTAGATCATTCAGAGTTATCTCACTTTCAATCAGAAATGTAGCTGAAGTAGGTTTCACAATCACTGACATGGTCTATGCACTAATGTACAAATGGTCAGTATTATGCATCTCAGTTTAGACAATAAAAGCAGATGCGCTAACAGTTATGTCAGTAGCACAGCACCAAACATTTACCTCCTAATTGTTATGACTTTCTCACAGTAGTTTCTTATTTAACATGCTGTACAAATGTTGATCATTAAATATTTAAGAAGTAGAACATGGTAGACGGTGTATCTCTAGGGGATTGTTCCATTCATTGAGCTTGTTGCAAGGTGTGATGCAGGATGCTGAGTGCCATTGACCAGCAGAGATGCACATTCATCCAATAGAAATACACTGTCTTGAACATCTTCTATAAGCTTGCCAATAGGGACAAATAAGGTAAAATAGCATTGCCCTGCGAATGATATAAGTGAGAGTTCTGCAAAGCAATGTGTGTTTGTTATAATCAGGCTTATACATTTCCTTTTGCCTAACCCCCATACTTTTCCATTTGAAAAGACATACTGTGATGTATTAATTCTGCTTGCCGTCACCAGTTCTCCACAGATATTTGATTGCTCAATTTATTTCCACTTGATCACTGTAGGCCTGATCCTGTAATGTGCTCAGTGCCCTTAACTGTCACTTAGCTCATTTGTGTCTTCTACTGTCACTGAGCTCATTTGGAACTAAAGCTGCTATTTACTGCTCAGGATCAGACCATATGCCATTTGCTTTACTAAATTTTGAGAGAAAGATGAAATGAGCATCTACATCTAATGCATTTTACACTGTGCATGAACTGATATTTACTTTATTGCATTCTTGGTGGTATCTGGGTCTTGAGCTATCACTTGCCCGATGATAGTTCCCTCCTTGGCATCTTCATCTACTTCTATTAAATAAGAGCTCCTGCTGAACACTGGAGGTTCGTCTACGTCTTCCACAGAAACTTTGATTAGAGCTGTGTCCTTAAATGGCCCCAAGTGGAAAAAGCGTGGGTCAGGATGAGTGTTGGCTGCCTCCACTCTTAAGGAGTACAGCATCTTGGTCTCAAAATCCAACTTCTAGAGAGCAAATAATAAAAAAGTAGGGTCAGTTTACAAGACATGGAAAAAAAATTACAGCACTAAAATAATAGGGGTGGGAGTTATCAGGGACCGCATTAGTAGCCTTCATCCTATCTGAGAGACCGCACAGGGTTCCTACATGCACATACGCAATTCATCAGTCACAGCAATATAGAACCAATTATAGATGACTAAGGTACAGGACAGGGGATTCTTCATCTTATTATGCAAAATGTAGCTTAGTAATAGTGATTAGGAAGTTGGTAAAGTCACTTTCTCCTTTCATAGAACTGGAAGGGACCTTGAGACGTCATCTAGTCCTGTCCCCTGCACTTGTTGCAGGACCAATTATCTAGACCATTCCTGACAGGTGTTAGTCTAACCTGCTCTTAAAAATCTCCAATGATGGATATTCCACAACCTCCCTAGGCAATTTATTCCAGTGCTTAACCACCATGACTGTTTGGAAGTTTTTCCTAATGTCCAACCTAAACCTCCCTTGCTGCCATTTAAGCCCATTGCTTCTTGTCCTATCCTCAGAGGTTAAGAAAAACAATTTTTCTTCCTCCTCCTTTTAACAACCTTTGACATACTTGAAAACTGTTATCATGTTTCAAAGCAATTAAAATCTGCTATACTCTACACCAGGGGCCGGCAACGTTTGGCACGCGGCTCGCCAGGGTAAGCACCCTGCGGGCTGGGCCAGTTTTATTTACCTGCTGACGCGGCAGGTTTGGCCGATCGCGGCCCCCACTGGCCGCGGTTCGCCGTCCTGGGCCAATGGGGGCGGCGAGAAGCAGCGCGGGTGAGCGATGTGCTGGCCGCGGCTTCCCGCCGCCCCCATTGGCCCGGGACGGCAAACCGCTGCCAGTGGGGGCCGCGATCGGCCGAACCTGCTGCGTCAGCAGGTAAATAAAACTGGCCCGGCCTGCCAGGGTGCTTACTCTGGCGAGCCGCGTGCCGAATGTTGCCGACCCCTGCTCTACACACACAATAATGAACATATTCCATATTGAAATCTAGCAAAGGGGATTAACACTAGTGATGGGCAAATCTCAAAGGTATCCTCATTTGGGATAAGTTTCCAAAGGCTTGGATGTTCAGCCTAAATTTATATAAAATTCATTTTTGGAACATACGATCCAGAATATTAGAGCTAGAGCTTTCTCATGAGTGTATTTTTGAATTTCCTTATTATGGCCAGTGTTAAAAATACCATGGGAAAAAGCTTTTCTAATGGCAATCTGGTACATCGTATTTGAGATGAAACTTGGAAGAAGGGCAGAAAAAGGAAGGAAAAAGGTTTTAGTATGATTGATGTGGGTTTTCTTAAAAGGTTTTGTTTGTTTGCCAAACGTTAGGTTGGTTTAGCTAGGAGAATAACTAGTGTGCCCATCAATAATTACATAACTATGACAGTGGTTAGCTTGGTTTTACCATTTATATTCTATTCTGTATTTCATCTCTTACAAAGATGTATATAATTTTTATAGGATTCTAATGCAAATATCCCCCATAAACATGATTTATAAAACTGTATTTATAGTCTAGTACTGGCTCAATCAGAAGTGGAATAGAATGAACTATGTGGGTCTGAGTTTTTTGTAGATCTTGACTATGATATCCAGCATATTGTTGTATCAAAATAAAATAAGAACAAGTTGTTCTAGCTCCAGTTTTAACTTTGAATCACATATTTGTTATATTAAAAAAAAAACATTAAAATCAGTTAAGGTTGCAAAGTGAAGCACTCAAAAATTTAGGAAGTACCGGAATTAAAGTAGCCCAGGCCACAAGCGTTCGGCCCTATTTTGCATAAAAATATGAAAATAACTCATCATTTTTCCATTTTTTTTCAATTGATTTTATTTTCAAAATGGGATTGCCAATTTTTTATCAGAACCACTTTGCAAAGGTTCTCAGCTGATGAAGCTTAAATAAGTTTGGATTTATGTTCATATCTAATTATGTATCTGCATGCAAGGTTTGGGTTTTACAGTTTTATTCATATTTTCAGGGGTTCACATGTCAGTAGAAAAAGAATTGAGGTTAATGGCTGTAATGGAAAGTATCATGAATTACCCCATATGATGTGTCTCAAGGACAAACCCAAAACAGTGTGAACTGTAGCCTAAAATGGGTATTCAGATAACATCAAAATACTGTAGTTTTCAATATGCTTATCTGGCCAATTTTAAGCCCTAAAGAATCACAAATTGTCTATGAATTCAAGTTCTGTATATTCCGTTTATCTGAGGGCACCTATTGACATGTCATGTAACTGTCAAGGTATGATGGAAACAGGGCAGATTTTAAGTAGGCTGGAGGTTTGAGTTGAAGCTCTAGAAAAGAGACTCCTCAGTGGAGGGACAGGAAGGCTACAGGAGGATAGGCTATCTATAGTGGGTTAGTTCTCTTTAGAGGTGTGAGTTCATCAAACTCAGACCTTCAGGCATACCTACAACATTTTGTTCACCTCAACCCCTTGTGAACCACACTGCAGAGTTCAGATGATGAACCCCTCCAGGTTTTCATGGCTCTACTTCAAAACTATTGTTTGTGAGCGTATGTCTTTGATAGACACCAGCTGTTGAGAATATTGCTTTATCTGAAGTGACATGCCAAGTAAATTCCCCCAAGCCTTGGGAATAACAATAGCTGATGAAGAAAGAGGACAACAAAACTAATACAGCTTCTCAGCAGGTGACCCCATGTGAGACTTTCCTTTGCCCTCCCCCTTGAGGAAAGAAAAAACCCACCTGGAGTGCGAAGTGTAATAAAAAGAGAGGGAGCAAAAATAAACCTTTTTGATGGTTATAATCCCTTCCTGTGTGTCTTTGTCAGTGATGATATCAAACGTGTCTGATCCATCCCCGATGGAAATGCTATACTCAATCGCAGCATTTTCACCCACATCAAGGTCATTGGCTTTTATTCTGCCGAGGGGAGTCCCAAGTGATGCGGACTCAGGAGAGCTGAATTGGTAAGTACCTGGAAAAGTTAAATCAAACTTTTTTTTAGTCTTTCATCTTTCTAAATAATAAATACCATTTGTTTCCCCTAGATTATTTTTTAAAGTTGCCTTGAAAGTTGAAACATTCTAAGAAAAGTGCTCTTAGTCATCAGGAGTAAACTTTAAAACAAAGACGACTTGACTGTCAATGAAAAGTTTTGCTGGTTTTTTAAATGAAAGTGTGACACTTCAAAGGCACTTAGTACTGTATTCTTTATACACTTTTTCTTTTGTACTTCAGATGAAAGGAACATAGATAGAAGCACAATAATACAGCAGTGATTATGACCCTGAGTAGTTAATGGTTTTATTTATTTTGTCTATCTTCTACAGATTTTTTCAGTGATACCTACAGTTATTATTTTTTTCTCTAGGAACCACAGTTTATAAAACAGAATAGATCTGAGGAAGAAACTAAAATACAATAGACAAGGTTTTCTATTTTGAAATTGCCTTGAACAGCTTTAAATGTGTTTTATGTGAGATAGAAGTTTTTCATGGAAACACATAATACAATATATTGCAAAAAATATTTGAGATATGTAATATTTAATATTCCTGCTAACTGCTTGAACTGTATGAAAGTTGTACAGATGTGTTCAGATTTTTGAATTAATTCACTTTGGACACATTTGTTTTCATGCCTGATTTCTGTTAATGCTTGTGGAATCAGGTTTTACTAGCCTGGATGCTAAGATGCTTGCACATCTTAGTACAGAAGGTAAATTTTAAATTTATCTTTTCCCAGCATGTGCACCAAAAGACTAACTATAAAGTTATGTTCCTGCAGAACAGGAATAATATTACATGAGTCTCTTGACCAATCACAATCAGGAAATATAACTTGAACTTCAATTCACAAGATATGGGGTTAAAATAATTGTTAAAACAGTGTTGGCAAATATTTACTAGTAACAAGTAGGTGTGAGAAGTTTGCAGACATTTTGCATTCCAATTTGTTGAATATTTGTTATCTGTCATTTGTACAGCTCACTTAGTTACTAGCATCATGCCATTTGTAGCAATTATAAACTGGTACCCATGTAGGATATATTGTGAAGCCATGCCTGACCAAGACAACCTTGGGGAAGGCAGTGTGCCTGAAGAAGGTACAATCCATATTTGAGTGGTTTAATGAACAGACAGACTGTACAAACTACACCCAGCCTATAGCAGGTGCAACCTATGTCACTTGATGTGACTAGTTCTTCCTTCATATATCCATGTCCCTTCTCCACCCTCTCATCCATTTTGGGGCACACTGAGAGAGCAGTTTCTGAGTTTTCCCAAGTACACTGATCATAACAGATCCTTGTGTGGGCTAAAGAAGGTTGAGTGAGTCTCTAGCCGCAGTGTCATGCACCTAAATCACAGTCTCTGACTATTGGAAATGTCTTATCTTTAGAGATTTGTGAAAAAATGAGTGATATAGTATGATGGTGAATTGTATTTGCTGTTAGAAAGTTAACCCTATAATTGAAAAATGAGCGGTGGGCTTCAAACCAGGGAGGCTGCAAAATTCATGTTACTCTCTTACTACAGGCTGAAAAAACTGTTTAGAAGTTAGACCTTATGACAACCAGCCTTCAAAAGGCTGACCTTTTCCATTTGTAGGCTTATCTAAACTTTTCATCCTGGCAATTGAGCCAGAAATCCTATAAGCACCAACTTAGTCATGACACTTCAATTTTTCCCTGACGTGGGAAGTCCAGAAATACCAGGGGAACACCTCCTTTGGGTGAGTTTTATTCTGAAAGCCGTCACTGTAATTGAGATGATGTCAGTGACCTGCATATTGTCAGCATATAAGCTAATCAGCATGGTTTAGGGTATAATTCAGTTCCCGAAGTGTCCATTTTTTCATGAGCATATGGTACAATTCTGTAAAGCTCTTGCCCTTCCTATTATTTATATTGTGCATGGCTCAGGTCTACTAGTTGTATGGGGGCCACTGTACCTTTTTAAAAACCATTCCTTACATACTTAGTCCAAGTCACAGTGGCTTCCCACTAGAATCTGTCAATTTCCCTTCTTTCTAGCCCCTTAAATAAATCAAATTATTCTTCAATATTTTGGAGTTCATTCCTGTCTCTTTCACATGCAACTTCTTCCTCCCCTTTGGGCCTAATTTCCCCGTATCCTATAGCCTTACATAAAGGGAAGAAAGGAAGGTAATTGGGTATAGAAGGAGCAGATTTTCAGAATCAGTATCTTTGGAAACGTGTTCCAGTTCATGACTGTGTGAGGAGGAATGAAAACCTGTAGATTTTCCATTCATGACTTGCTTTGTAGGAGGAGCAGGAAACCAGCATCCTGGGAATCAAGGCAAGAAAGGGGACTGGTCATTAGCAATGTTACAATCACCCCAGTGTGTCCAGCCCAGATAAGGCCTTCCATATCACCTTCTGTGCTTCAGTGAAGTTTAAGCAGTGCACTGCATAGGGCCTTGTATGTGGCCTCTTCACTGGTCTAACTTTCACTCTAATTAAGAGCCTGATCCAAAGCCCATTCAAGTAAGCATAAAGACGCCCACTGATTTCAATAGACTTTGGACTGGTCCTTTATTAACCTTGCAGACTACCAGCAGGAACAAAGGCTCCAGGATTTCAGATGTCAAAGTTACATTACAGCTATTTACTATTACGTAGCCTTTATTTTTAGATTGCAACTCCATGTCCAAGTGTGTAATTCAGTGAAAAGAACTATACCGCATCTTTGGGTTCAACATCTCCAGTCTGATAAAACATCATGGACCATATTATGCTATTGTGGTTTTTTTTTTTTTTTTAGCAGAACTCCCTGTTGACGTCAAATGGGAGTGTTCTGTTTAGAAATAAGTGGCCTGAGCTTGCTCTGTGAAACTGGTCATTAGTAAGAAAACTCACAAGATAATCCATTCTGGATTGGGTGACTAGTTATTTTGCCTCTGTTCATCACCATGGTATCTGAGTGCCTTACAAGTTTCCATAAATCCAGAAAGGTGGTCTCTAAATCAGTCTTGATGTTTGTTCAGTCTTTGGTGTGTCTGATGAGAGTGCAAGCAAGGATCCCAATCAGAGCCAAAGGCAATAGTAATTGAATAATGGGGATATTTTCCTAGCAGATACTGAACTGAAACTGTGAATTCTTTTCATATAGCCTACCAAGCAGTCATCAAGTGCTGCTTTTAACAACTTTTGATTGCTAATCAGTTTGGGATCAGATTTAAACAAGTAGTCTAGGATTAAAGGGTCAACATCACATTGCACATCCCCTGTACCATCCCACTTTTCCTTGGTTGCCAGTTTTGCAGCCTAAAGGATTTTCTTTCAAAAATATAATCATGTAAAATATGGGCCAGATTATCAAAATTACTCAGCACATTCAACTAGGGCCAGATTTTTGGTATGCCCATTATGAGGTTTGGAAAACCAGGCCACTTATTTAGGTGCCCAAGTGAGTTCGATACTGAGCTATTCTGAAAAGCTGACCTTGTATTTTACAATATATTTACTGTAACTATAAATTGTTTCATGTATAACATTGCAATTACCATGGGTTATTGGCTCCTGTTGAAATTAATTTAAGGGTTTGGGAAGTAAGTTTATTCTGCTAAGGAAGTTTGTTTGTCTTTTTTTTTTTAAAGTGGACCCCCATGTGCTTTGACAAAGCTGCAGCATAAGCAGACACAGCAGTACAGCTGTAGATGTGAAAAAAGTATCCTAGATGGTGAGGGTTAAACAATTTTAAAGAAGCTTTTTGAAACACAGCAGAACTATTAAAGGCTTCATACTCTGGGGGAATCGAGGCGGATTGTCATTGACATCAGTCAGTGTGATGTTCACCGTAGTGGTCCCTGATAATCCTCCCATCTGGCCTCCCATGTCCTTGGCCTGGATGACCACTTGGTACTGCTCCCTGTTTTCTCTGCTCATGTCTGGTAAAGCAGTTTTGATTATTCCTTGGATAAAAGAATAAGAGGGGAGAAAAAAAACAACACTTTAATCCCTGAGTTTTAAAATGGATTTATGTAAAATATATTGTACAAATGTTAATCCCAGGCAAACAAATAAAATTGAAGGTGTATTCAAATAAGGCTTTTAATCCATGACCGATTTAATGTGATTGCAAGAAAAGAGAGAAATATAGTAGTGCAATGATTCAGTGTTTGGACTGTGCTAAATCCATGTAATTATCCTTTTGATGGCAAAAAAATGTTAAGTTTGTCACATTAATGAAAGCTATTCAACTAGTTTCCCTGGCTATTATTTTGATAAGGTTATTAGCTCCAACCCTGGAGTGGCCTCTGCATTATACCACTTTTTCATTAACAGGGCAGAATTCTGTGTTATCCTGGATTCACTATTTCAAACTTCAATAGATTCATAGATTTTAACTTCAGAAGGGACCACTGAGGTCATCTAGTTTGACCTCCTGCATAACACAAGTCACTGGATTTCTATAAATTAATTTCCATTTTAGGTCCACTAGCTGTGGCAGAACTAGAACATAACTTCTAGAATCTTCTAGTTAAAGATTTTTTTGAGGGAGAACCCACCACAACTCATGATAAATTGTTCTGTTAGTAAATTACCTTCAGTATTAATTTTTGTGCCATATTTCCAGTCTGAATTTGTTTAGCTTCAACTTCCAGCCACTGGATCCTATTATACCTTTGTCTGCTAGATTGACAAGCCCTCTATTATCAGATTTCTGACCCCAAGTAGATAAGAATAGACTGTGATCAAGTCACCCCTTAACCTTCTCTCTGTTAAGCTAAATACATTGAATTCCTTGAGTCTTTCACTATAAGTTATGTTTCCCAATCTTGCCATTTGCAGGGTTCTTCTCTAAACCCTCTCCAGTGTATCAGCGTGGACCCCAGAACTGGACACAGTATTCCAGTAGTGGTCTCACCCGTGCCAAAAACAGGTATAAAATAACCTCCCTATTCCTACTACTTTAAGAAAATAAAACTTACATTTTATGGTGCTGCACGTTCACTCCCTTAATAATATGGGGCCATATCACGCCATCAGTTTTCAAGCAGAAATCAAGGGGGTCTTCTGCTTAAAACCAGATAGATAGTCCATGTTCATTCTGAGTTTTGGACAAATATTAAACAGTACTTGAACAATTTAATTAGCATTTTTATAAAACTGGGTATAAATACTTGAGTGAGAAGGATTTTGATCCCTGTGTGTATTTCTGTAATTATGACAAGTAAGACAGAAAGGGTTGCTGACCTGTCTCTGGGTCCACTGAGAAATATGGTTGTCCCTGGAGGATGCTATACACTACTTTGGCACTGTTTCCATAGCTGGCGTCATCAGCATCTATAGCTGTCACTTGGATAACAGAAGTTCCTGAATAGGAACAAAACAAGGAATCTATCATATGAAAAGAGATAATTTAGATCATAAGACTGATGTACACATTTTTTTCTATTTATAAAATATATTTAATGACCAGATGCATAGAACAATCAAAACCTGCACAGAATACATCAGACTAACCCAGTTTGTTGCCAGCAAAATAATTCCTTCACCATGCAAAATTAAAATAAAATTTAAAACAACACATTTTACTCAGAATTAAAACAAAACAAAATAAGCCTCCCTTAAGCCCATCCTTCAGAAAAAGCCTGGGTAAACAGATAGGCCTTGATGCATGATCTGAAAGACCAACACATCATGAGTTTATTGATCAAGGGGGCAGCAAATCCAAGATCTGAGGATTGTCTTCTGAAAACACTCTGCTCTCAAATGGAACATCTCAGCTGATCTCAAGTGGTGGCCACAATGATGAGGCGGTCTCTGAGATACAGAGGACCCATGCCTTAAATAGCTTCATACAACCAATACATTGAACTGGACACAGATTAAGATTTAAAAGCCTGTGAAACCCAGGTATAAAGTGGCTTCTGTGCAAAGCACTGCTAAGTACTATAAAAAAGAAATAATGTTTGGCACTAGCTGTTGTTTCTGAGCAGATCAGTAATCCTTTTGGGTGTTCGGGAGGGTGGGGGTAGGAAGGATGGGGGTGGCGACAAAAGCATGGATAAATGCAGTGAGTCCAAAATCATAAAGTAAATCATTAACTCTGCCAACTGCAGATGGAGAAAAACATCCTTTTGGCCACATCTTCTTTCTGGATATCTTGTATGGTCTCCATATCCTGAATAGAAAAGGTGTTGGCATACTCCATCCACGGAAGGGGAGATATCACCTCTCTCATTTCCTTTAGTTGTTTCCCCCATCTTCTGTCTCATCTAGATTGAGCTTTAGTCAGCTACCTTCCAGCAAAGCACCCATCTTGACTAGACACCGGGAAAACAATTGTCCACATTATCTGGGACTGATGGAACAGAGGTGTTTTATAAATCCTTTCAGGGTTTTACATATGCATTAAGCAAAGGGAATGACAGAGCAGAACCCTATGGTACCCCATGGTACCCCCATATGAAAGGCAAACAGATACTACTATTGGGTCTTGTAAGGTGAAACTCTGTTTACCATTTGTGATTTGGCAACAGTACCTACTGGTTAGGGCATTGTGGGTGACATGGTAGAAGACAGGGGATATTTCTTCTGCAAAAAAACCAAGTAGTAAAATTATAAAAATGCTTTATATCACAATCAGTCAAATTCTGAGGAGAATTTCTGCCCCACGCTCTTTATATTTCTCTTTACCTGCTTAATCTGTCAAAGGTCATCTGTAAACCAAGGTGAGCTGTAAGAATAATGCAGAGGTAGGGGGCATTTAAGGATAATTGTATCAGTAAAGGACAGAAGATAATGATAGCATCCAAACAGTTTGTGGATCAAGTAATCCACAAAGTGAACAATAGTCTTTCACATATGTAGAACGAAACTGGTCTCATCAGATGCTGAGTTGAACAACTAAAATAAGGCCTCTGCTGCCACAGGAGCTAATATGACCCTTTGTTGAAGGAAGTTTGGTGCTTTACCCCACCCACCTCCTCCTGCCCCAGTTACGAGGTAAAATCCAGATCTCAGTTCAGGCTGTGTGTATAGAACACATTCCCGATTATCAACTGATCTGCATCCCTATATGCTTGCTACTGTGGCATCTAGGAGTTAAATAAGAACTGCAGAAAACAAAAACCCTATTCAGGAGCATGAATAATTCTCTGATGTACTTTGTGTTAAATTGTAGTCAGAAATTTTAAACGCATATTTACCTTGTTCATCAAATTTGGGTATTTGGGGAATCTTTGGTGAAAAGGTGAACCTTGGAGTATAGCATGAAGATGATTTCTTTAGGGAAGGTGATCCAGAGGCTTGTATTGAGAAACCTCGACCTTATATCTCTTTTGATTTTATCTTTGCTATCTCGGTCATTGGGACATTCACAGACAGACAGGGGGAAGTTGCAGAAGGAAGTGTAACACTATTGTAGTCAGAGCTTTGTAGACCAGTATCAGAACCTTGAATTGGATCTGATACAGAATGGGGTTCTAGTGCAGTTTGTGGAATACTGGTGAAATATGCTTTCTTTGACTTGTACCATTGTGCAAACTGGCCACTGCTCAATTTATCAGCTTCTGCTTCCTTGTGAACTAATTGTCTAATTAGGAAAAGTGAGTTACGATATCCCAGACTGGAGGGCTGAGTGGCCGCTACAGCAGCCAGAAAGTGAAAAAATAAAATAAAAATCCTAAAACAGAATAAAACCTTTCTTGTGAAAATGTTTGTATCTTTGACATTTTGACCCATTTTGGGACATTTCTTTTATTCAAAACTGCACACTGTGTGGCAAAAAGGGATTCCCCTTTTTTGGGTCAGCTCTAATCAGGACCCACATGCGAAACATAAGTAACCACTGCACAGTACAACCCTGCCTCCTGTCACAAAAGCAACCCACTTTCCCCCGCAAAACCTATAATCCATTCTAATACCATAAATCTCCTACCACTACTATGGAGGCAGTATTGTGTATATATACATATATTTTGTAAATGTAAGGATGATATAATTCTCGTCCTTTCTAGCATATGCTAGGTGTTTTCATTTTTCTTTTTTTCTCCCCAAAGCTTTCTTTTGAAAGGTGAAATGAAATGCTATCCTCGATTGCATTACTAGGACTTGTACTGAAGGACCATAAGGCAATCTTACTACATAGACAGATGTAATATGACTAAACTGCTGTATATTTAATCTGTCTGAAATACTGTGTGAAGTAAATGCTCTTGCCACTAAATATAATGAATTTACTATGGTAAAATAATGCTATAAAGTCTAACTGAGAAAGAATGTCTAAAACTGAATAACACTCCTAACCCTTGCCTTCCTGCTGTTCAGTACTTTGGTACAATAACTTTAGTTTTTGTTTGGTGGCAATTATGCATCTGATGCCTGGCTGGAGAATTTGAAAAACATTATGGAGGGAACAAAGAGCTGGAAAAAACAGAGTGATGTAGTTTGAAATGTGTGTGTACATGTCCATGTGTGTTTATCCTTTCTGGAGACTGGCTCCCCATCCCTGTCCTCCGAGTAGGTACAGCCTAGGAAGCACTTCTCGCATATCCCATACCATACCAATGATGAGACAATCAGAGAAGGAAAGTAGTCAGATTAAAGCATGGTATTTGGGCCTTTTTTCAGTAATTAAAGAGAGATAATATAAAATGATGGGTCTTCCATAAAAAAAATTAACTATAACTGTATGAGTATTTCTTTTTCATTTTTGTTCAATGTGCTGTAAATATTTACAAGCAGACGAGATGGGGCTCTAAGTTACACTAGCTGCTAATGGTCCCAACGGACTGAAATAGCAACTGGCAATCAGCACAATGATGGGTTTCTAGCAATGTCATCTTTACTCGGGCTGCACCCTCTGTGCAGGCAGCAGTGAGGTGTGCGTGGTGGAGCCCATAGGGATACTCATGGTCTGTTGCCAAAATCTGCCATTAGTGGGGCATGCATTAGTAGTAGTGCAGCGACTATATCCTTTGTATATCCTTGAGGATGCAGATAGCCTCAAAAAGAGCCAAGAGGATGAGACTATGACTAGATAAAAATGTTTGGACAAAATATTTTTTGTCCAAATTATTTCAATAGAATAACAAAACAAAACAAAAACTAAATGCAAAACAAAACCTTTAAAGAAAAAAAAATCAAAATGTTCCATTTTGACATGTTCTAAAGAAAATGTTTCTCTTTTTTCAATTTGAAATGAATTTTTGTGTTGAAAATTTCCTTCTGTTTTATTTTTTTAAATTAAATCTTTAAAAGATCAAAATAATAATGAACAAACACCATGTTTCATTTGTCACAAAATTATTTTTTGTACTTTTCAGTTTGCCGAAAAGTTTCCTTTTAGGTCTGCCCAAAAGAATTTCTTTCAATGTTTTTGGAAATGCCAGCAAACCAAAAAACAAAACAAACAAACAAACAAACAAACAAACAAAAAAAAACCAGTTCTAATTATAACCCCTTCCTTCCCCGTGCCAGCCCAAAGAATGGGCCTGATGCTGTGGGGAGCAGGCTACACCTTGTGCACTGTGGAACTTGAGAAGGAATTATTCCTTCTTGACTGTTCTTGATGAGATGCAGTTGTGGGAAAGTGCCTAAATGCTACCATATGGCTCTTTATCAGTAACAATTCTGATTCATAAAAGGGAAAGTATCCAAATCTATAAAAAGCAACAGAGGGTCCTGTGGCACCTTTGAGACTAACAGAAGTATTGGGAGCATAAGCTTTCGTGGGTAAGAACCTCACTTCTTCAGATGCAAGTTTTTAGGAGAAATTATAATTTTCAAGAAAATGCTCAAGCCAAGAGCAGCAGTCAGAGCTGTGTAATATATAGACAATCCCACAACACTGCATTTTTTTGTGTCTCTGGCAGAGCTCTGAGAATATTTCTTTTGAGCACATGAAAGCTTTTCCTCATCTTCAAAGCTCCCCATTGTGTCCAGTTTGTTTGACTAACAAAGACTATATGGAAGCTTTTTGGTGACCCATAGTTCCTTCACTTACATCAACAAAAAGGGTCACTATTGAGAGAATAGGATGCAGAAAACCCCTTCCATCCCAGGACTTGGATGCTTAGTCCCTGAGAAGGAAAGCAGCATAGTCCAGGCTGGGACTCTGCCCTAGACAGGAACTGTGTTCTATTCCTGATTCTATCACAGACCTGTTGTATGACCTTGGGAAAGACAGTTTTCCTCTTTGTGCCTGTTGCTCTTCTTATCCTTTGTCTTATTCCTCTATTTAGACTGTGAAGACTGACAGATTGTTAATTCCTTCTATGTGTTTGAAAAGCAGCTAGTACAATAGGGCCTCAATCTTTATTGTAGCCTCTAGATTCTACTATAATAAGAATAAATAATGATCTGTGCAGTGCCCCCAGCCTTTAGCAACCCAGGATACGACACACGGTAATCAGAAATCAGCTCTGAATCTCTAACATGACAGTGCAAATATAGTGCACTATTATTAGGACACCAGACTGACCTTACATTTGTTTGATGTGAGGACATTTTAGTCAGCTGAGAAAACTCATGTTTGTGTGTTGATAAAGCCTGGTTCTGTAAACATTAATATAACTGTGGCAAATAGTCATTTTCTATGTGACTGCTGTAAACAAAGATATTATTGGTAACTAAAATTTACATTAATTTAATGTGTGATTCATGGAAGCATTTTGCTGCTGTAATAGTTAGATACTGTGGACTTTGTCTGTGGAAAAGATAATAAAGAGCTGTAATTTGAAAGGAAATCCAAAGTCTGAAGCAGAAAGCGATGCAGCAAATTCCAGGGTTACCCTGGTCATATGCATTGTGAAATTATACCGGTCACATTAAGGTTTGTTTTTTTAAAACAACAAAACAGTTAGCTACTATTGAGCCTAGATGATTGGAATAGAATTTTAAGTAAGCAATCACTCTAAGAACTCACTCTATTATTAGATTTAGACATTTTATCATCAAAAATCTTTACAAACTTTGGGTTCAGTCCTGCTGATGGTCCACATATATAATCTCCCACTAGGAGATGGGGGTGCTCAGAACATAAGCAAATCAAGCCACCTATTGATTGTGGGACAGGCAATCCTGCCATAAAACTGCTGAATGGGCTTGAACACGTTATTTCATCTCTGTTTTCCATCTCACCATTCATCTGTCTTGTTTATTTAGGCTATAAACTCTTTGAGGCAAAGACTTCTCTTCCTTTGTGTTTCTACAGTGTCTAGCACAAGAGGGGCCCAGTCTTGGTTGTGGCCTCTAGGCACTACCATATTATAAATAATGAAAATCTTGTTTAGGTACTAACATTTGAAAATGTTGGTCTAATAGATTTACCAAAGGTCACTTAGTGAATTAGTGTCAGAATCAAGAGCTGGGTAACGTTTTTCAAAAGTGCCTAAATGTAATTTTTAACAGTCACTTTTAAACTTAGGAGTCTAATGCTACGTGTGCGCTATGAGGCAGAAATGTGATGCCCACGTCATGTACACATACTTGCGCTAGCTGTCATTGAGTTAATGAAAGGGTATGTACAAGAGCTGGGAATCACACCACAACTCATACTGTAGACATAGTCTAAAAGTATGTCTAGACTAGAGCTGGAAGTGTAATTTTCAGCTTGGATAGACATACCAGAGCTAGCTCCAATCAAGCTAGCATGTTAAAATTGCAGTGTAGCCATGGCTGCATGGGCAGCAGGGACAGGATAGCTGCCCTGAATACATACCTAGGGTTTCAAATGGGCTACACTGCTATTTTTAGTACATTTGCTTGGTTAAAGTTAGCACTGGTCTGTCTACCGAAGTTGGAAATTACATTTACAGCTCCTGTGTAGACATACAGTATGTCTCATTGAAAGTCTGTGAGACTTTTGCTCTTAGTGCCTGAGTCACTTTGAAAATAGGACATAGTCCCTTAAATCATTTAGGCTCTTTTGAAAATGTCATCCATGAGCTCATGAGTTCTTGGTTTCCCAGTCCTGTGCTTGAACTATAAAGACTCTTCCTGTGCTGCACTGCCCTCACCCAATCTGCTATATTAAAGAGGTTTGGATTATTATATGGGTGTTATGAGGCAATAAACCTTCTGATTTGCTTCTCCAATACATTGCACTATTTGTCATGCAGTATTTAACATTTGCCATAGGGCTGAGTGAAGTAGTTATCATTGGGGCAGCCTTGTGACAGGAAGGACTTGAAAATCTGTGAATTACTGGCAACCTTAATATTTTATGCACTGCATTTGCATGCATCCATGAATGCTTCAATGAACAACAAGTTGGCAGGTATTTTGACAAAACTGATTAGATGTGGGTGGCAGGTACTTTAAATGTTTTAATACGCACACAACTATTGTACAATGAGCAATATTCTTATTCCCAAAGGGCTTGATCAAACTTGTTCTTAATCTCAAAGCACCTTTTATCTATATAGATAGGAGGTTAATAGAGACAGGTGGCTGAAAAGCGATTTGAGAAATATTTTGATATGAGGTCACATAGTAAACTAATTATGAGCTTGGAGATTGCCATCATTGTGAAAAAAGCCACTACTATTCTTGGATTCAGAGGTAGGGTGAGCACATGAAAGCCAGCAATGTCACAATCAGAGCTGTATGGGAACACGAATTTCCATTTTGAAGGAAATTCCACAATTTTGAAATTTGTGATAATTCTGAATTGGAACAAATCAAAGAATTTTTAAATGTTCTGCAAAATGAATTTTGTGTGTGTTTGTTTTGGGTCAATTGAAATATTTAGTTTTGAGAAAATCAAAATGTTTTGTTAGGTTTTGGCTTTTTTATTTTCAGTTATACTGTATAATATAATATAAATAATCTAATCGAAAATAAATTTTGAAACAAAAAGTTATTTCAATGCATAAATTAAAATGTTTTGTTGCAATAAGTTCGATAAGCTCTAACCAGAAACAGAATGGAACATTTAGACCTTATCAGAACAGTTTGTTTAGATTGTTTTAAATGAAGTTTCATCAAAATCAACATGTTCCCACAGAATGTTTTGATTTCAATGAATTCAGCATTTTCTGACAGAGAAAAAAATTCCCATTGACATTTTTTCCATCAGCTCTAGTAATAATGCTGCTCTAGATAGGCTTGATGCAACCTCAGTTGGAATTTTGGTCATGTAGAGCTATTATGTACTGTAATATGAGCCATTTCGGTTCCATGTTATAAGAACAGTATAGAAAAACTAAAGAAAATAAAATTTCTGCCAATAAAGCAGATACAAGGATGAAATTGCAGACACTAATTATTTAGGATCAGATTAATTCCTGATGTGACTATATAAATATCAATGGAGTTGGGATGAATTTGACGCATGGTCTCAAAAAGAGAAAACTCAAGGGAGAACATGATTATAGAGTGTAAACAATATAAATGAAGGAATAGAATTTATTCAGAACTGTAAGAGACGGGAACATTAAGCTGTGCAAACAAGTGGTTCTTGGGCTAAATCCTGAGACGTTTTGAGTAGAGATTGCATTTTTCGGACTGTGGGCCTTTAAAAAAAAAAATCCTTTTGTGTTGATCCCAAAATTGGCAGGGGGAGGGAGGGGGTAATGCATTTCAGGTTGAATGAAATGTTGTGTTTGACCCAAACCAAAATGTTCCATGTTTATTTTTAAGATAGATTTACAGTAAATTTTGGAATGAAAAGTCACTTAGAGTCAGAAAATCAAATGTTTTATTTTGAAAATGTCACCAAAAAAAATTTGATTTTTTTTTAGAAGGACATTTTTTGATTATAAAATTCAGCAAAAGTGACTCAGAGCAATCAAATCTGCTTTTTGGGGGAAAATGTTTTGGGCAAAAAGTTTTACTCGGATTTAGTACTGAGCGCTTGAATTTCCTACAGATTTTATAGGGAGTTTCAGATGCCCAGCACCTCTGTGTCTGCCCTGTTAAGTGTGAAAGATACAGGCCCCTTGAATGAACTGCCAAAAGAAATGGTGGAAGTACTCTTACTGCAGATATTCAGGAACAGGATAGTTAAAACATTACTGGGAATAATATAGCAAGTACTTCGTCAAATAAGCTAGGGGGGTCAGACCAGATGACCCAAGTCAGCCCTTTTTTACCTTTCTGTCTCTGATTCTGTGAAGACAGTGCACCATACTATAGACAAGGGGGAAATTTCACTGTCTTATGGAACGCATGCTGAATCACCATCACTAACAGGCCATAGAAGCATACTCGTGCAATAATTATTTTGCTGTGTTCCTACAATCTATTTACTAAATTTACTCCTATTATGGGTTTTGTCTCTGTGCGCTTCATTGTGGAAAACTATTATATTAAATAAAATTAAACAGTGTGCTAAACTAAAACTGTTTTTAAAATTAAAGCAGGCTAATCTAGCAACAGAAAACCCAGTAATGTACAGACTTTCAGATTTCCCCCCCTTACTTTCAAAGCCATTTTAATGTCTGCATTAGGAAAAAGAGCAAGATGGACTATGGGGAGAGATTTTCGTTTCTGATGCTTACTCCTGTTAGGTCAGCATGGTTTTGCTGCAGCAGACCTGCTGCCAGATTCTGACACCATCACTAAAATCACATAGCACCTTACTCTCTGAGTAGCAATCAATGGGACTGCTATTGAAAAAACATTCTACTCAACTTAAGTGAGGATGTCAGAATCTTGGCTCTTTGTTTCTATACTGTGATTAGTCTATTTGATGTGTCCTTTATCATCACTGAACACTGAACATTGTGTTCAAAGCATCTTTGTCTATGCTGTGTTGTGTGTGATGCTTCATTATGTTAATTTATATTGTATTCAAATAAGTTGCAGCATATTGTTTTGTGCTGCACTAAAAACAGATTTTATTTGCACACTTTGGAAATACTCTAATTGTAGGGGAAATCTGGTGGAAGGAGATTGCCTTTGTATTCTGCTTACAAAATAGACACATTTGATATGCTTCATTTTAACATGCTGTTAGACAATAGGCCTGACATTTTCAAACTTGGATACCTAAAGTTAGCCACTGAAATTCATACTCAGGCACCCAAAATAAGTGGCATTATTTTTCAAAATGGCTGAGCAACTTTAGTTTCCATTTGACTCCAGTGGAAGTTTTGCCTAAGTAAGGATTGCCCCAGGCTTTGAAGGATGGGGAATAAAATGTGAAATATAATATAATGAATTAATATATATACACATACATACACACGTGTGTGTGTATACCTAATATAAATGTGTTTTATCTTTTTTTGGAATTAGTTTTTGTATTCAAATATATTTAAAATTGGACTAATCAATTCCAGTTTGTGCCAGAAACCTACTACCAACTGCTGCTGAGCCAAAATGCAGGAGCCCCATGCAGAAAGGAATGTTTCCAAAGTAAACTCTGAAGCAGGTTAGAATTTAGTTTCATAAAGTGTTTTTCTGTCCTCTAGGGCTAAATTATGAATTTATGTGGTGTGGAGTACTAGGAAAGGGGAGGACTCTGCTCCAATACAGCAGAGAGGGAGACATTTTGTTATTGGTGTAATATTTCCAAGTGCCCCTAGACAGCATGGTGTCTTTCTATCCTGTTGCAAAGGTATTTCTTGAATGGTCCTGTTGTTGTTGTTGGATGGGGTATGACTCAGATGCCTCTCTCAGACATGAGTGATTAGCACTGCAGGCAGTGGTAACTGATCCCAACCATTACAATCTCCAGCATCTGCAGCCCAGTAATGGCTGTTCCCTGCATGGTTACATTGCATTGGGAATAGGTAAATTGCTCCTTACACTCTCACCCCTCTGGCATATATCTTCCCATGAATAAACTTAATTGGAACCATTATTTGAAACACCTTGTGAAACAATGGGTTAGCTAGTTGAAGTGCAGTTATTATATAAGGAAAACCATATTTGTTATGATGCTGATAACAGGTCACAATCTTGGACCTTAAAATGTGTCTATAGTGCAAGAGAAAATATTAGCCAGAACAATTAATCTGTCCCTTACTATTTTCAGAGTACCTATGGGATTTTTACCTGTGTATCAATCAGAAAGGGAGAGAAGGAACCTTGATTTAACATCTTATCCAAAGGACGGCATTGCTAACAGTGCAGAACGTATCCCCTAGTATCCCCCTGCAGTGTCAGCATTAGATGTGAGCGAAAAGTAAAAGGGAGGAAAATGGATACATCAAACAATTTCTGAGTATAACTATGATAAAAGCACTTTTAACATGAATGTAAAGATCTGAGCTAGTCACCTGCAGAAACACTTTCTCTTTTATATGCAGAAATAATTGGAAATAAAATGGACTCAATAAGATATCCACACAAATGGTATTACAATATATTATATGGGGGAGATAAAGAGGGAAACCACACATTTGCCATCAATCATGGTTGGAAATTTGTACACTTGCTAGAATTGAATCTATCTTAGTATGTGAGGACCTCACAGTCTGCATTGTATTAATCCTCACAACACTGCTGTGAGTTAGGGAAGTTCTATCGGAAGCTGAGGCGCAGAGAGGGTAAGTGGCTTGCCCAAGTTTACACAGGACATCTGTAGTGAAGCAGGGACTTGAACTCTAGTCTCCCAAATTCTAAGCTAGTTCCCTGACCTTTGGAACAGATTACAAATGCCATTTAAACACACTGGAAAGGAAGGGTTACAAAGTTATATTTTTCTCACATCCTTCTGGTTCCATGGAATAAGTTATTAGGGGAAAGTTTTCATCATGGCACAAAGTGATATAACTAAGTGCCTCTCACTAATATCAGCTGGGATGTGCTGATGAGCACCTAATTCCCTGGGCAGTTCTTTGAAATCTACCCTGCTTTATGGGCATGACACCTGGTTATTACTTACCATACTTCAACTCCTGTGTCCCCTCACCTACTAAGCTGTTAGCATCACCTCCTACAGGTGGCTTAGAGATTCTGAGTTTCAGGTCTGAATGACTTGGATTAGTTAGAACCAGTGATTTGAATCTCAGGAGTGTCGACTTGGCCCTTTATCTTACTGAGGGATATAGAATGGGCACTGTGCACTGTGTTCTTTTAAATAAGATGTTATAAAAACTAAGGTCCTGTACTTGTGTCCACATTAAAGTTCCCATATTATTTTTGGGAGATGAGGGTTTACTCCAATATTACTAGCCAAGTTCCATCCCCCCTCCTCTGCTGTACTAGTTTTCCATATGGTTGCTGTCTTTCTACATCAGAGATGCTTGCAATCCAATGGTGGGTGAAATGATTCATGTTTATATAAAATTAGTAAAGTTCTATAAGAGGAAAGGTGCCACAGAAATGAAATATATTATTTTAATATTATATATGTGTTATATGTTGGGGTGTATGTGTATATATATTTATTAGAAGTAGAGCTATGCAATAATAATCATACCCCCAAAGAAACTGGTAAAATTATTACTAGTACTCTTTGGTACCAGATAGAAAAAAAAAATACTTGGGTCATTTTTGGTCAATTTCACCCTCAAGGAAAATCAGTTTTCAGACAGAAAATAGGCAATTGCCATTTTTTTCACTTTCTAAAGCTCTTATCTGTCTGTCTATCGAGTTGCAAGTAAAGGTCAGATTTGAACATACTGTAACTTCTTCTGCCACTTGGTCTCAATCCAAATCTTACACAGAGATCTTTACTAAAATGAAGGCTTGCTGGCAGGAGAGGGAGTGACTCTTGCACAATGGTGGTAAAGGTTAATCAAAGAAAATAGCAAATATATTAAATAAATATCAAAGATGTACATAAAAATCAAAGAAAATCAATAGAAATTAATCACGTTCAGCTAAATGCTCTAGTTTCCTTTTGGGAATGTAAATACTAGTTAAAGGGATAAGTACAAGAAAGGGGTAAAGAAGCATTTATTGTATAAGGGTTTGTCTTCACCACGGGGAGATCAACGCTGCTGCAATAGATGCAGCAGATATCGATTTAGGGGTCTAGTTAAGACCCACTAAATCAACAGTAGAGCGCTCTCCGGATAACCCTGGTTTTCCAGCTCTCTGAGGCTACGTCTACACTACCCGCCTGAATCGGCGGGTAGAAATCGATCTCTCGGGAATCGAATTATCGCGTCTCGTCGGGACGCGACATTCGATCCCCGAATCGACGCTTGTACTCCACCAAGCGCCGTCGATGGGGGAGCCGCAGAGGTCGATTTGCCGCCGTCCTCACAGTGGGGTAAGTCGGCTCTGATATGTCGAATTCAGCTACGCTATTCGCGAAGCTGAATTTGCGTATCTTAAGTCGACCCCCCCCCCCCGTAGCGAGGACGTAGCCTGAGAAGACTAAAGGAAGTCAACCGGAGAGCGTCTCCTGTCAATGGAGCGCAGTGAAGACTCTGGGGTAAGTCGATCTAAGCTACGTCGACTCCAGCTACATTATTCACATAGCAGGAGTAGAGTAATTTAGGTCAATTTTCCACTGTAGTGAAGACAAGCCCTAAGTCTCTACCCCCAAAACCTGCAAAAGTTCCTGTATGTGAAAAGTGCATAGTCAGTGCTCGACCAATTTGAGCTTCTCTGGCTTCCCAAGCTATCAATATATGTCCAGACAGTTATGTGATTGGTCTGTGAATGTAAGTGTTATATAATTTGAGAGCCATGACCTCAGGCCCATGCATGTGTCAGTAGTTCCTTGGGATGCGATAATTTGGGAATTGTTGTAAATCTACCTTCTCGTGGGTTTTCCCATGTGTGGCATGATCTGTCTCCTAATGTCCCCAAATCCTCCATTTTTATATCATGTAGTGTGTCTAATTATTGTAGCTCAAAAGCCCTCTTGGTGTTTCAGTAGGAAAAAAAGATAGGCATAAGTGTACATAAAATCTGTACAAAGAATTAAGACCTTGTCCGTACTATCAAATCCATGCAGGAGGATCTTTGCGCCTGCACAATATCCCACTAAATTCAATGGAAAAGAGTCTGTCTGCACAGAACCTACAGGATCAAAGCCCGAGGCTATAAGCTCCTTATGGCAGAGACATGTCATTTTGTCAGTAAAGCGCTATTCACATTGCATATGTCACTGTATAAATTATTTAAAATAATTATAATTCAGGAAGAAATAAGCATAATTTGAGAATACAAATGGGACTAGAGAAGTGAATAATAAGGCCTCAGTGGATTTTTCCCAGTAAAATGAAAAAACATAACCTGAAAAATGGATATTTTCCCAACTAAGAATATTCTTCATCAAATTTAGTACATAATATTAGCAATGAGTCCCACATAAATTACTGATGAACATGAAGTATTAGGTTATTTTGTGGAAAGAGTTACCCCTAGAGCTGTATCAATACTAAAAAGTACTCAGATCCCTGGAAAAAAAACACATTTTACTTGTTTTGCACATTTATGAAAATGGAAATATTTTGCTTTCTTACCTTGATTTTGTTTTTAAATATTGAGCACAGAACTGTCATTTTGCTTCAAATATTTTTCTGTGAAAATGTTAAAATTTCTCTCTAAGAAAGATTTGTATAATGAATACTAAAGATTCCTTAATTTAAAAAACAGAAAAAAATTAAATATACATATATTACATACACACAATTGAGGAAACTACAGATTTTGACACTATACAGTGGATCTGAAACTCATTTAAAGTTGCAAATACCAACTGAAACCTAATTCTCACAAAATGGGTCATAGTACTGTACAAAATATTCTATGTATAGTATCTATACTATGCGTTGTGAGTGTTTGGAGTGCAAAGGCTATATCTGACAAGAGAATGCAAGTATCAGGGGGTAGCCGTGTTAGTCTGTATCTACAAAAACAACAAAGAGTCTGGTGGCACCTTAAAGACTAACAGATTTATTTGGGCATAAGCTTTCGTGAGTAAAATCACTGTTGAAAAAATCATTGTTTGTCGGCTCTCTGGTTGCTTTTCTTTTCATGCTAACTCAAAGCTAAGCACACTTTAATTTCCCCTTTAACCAGAGCATATTTTGTCAACTAACACTCCCAGATTCTTTATGTAATAGAAGCGGGTTTTGTAGAGCATAACAAGGCCATGAGGCTCATCCTTATTCTTTGCCCTCATCTGAGTCGGGGGAAAAAGTGTTCCATGTAGCATAAAAATATAAATATTCCTTGATGGAATTTCAAAGATAAGATGCATTCCTATGCTAAATTTTACACAAATCCTTAAATTAATTCTTATTGACAATTAAGCAAACTCAGAAATAGAAAACATGAGGTTTATCATATGCAAAGTCTGTTGTCACTGTAGCTTTTCCTGTAAGAGTTTCAGATGTGAAATAACCAGTGTCCTCTGAGTTATCGGTAGCTATGATGACACAATGCAGAAGAAAGCTGATGAGAATACTCTGAAGCAAACATTTCAGTGTAGTCTCATTGAAAGCCATTAGGGTACATGGTATTTAGGCTTTGTCTACACTGGCAAGTGAAAGACAAAACTTTTGTCATTCAGAGGTGTTAAAAAACCACCCTCCTGAAAGACAAAAGGTTTGCCTACAAAAAGCGACGTTGTAAACAGTGCTTTGTCCACAGGAGCACTCTCCTGCCAACAAAGCTAACGCCTCTTGTTGGGGATGGAATTGTTTGTTGGCAGGAGAGTTCTCTCCTGCTGACAAATGGGCTACACTGTGAGCCTTTTAGAGGCACAGCTGTAGCGGCACAGCCGTGTCGCTAAAAGCTTCGTAGTGTAGACATAAAGTCTGTCTTTCCAAGGAGGTTATGAAGTGGTGAACAGTGATAATACTATTTTTAAAACAATCATCCCTCCTGTTTATCTGAGTGTGGGTGTGGCTGTAGCACATGCGTGTAAAGAGAGAGAGCACACAGCCCTCAGTTGCATCTGTTCAATCTGACTGAAACTAGGGGTTGACCGATAAATGAATGCGGTTTGACTTTATATTACACCTATTCTTATTATGAAAATGAAGCCAATTTGAAGATTAAAAAACTATATTGTGAAGGATGTTTACCAACTGTATATTGGAGATTGGTGAATGAGGGAAGACTAGAAAACCTTTCCTGCTGACATTAATGGGGCAGGTAGAGAAGTGTGCAATATTGACCTAGTTCAAGACAGATTTCTTTCCAACCACTTTACTGCTTCTACTACTAACTTGTTTTTTCACAACTTCCTTCAAATTTAACACTTTCTTTTAAAACTTCAGAAAAGTCACTTTCATGCTGGCCTTTCCTTTGATAAACATAACTTTTATCTGTGATCGTGAAAGGTAAGAGATAGTAGACTAGATATAAATATATACACCAGTATAACATACATTTTACCTTTTTCCTTTATAGATTGTTCCTGAAAAGTCTCAGTTGAAATGATGTTGCTGGGTTTATTTTCAGTTTATCAATGTGTATTTAATAAACCCTTTGATTATTCAGGTTGGAAGGTACTACAGATTTTTTAAAATCTTTGGATGCTTCACATGATACTTTTCTTGTAATATTTCCATTTTCCAATGTAGTGCAAAGAATAATCACCTCCTTCTATGTAGGAGCTGAATACTTCATCCTAAAAAGGACAACATCAGTCCTTTGTGTCCTTTGGATATAGGAATTGCCATACGAGATCAGGCAATTGTTCCTTCCAGTCTGGTGTACTATCTCTGACAGCAGCCAGTAGTCAGTGGTTCAGAGCAAGGTGCAAAAATCCCCATAATGGACAACTACGGAATACATGTCCTTAGGGGAAGTTTCTTTCCAGCACCTATAAGCCACTGGTGCCCAGTGGATTCCACAGTTTAATTCTAATCTGTTCAAATAAATATATATTCCTCTTATCCTTTACGTTTCTTCCTTTCAATTTATGTTTCCTTAGCTTTTGTATTATGAGAAAGGTTAAATAGCATCACTCAATTTGTCTCCTCTAAGTCATTCATTATTTCATATACATTCAGCATCTACTATATAAACTGAACAGTCCTAGTGTGAAGTCCTGTCCCCATTGGAGAAACAATCTTTTCAGTTTCTCTACATGTAGAAGTATCTCCAAGCCTCTGATCATTTTCATCACCCATCTCTGAATTCTCCTTTCTGCAGTAGTCTCTACTGAGACTGGCTGATCAGAATAGAATATTCCAGGGATGAAATCATGGCCCTATTGAAATCAATGGAAAAACTCCCTTTGACTTCCTTGCGACCAAAAATTAATCCTTATTGTTTTGACAACCATTGATTTATAGTGTGATTATGATAAATTTTTCAGAGCTTCGGTTTTCATTTTCTGTCCCATTACTTATGTATCCAAGCATTTTGTTTTGATTTGCCTTTACCGAAACTGGCTAGCTTGTCCCTATTGCATCATGTTAGACTAGTTGTTTTATAACTCTTTTAAATTCTTGTTTGAACACATTTACATAGTACTGGAGGAAGACTCACTGGTCTGTAATTCCTATACTCCATCCGAATACTATTTAAAAATATAGTCACAACACTTATTGCCCTCCAGTCCTTCAGTATAGAAGTTGATTTCAATGTGAAATTGCTCTTTGAGTTTATGTTTTTGACTAACTTACTCATTTATAAAATGTACCTCTGTGATGATCTCATCTTGTTCCTCCTCCATATCAGCTATATTTTCTATCCTCCTCTTTACTATCTGAGGCAGAGTTACCTTAGTAATATTGGCATCCCTAACTGATCTCTGTCTGACTTGAGTGTTCCTTGATAGTTGGTGTTTTCCCCCCACTTCTTAGTTTACACAACCATTTCCCCTCAAAATGTTAGCATTATCTCTGCCACAAAGTTCCCAGATCAGTGCCTGATAAATTCAAACATCATCTTCTCACCAATACACTGTGACTTTGAATTTGGCTGTTTACTTGGAACCAGACACATTTCAAAGAAACCTACAGCAGAGGCCCTGGACTTCAGCCTACTTTCTAATCTAAATTTAGCTTTCAAGACTTCTCTTCTACACTTCTCTAATTCACTGATATCCAGGATGTACTACAGCTAGTTGAGATATTGAATGTGAGGCATAAATTAACTCGAATGTATATGGATAATACAAATAGTTTTGCTGTGATTATGACAAATGTTATTTCAAGAAAAAAATGGATTGGTCTGCATAGAGAGAGAAAAAAGGAAAGAATATAGGTGACCAGTAAATCCTAGACATTGAATTGCAAAGAGGTCATTCCTACTTAAATGGCATTTCCATAATGCATTGCTCATATGCAATATAGACCCTAGCCATATAGGTGGGATCTGTGCCATTTCTAGTTGCACAGCCAGTTTTCATGTATTCATGTATTAACATACCTTCTATATTTTGGCTATGCTTTCTGTCATTATCCCTTGTTTGTTTGCTTTTTCTTATGTCTTTTCTGTCTGTGCGCTATTAATTGGCTTAAATTTATGTAACTTGATTTAACGAAATAGGAACATAGGACTGGAAGGGACTTCTGGGGTCCTCAAGATCAGTCTCCTGCCATCTCAGACAACCACATCATATAATCCCATTCATAAATTTATTAAGCTCCATTTTAAAACAAGTTATACTGTTTGCCCCCACTACAGCTACCGGCTACCGGGAGGCTGTTCCAGAATCTCACTCCTCTGATGGTTAGAACCTTCTAATTTCCAGCCTAAATGTATTCATGGACAGTTTATACTCATTTGTTCTTATGCCAGCTTAGTCCTTTAGTTTAAATAGTTCCTTTCCCTCCCTGGTGCTTACCTGCATGATGTTTTTATGGAAAGCAATCATCATCCCTTTCAGCCTTGTTTTTGCTAAGCTAAACAACCCAAGTTCTTTCAAAAGCTTCATTACTTTCACACCTAATATGCTATTCACTGAATGGTTTTCATGATCTCCACATAGCCTGCTGACAGTATTTTGAATGATCAAATTCCACACTGTCACAGCCTGTCTAAATCTCACAAGTGTACTCCAGTCTCCTGGAAAGCATATCCCATCTAAGGAAGTGTACCCATTCAACCCACATTGGTCCTTTCTCAATCTGCCATCTGCTTTCTGAGCAAGCGGAATAGAGAAAACTGTTCTAAGTTGTGCTTTGCCTAGGGTGTTTCTGTTCAGTGTCTTCAGAATCTGGCCTCTGTCTGTACATCCCATCAATCAGCTCTGGCCTCAAGATGCCGTACAGTAGTGGGGCTCTAAGGGCCAGGGTCTGCTTTACACCAGTCATACACGTATGTCATTTGGACACAAGTCAAGTGGTCAGGCATTCTGCACAATAAACTGTCTGTTTTCAACTGATTTTACTTCTGTCTACAAACAACTAATTAAGCAACCTACTACCCTTACTGCCAAACTCACCTGTGCTCATTCTGTCAGAGCCACTCTCTGAGCTCTAGCTACTGTAGCCATATACATTCACCACCATAGTCTCTGGACATTTCATTGGCAGCAGCCTCCACTGCCAAGAAACTGGATCCAATTCTGTTCTCTAACATTCCCTACTGACTCTAACGGGGCTGTATTGATGTACATGAGATCAGAACTGGGCACTTTGTTTTTGACGCCGAACTATTCCAGTGCAGTTCTTTCTTTAGAAATAAACTTTAAATGAAAACTATATATTCTCAAAACCTTTTTCTTTACAGACTTTTATCAAAATAAACTTCACCTCACAATTTTAAATAATTCTGTTTAATCCCTATTTTCCATATCTCTTTAAGAGAACCATGATTTGTGTTCTTTATAGCTCATAAACTAATGCAGGAATTCCCCTTTCATGTCAACAAAATGAAGTGTGGTGTAATGTTTTCATACTTATGCTACTGCTGCCAAGGACAGTGGTGAGTTTCTTGACGTTATTTTGAGAACATATGTATCTGTCAGAAATGCGTATTGTCACTCTCACCAATGCCATTTTGCAGAGCTGATACAACAGATCACAACATTAAATCACAGTGATTAAGCAACAGATAAATCCACAACAACCAGTTGTCCCACTTTGCATGTGTGCTTTATATCCACCCATCTCTGTTGGAGAGACCATCTCTATTCGAGAAACAATTAGACTCTTAGGTAATTATGACAGCTTCTTATGAATGCTCATAGTGGCATGCTGGTCGATAATAGCTAAAGCATTACATTACACAAACAAAGAACAGAGAATTATTTTCCTTTGAGAACATATTCCTCACCCTACTACTTACAAGCACTTCATGTTTTGCTTTTCAATGCTGCCATTGTGAATAGCTGTAAAACATTTATTGCATTTAGAAAAATCTCCTTAGACTGAAATGGTCATTCTTTCCTTTATCCCTCCCCCCTCCCATATGTTTTATATCTCAAGAGAGACAGCCAGGTGGAATGTTTTTGTGGGGGTGGGAATGAGCAAAATGAGGTTGAGGTATTAATAAGAACACATTTTGATACATAAATGATTTCTTTACTTATATATTTATAGATTGTTTTGTGTAAAGATGCAGAAATGTCCAATTGATTGGAATGCTAATATTCCTATACAAACACTAGTTGGACATGTTACAGAAGTGGTATTTTGAAGTGTTGCAAAAGTAGCTGGTAGTAACTGATAAGACCATTGTGTATACATTCCCATTTGGCTGTGATGAGTTTAAAACAGCCATACAGAAGCCCAGGGTGTGGAAAAAGGCATAAAAAGTGGATGAAAATGAAACAAATAAGCAAAACCAGGTTTCTGATCAGTAGTGATATGTTCCTGGCCACAGGAGTTATTGAATGGATAGTCACAGAAGCTTGTACTACTATTTAAATACACCAAATAATAACCTCTCCGTTCTCCTCAGGAGGAGTGACTTTTATTCTTGAATCCCCAAAAGCCCTTTTATAGTTTATATAAGGATAAGTTATACCTACCAACTCCAGACATTTCAGGAACACTGGCAGTGTACATGTCCTTTGTAAATTTTGGTTCATTGTCATTGATATCATGGATTTTAATGATAAATTCAGATTCCGGCTCCACTTGTCTTCCAGTCTTTCTGTCTATAGCCTTGGCACGTAGCACATACAGGGACTTTTCTTCTCTGTCCAATTTCTTTGCAGCATGAATATCTCCTGTATTTTCATCTATAATGAACAGACTGCCAGCCCCATCTCCTGTTAATATGTATTTTAAATTTCCATCTTCTTTATCTTGGTCAGTGTGTAGCTTCAGGGAGGTAGAAAAGAAGAATTCTATAAATATATGTATTGTTATTACAGACCAAATCATTCAGCATATATGAATAAGTCTGTACAAATCTTGACTGTAATTGGGGTGAGCAGTGGTTATCTTCTGTCTCACTGTTGGAAAAATTACAAATTTGAGACTCAGTCACACATAAAATATCTCTAAACAAATTCATAAGGACACACGGGGATGTAGAAGATAATACAGTAACATTTATAATAACCCAATGATAATAAAAATGATGTGTCTTTCAACAGTCTGTCCAGAAACCCAGAGAAGTCTCCTTATTGAAGATAAGAGACATCTAAAAATCTCAAGTCCTTTTTGTAAGATAAAATAAGTATTTATGTGTAGAATAGAACCAGTTGCTTTATACCAGTGATAAACAGATCGGATTAGAGCTTTCTGAAATTCCCAAAAGCACATGTAAAAGTTCTAACTGAAGAACCTTACAGTTCTATTCCAATTTTTTCTTGAGGTTCATCTATCACAGTTAATGATTTACTCCCTCCCCCCGCCCTCTGGTCCCTTCTATATACAAGAAACAATTTTCAAGAACACTAGGGGGTAAACTTTCAGAGCATTGCATGGAGTTTAGCAGCTCTCTTCCTGTTAAAATTAAAGGGATGCCACATGGCTACATTTTTTTATTCTTATTCTTCTCATCCTCATAATTCAGCACACATGGAAATACATTTCCTTTTTAAAGACATCTGTGAGGTGTAATCAGCACAGTTTTCATCATCAAGAAATCCCAACTATGTTCCATCCTACTGGCATCTGACCAGGATTTGATAACTTGATGCGCCATGATATTATTTTGGTTAGACAAAGCCACATTAAAAGAAAGATTCCTTCTGTCCATTTTTAAACAGGCACTCATCAACCTAAAAAAAACACTATATGTTATAAGTAGGTGTTCTTCAAGATCTAGTTCCAGAAAATTTCCTCAATAGCATTTATTTTTCTGCTAGTATGTTCATGCTACCACTCTTGCTCTAATAGTTTCTATCGCTGCATCTTGTGCTGTTACATCTTCTTAATACTCTGACTGGCTGGGTTCTTGCCAAAATGAGGAATAAAATATTAAATGCTAAAAGATGGAGTTACTGATATAAAGGGTCTGTACTGAATTCTGCATTAAGTACCTATTCCCCACCCCCCTTCTAAGGGCCAAAACCTGTTCATTTTACTCATACTATCAGTGTGGCTTTGTTTACTGTAGGACAACTAGATGAAATAGTTACGGTGTGAGGACAATGCTAATGCCACCTATATCTGATCTATACTATACTTCAAACCACTGGTTGCACTACTGTAGTTAATGGATACTAACATTCCTAAGGTTTACATGGGATAGAGTGAAATCTTCGCCCGACTAAAATCAATGAAAGTTTTACCATTGACATCCATTGGGCCAGGATTGCACCCATAGTGCCTGATCCTGCAATTACATCAAGGGAAGTATGATTCGGTCTGTATAATGGGACATCTTACATGAGCAAATCAAGCAGGACATGAGCTATAGTATAAATGTAGCATTGGCTCAATGGTGAAACCTATATATACACACAACATACAGTATCTCAAAATACCAATATGGTATTTGGACTTTGTGCCTGCGTACTGGCTCTTGCCGGTATGTCGGACCGGACTGAACCGGCTTACTTTCACCTCTGGAACTCCCACTGACTTCAAAAGGAGTTCTACCTGTGGAAGGCTTTCAAGTCAGGGATGAAATCCTGGCCCTATTAAAGTCTTGCTGTTGCTGTTGAATTTAGTGGAAACAGTATTTCACCCTAGGCTTTCATTAAGCTTACATGCTTTGTGCTTTTCAAATTATTATTTTCACTGTTATTTTTTTAGTTAAGGACAATTATTTTAATTACATCACTGATAAATCCTCAAGATCCTTAGGGCTAAATTCAACCCTGATATAAGTGAATGCAATCCCACTGAAGTCAATAAACTCACTGAAGTCATTTCAATCTTCTGTGCTGCCTGGCTGCATCTGGCAATTATATCACCACGTCAATGCAAGCTTGAATTCTTATTCAAAGATCTAAATACTAAGATTTTCTACACAGTATATGCTCTTCATTTGAAGAGTCCTTTCAGCATGGCTTAAACATTTTTTATCTTTATATGTTTTATCAAATAACTCTGCTTTCAGTCACTTTTTAAATAATTCAGATTAAAAAAAAGTTTGTACTGTATTTTGCCTTGTAAATGTTTTAAGTGAAGCTAATAACAGTAAAAACTCAAATTTACAAAATGCTTTTCATTACAGTCCTGTTCAAACAGGAAATGATATACAATCTTGATACTGAAAGTTTGCTTCACCCACCTCCTGCATTGAATATCTGCAGCTGTTAAATTAGTGGACAATGACACTGCATATGAACTAGAGAATGCCCACTTTCATCTTCATATCTTCTATGTTGTTTTCTACCCTGGGAATCCACTCCTTTTGCCTGGGCACCACCCAACTCCCTCTAAAGTCAATGGAAAGTCAGAGTTGGATTTGGCCCATTGTTCTCCATGTGACTTTCCTGTCCTTATTCACATCCCTTCTTGACATACATTTCTTTCGTGACTCCTTTCTTTGATGATCCACCAGTGGTAAATTAATTTTTAATTAAAAACAAAAAACAAAATAGAAGGGACAGTGCATAAAGCCCACTTGATGTTTTGACCTTCGGTCTTTGTAGAAGGTATATTGCACTGTTTTGCCTGTATCTAATTAAGACTGTAAGGCTCCTGGAGAAGGGATTGTTTTCCTCTATGTTTGCATAAAGCTCAACACATTGTTCACACTCAATAAATGCCAATTTGCCAAATTGAAACTGATGGACACCTGCATGGATTCTGATCCACTAATCCACCTATTTAGCATCCTGGCAGACCTTGTGGTGTGGAGGTTGGGAGCTGGTGGGTCCTGTGCTTCCAGAGTCCTTATCTTCTCGGCTACCTGCTTGGCAGGATACTGAGAAGTTGAAAAGCCCCGGAGCTCCAGTTACTAAAATCCTGAGGAGCCTGGAAATCCAGAGAACATGTGTCATTTTGGAAACATCAAAATGTTTCCGTCGTGGGAAGGTTTTAGTGTTCCTAAAATAAAATATTATGGACTTACAGGTCCACACAAAAAAATGTTTTCCAAAAACATGACATTTTTGGGGAACTGGAGTCTCTTTCCCAGGCAGCTCTACAAATAAAACATCCCTGTGAGACTGGATTGGGTATTTAAATAGAGAGAATGCAATTACCCAATTGCAGATTTTATTGATTTAATATTCCTCTTCTTGTAAAAAGTATCATGGAGTTTTTAATGGCCCGATGTGATCTGAATCTCAGCCTTACACCTTGCATAAAATACAGCACATCCAGTAACACTGGACTCTGCAACAGTATCACCACATCAGGGAGCAACGAAGTATTTTTTAGGGGTCTTCCATTCCACTCTTGAACCCTCCTTAGTAGATAAAATCTAAAGGGGGTCACAGCAGAACGTAATATGCAGGCAAAATATTAGTTTCTCGATCTTCAGATGCTCTGTATAGATCATTATTCTGAGAATGCTAGCCTACTTATAGAGAAGGAAGAAAGTTAGATAGTTTATACTTTGTATAAAAATCCATGGACTCTTGGATGATTACATTACACCTCAACTGGGAGAACCTTTTTGAGGAATGCTCATCACTTTTTAAACTTTTCTTATGGAGCATAGGAACTTGATGCTAAAATTCAGAAACTCAGTGACATATTTCTAGGAAACAGTAAGATAGTTTTATTTTCAGTACAAAGCCCAAAAAGCAAAACAGTTTTACCTGGTTGTACATTTTATTTTTTATGTTTCTTATAGCTCTAATTATGAGCTGTTACGTAATTTGTATAGTAGTTCCATAATTTTCCAACAGCATATTTTTCCATTGGAAAATGCCATTTTCTTGAAATATATATTTTTTGTGGGAATGTGTTAACTTCAATGATTTTGTTTAAAAAAAAAATAATTTGAAGAAGATGAAAATGTTCTATTTCAACCTTATCAGAATGGAATGTTTTGATTTTTCATTTCAAATGATTTTTTTTTTGAAATTTTTATTTAAATGTTGCATTTCAATACAATCAAAATGTTTCATTCTAATTTTGAATATTATAAAATATTGTTGAATAATCTATACTTTTTATTTTATATTATGCTATCTGAAATCTGAATGAAACATTTTGATTTTACTAAAATAGAATGTTTTGACCTGAAACAAACAGACACACAATTTGAACAATATATTTTGCAGGAATTTTTGTTTTGTTTTGTTTTGCTTGTTTTTGTTTTCATTATAATTGCAAATGAAAACAAATTTGGAAATGTCAGAATTTCCGACAGAATAGAAATTCCCGATTTCAACCTGCTCTGTTTGTTTTATGATTCAGCTCTTGGAAATATCACATGAAGTATTTACAACAAACTAAATTTTTCAATAGTCAAAAACATTATTTAAGGAAAGATGAAATGAAATTAACTATTCCTTTGTAAAAAGCCCATCTTAAAACAACAACTGGAGCATTCCAACTCCCCCCCCCTTTAAACCTAATTCAATGTTCATGAAAGTTTTGGCCATCCTGGAGGGTAAAGTCCTCTATCTATTCTTTTATCACTTATAGCATTGACAGTGACTTTTAAAGTTTGCTCATGCTGCCTCTTCAATGTACTTTAACCTCTCCATAACAGTTAAGTATCCTTGACCCCCCGTCTGAAACTAGTCACAAAGCTGTCATTCTGTTTCAATAGTGATTTTGGTTTTGGAGACCACCTGCCCACTAGGAATTGTGTGGAGACAATCTGCTCATTTCATGTCGACTACCAGGCAGTATTTGATGTCCAGACATTACTGATTGTAGGCTATGTTTGAACTGGCAGCTTGTGATAAAAGGTTCCATATCCCGTTGGCATTGCTCTGTCAGTAACACTATTGGAAGTATAATCTGCAACACTATCACAAGATTTGTTTTCTAGCAAATGTACAAATCTTTCTACTTGTATTAAAAACTGCAGGGAAATTCATTTGCCTATGATATAATACATAGGAAACTTGCAGTATGATAGTTTTAGACATTGCCATTGTGTTGTTTTTATTTAGCAGTTTTCTGGTTTCCTCACTGAAATAAAATACTTACTTTGTAAAATGGAGCAGTGGCACCATTATCATCTAAATGCAAAATGTACTGCATTATTTTTTTAGAGTGGTTGCATATAGTATTGCACATCTTTATAGCCAAATGAGTCTAGTTATAAATACAATTATACCAATGTCCTATAATTTAATTTTCACTAATCCACTATCACACTATTGCTTCTCTTCTACAAAAGTATTTAGATATTTAAAATTTGAAATTGAAAATACTTCTACAACATTTCAAGATTCAGTTACGCCAAAAGAAGCCCAAAGTGGGTCACATACAAATATGATTTGAAATATGTATGTGTTACAGACACAATATATTGTCAAGCTATTATTAAGATATGGATTTATTACTAAAACCAAGTAATAATAATAAGAAAATAATTAGCCCAATCCTCCTCCCATTTATGTCAACAAGAGTAGTATTGAGCCCAAGGCAAATGTCATCCCAGATATACATGCGTATAATTCAGAAACTTTTGCAAATTTGGGAGTGTGTGGGATGTTCATAAAGAACAAACAAAAAAGGGTCCCTAATACATTCAAACTAGTATATATTTTTTTAAGTAACTAACATTTGATAAAATATTCAGCTCTGCCATTTATCAGCAGTAGAAATTCCTCCCTGTAGGAATATATAGCTTTATTTACTTCTACATGCTCCTTTTTTCACTAGTCAGTGTTTTTAGTAATTGAAAACACCATATTGACTAATAATTTAATTGCCAGATGTCTAACTTTTAAAGTCATAAGCTGTAGGTTTTAGAATCTCTGTGACTAACTTTCAGTTCTGCAGGGAGCTTCAAAATACTTAAAGAGAAAACAGATATGTCAAATTGCAGGGTAGATAACATTCACTCCTGATACCAAATGTCTTTACCAATTTTTTAATATGCAACACACTGTCTGAAATATGTCTGAATTTGAAATATATCCGAATAAAGACATAACTCAGACAATACACTTTAAGGATCTATTAATATTATTCTGACTCTTATACAAATATTTTTCTGTAGGTGTCCTACATGGCTACTTGGATGAATCCTTAATGTGATTTCTCTTGATGATTGTTACACACAAAGACATTTGTGGTGGTGAGAATTAGCCGAGAGAATAATTGAGCATGCTTTGAAAATACGGAAATGGAAATTCCCCCTGAAACAACACCCAGTCCCCACTTAAATGGGATAAGCATACATTTAAAATTATATTTTCTATTCTATCTATTCTGCAACATGGCAAATTCATGTGCCATTCTAATATATATAAAAAGTTGTTGCTTCCAGAAAAAATCTATATGTAGCTGACCCCAGTCAGTATCATCTTACTAGGGATATTACTAGTTCTAATATAAATTTGAGCAGAAAGATCTCAGCAGCTGGCCTCATATTAATGCCACATTCCCTTTATATAAACTGCTAATTGCGTTAGTTATATGGCCTTTAAGAATCTGGACACCAGCAATATTTATGGTTATTTTCCCTTTGTGTATTGTTAGTATGCAAGAATTAAAAAAAAAAAAAAACTTTCCTTACAATGGGTGGATAAAAAAGGGTGTTGACATTGTTGAAGGAGGAGAAGTAATCCTCTTGTGCTGTAGGCATGATATGGCAGAAGGAGAAGTCAGGGTGTAGAAAGTAAAAGACAGCAATATGGCTACAGAAGGTTGCTGCTGAAGAGGAAACAGTCCAATTAGAGGAGAGCAAGGAGGTATTCTGCCTGTTTTCCCCTTACTGAAATTTCACCCTCCATATTTCAGATGTATCTAAGCTGTACAGTAAGGACCTGATTATCAGCTCATTTATGTCTGTGTAACTGAGAAGTAACTCGTGGAGTTATGCTGGCATAAAATCAATACAAGTGACAGGAGAACCAGGATCTAGGCTTCTACTAGACACAGACAAATTATATAACTAGATTTGCAAATACTTACCTGAATCTGAACATGTCATCTGCAATTCATTTCTGTTCAACTCCTGTCACAGCTGAAAAGGGAAAGAAGGACCCAACCCATCCAAAGGAGCCACTTGTGGCTAAAGATGTTGTCATGCACAAATAGAGAGAGAGAGTCTAGAGAACCTTGATTTAGTCATGGGGGTTTAGAAGAGAGACCTGATCTTTTGTGAAATGAGGTGAGAAGCAGAAATCTTGATGCTGCTGAAGGAAAAAGAGAAGGGGGAGGAGGGTGCACAAAGGAGGGTGCATAAAGTAGACATATCCTGCATGGTGGCAGATATTGCAGTAAAGTATACAACTGGTTTTGAAAGCTTTGCACTCTGCCTGCATACAGTAATGATTTTAAAATATGGTATTCTTGCATTGTCTTCATCCTAGGCCCTAATTTTGGATCCTCCGGGCCCCACTTCATTTGCTTCCACTCATACAGCTGTCCCCCACCGCCCGACCCCCAGGCTATCCCACTCCATTCACACTCTGCCCCTATTTGCTACTAGATGCTTTTTATAAGGTGTTATGGTGGCCTTCATCCTCTCCATGCTCCCAGGCTCTCTGGGATTTGCTGAACCCATACGGTTCTCTCATGAACCTATTGATTTCTTTAGCAATGTTCACTGTAGAGCAGTGATGGGTACAACTGAGAGAAGACTGTGCTGCCTTATGGGGAAAGAAGGAGCCTATGATCCCCTCTGCTCAACTTTATGGTTGGGGAAGAGTATGATCTCTTTCATCTCCCTACCATACAGTAGGAGGAAGCTGCCAAAGAGGGATCAAGAGGTTGAAAACCACCATGATTCCTTTTCCAAAGATGATGAGTGGTGAGTCAGTCTGGGGAACTTTGTTGGCAGGGAGAGAAGATACTTAGGGGATTCCGGGCTTAGGTTGGACTGGAGAGAGTACTGGGTTAGATACAGATCTGAGTGGATGTCAACGTGCTTTTAGAGATCCAGGGTGATATAAGAATAAGCTAGAAATAAAGCCAGTTTACTACATGTCCAAAAATGCATTTTTGTTAATATAGGCAGATGGTTTATCACCTTTTCCTCTCTTTATATTGTTAGTACTGTGGACTGATTTTCTGTGTGATCCTACACTCCTTGGATGCTCCTTTTTGTGTTTCAGCAATGGTTAGGGCTTGTCTACCTTTACCACCTGCTTCTCAATGTATAACAGTAATGCTTGTGGCTTCCCTATGAAAAAAAAATGCAATAGCTTGTAATAGAAAGCTACAACTTTTCCACAGTTTTTATTTATTGTACAAAACTATTGAGAGAACTCTAACCCTTTTGTAGTGCTCTACAGGAGAGTTACGAGGTCCTTTCAAGAGGGCATCTCTTCCTATTGAATTCTTTAGTTTTGTAGAGTAATTTCAAAGGAGGCTTATTACTTTCATCTCTGTTACGTTCCACTGTATTTTACCATAAAATCTGGTTTGCTGTATAATTTTATCCTTATTTGCCCAATGCGGAGGGTAAGCTTTTGTGTGTTCTGACATATAGTTTAACATAAGGGCTGGCTTGGATGGTCTTTTTATGCATTCTGGCAGTTCTGGGTGTGTTTCATTGTGTGCTCTGATAAGATCATTTGTGAGAAGGAGCTTGTGGTTTGCATGCAGTTTATTTTATTCTCTTCCTGGTCATGGAAGCAAAGCAATAAATAATTGAAGCGTAAAAGGAGATTATTATTTTGGGTTGAATCTATCACATGTCAGTAGGGGAAACTTGGAAACTGAAAAATATACTGTGAAAAATGAAGCTAAAGCCCAAACCACCGATGGATTTGGTTTTGTCTTTTCATACAAAGTATACCAGTAATTTAGGTATTGCTGAACCCTCAACTCAGTCATCTCAGCACATCTCTGCTCATTTATACTTCATGTACAATTTATGTATTTGAAAGAGGCCAGGCAATTCAGATGAAAAACTGTTTATTTCCCCCCAAAATGCATTATATTCAGCCTCCTAGTTCCCGGTACATTTAAGGTTCAGTCCGTAAATCAAATTTTTAGCATACAAACTTTTCTGCATTGCTGTGGAGGATGTTTTAGGCTTGGTGTACACTGAACAATTATATTGGCATAGCTATGTCAGTCAGGAGTGTGAAAAACACACTCCTGACCAGTGTAATGTCATGAAGTCAGCTGGCTCCAGGTCAGGTTGCCTAGCAACACAATGAGCTCAGGTGGCCCCAATAAATCCTTACTATGAGGCTGTGCTCCCTGATTTGACAGAAGGGCCAACCCCGCCTCCACCATTTAAGCATTGTAGCAACAGCAGCACAGTGGCTACTTAATTCATCCTACGACCACAGCTGTGCCAGACCTGCTTTCTGACCAGCTCTTGCTCCAACCCTTGTCTGCTGTGCTCTAGCCAAAGTCCCTACCTTCCTCAGAACTTCTGTCTCCTACCATTGGCTTCTCTCCTGACCGTGCCTCTGGTTCTGTCCTCTTATTTTGCTCTGCTGCTAGGCCAATCTCTTGTTCTAATCACTAGGTTACACCACCTGCATCTCTGTGTGTGACGTGTAACTATGTCAACATAACTCACAGTGTATATGCAGCTATGTCAACGTAAGAGGGTTTCCTTTGACATAGCTAATTTCATCTAAGCTGGTATAGGTATGCATATATAGCCATGCCAGTATAGTCTCCATTGTGTAGGCATACCCTTATTTTACCTTTATAATTCTGCTTTCCTTGTGGTTTAGGGCAAAAGAGTTATGATAAGTATATAGTTCCAGATTTAAAACTTTGTTTAGTACAGTTAAGATATAGAAATTCATTTAATATGAAATTATATTAGATCATCTGAAAGCCAAGACATTTAGTGTTGTAGATGTAGGGGGAAAAAAGGCAGCTAAGCAGAGTGCATTTGGTGTTCACCAGTCCAGGATAGCCCTAAAGCCATGGACTCTATAGTATCTTCATATTCAAACCACAAAGGGGTTATTTGGAGATGGGACCTGCAATCAAGTGGTGTGGTCAATGAGTTTAGTGTGGATGCTCCCTAGCACAGATTTTCAAACAAGTTCATATATTTTTGCATTGGTGAGAGACTAGATGGTCCCCAAGGATCACAACTCTCAGTCCTGCGACATAACCACTACCCAATACTCTTTTCTGGTTGTTCACATTCTTATTTTCAGGGTAAAGCTGCACAAGAACGTGACAGAGAAGGTGGTGAAATCACGAGAAATTAATTAAATCATGAGAAATCATGAGAAATTAATTAAATTGCCATCACAAATACAGATAACATACAGTTGATCAACATACAGTTGAAATAATAGTTTGTGATCCCACAGCCAATCTGGAGACCTCACAGAAAATAGCCAATGTTCCCACTGTAAGATTTTATAACTGCCCTTGAAATTTAAAGCAGACAATGATACTGCAGTAGCAGCCAATATTCTACTACATTAACATTTTAACTAATTTAAAAGTCTAAAGACAGCTTAATAACTGCAGTATGTCTTCAGTCTGGATTACAGCGGCAATATCTGGTTTGGTTTAATTTCCTATTCCTATGTGTTTAAGCAAAAGTTTTATGTATGTACTAAATGGTAATATATTTACCTGATCTGAATTTGTGACATCAGCACTAACTTCTTAATTAAACATCTCTAGTCTGTGTGTGATGGTAACCTAAGTGACTGTATATTAAAAAAAAGGAAATGACATTTACTTTTCTTATCTTCTGTTTTCCAGCATATGGTTCTTGTGTACAGCATTCCATTGTTACAAATTCTCTAGAGTACTGTACTGTGAAATGTGCTGGCAATTCCTGCTTGAAGGTGCCAGTGGCGGTGATGCTGCTAGAGGAGGGGTAAATTGCCATTCTATTAGGACTGGCTGAAGGGTCTACGCAGTAACTTCTGAGTTCTTCTGATGTCCACAACATTTGGTGAACTCACTTGCTGAGGCCACTTTCTCTTTTCTTCACTCTGGGGATGGGATTCTGGAGATCAGAATTTTCCTTGGCCTCCAGCTTCCCCATTCAGCTGGCCCTCTCCTGTCACCTGCACTCCAGGTTGCAGGGCCTCTGGGCCAACCCTGGCGATGTGGCTGGCTCGTTGCTTTTCCCTACACTCTGAGAATTGGATCCTAAAGCACAGGGTTTTCTCCTCTTTAATCTATTCCATGGATATATCCCTGGGTTGTAGTCCCCAAACCTACTGTATTAACCCATCACAGTGTTTTGTGAGCCAGTATAGATTTTGATTTGCTTGCCCCAAGTCTTTGAATCCAGGCTTACCAGACATCAGAATAGTCCCCAGGTATCTTCACAGTTCTGAAATAATCACATCATGACACAGCATCAAACAGTCACTTTAATCAATGATTGAAACAGGTAACTAAGGGATGTGGTAAATTCATCATCACATGGACATTTTAAATTGAGAGCATTTAAAATGTCTTTCTAAAACATCCCTTCAATGCAGGAATTACTGGGTGAAATTCTACAGCCTGTGTTATTCTGGGGGCCAGACTAAAAGTCCACAGTGGTTCCTGGTGGCATTCAAATATATGAATCATAAGGGTTCTATGAAGGACTTCATTAGTGAGGGCAAACTGTACAAGTGTGTGTGTGTGTGGAGGGGGGGTAACTTTATGTCTTCAAATCAAGACTAGGTATCTTTCTGGAAGATATGTTTAGTCAAACACAAGTTATTGAGTTCGATACATGCGTGAAATTCTGTGGCCTGAGATATACAGCAGGTTAGACTAGACAATCCCTTCTGGTTTTACAGTCTGAGACTCTGAATATTAATCTATGTCTTCTGAACCAAATGTATAATATTTACATTTAGCTCAGAAGATTCTAATTCAGATTATTTCCAAACCATCCACCCACTCCTACTTTTCTATGAATGACCAAAATGTACACAGATGCTCTAAATTAAATATTCATTGAAGCACTGATTTGAATTTGCGTCTCCCAAATGCCAGGTGAGTGCTCTAAGCACAGGGCTAGAGAATCATTCGCACTCTCTGATCCAATGATTATTCAACCATTTTGTACAGCGTGGAAGTTTGAGAGAAGCTCTCACCAGACTACGCACATCAGAGTGTCCTATAATACAGTGTTAGGATACATTTAGGAGGGAGACTCAAGTTCAAAACACTTCTTCACAGCAGGCAGAGGTGAGAATTAAACATAAGTCTCCCAAATCCTGGGTGTGAGTGCCCTAACCACTTGTCTAAAAGTTATAAGGAGGGCACTCCCTCTTCCCCCCATTATGTGAACAGTGCCAAAATCCCCTTGGAATCTAGCTGAGGAAAAAATGGTTGAAACTATTTGGTGAATTTGCATCCATTTCACAAATAGTTTCAGGTCAACCAAAATTGCAGTTTTTGGCAAATAAACTAGTCATCCAAAAAATGTCACAGAGCTCTAGCAGTTAGCCAACCATGAAATATTTTTCATGTATTTTTCTATCCTGAAAACTGGCCCCGAAGTGATGCTATTGGGGTCTATATTTATTGATTCTCAATGATTTCCATATCAAACATGCTCAATTGATAACTAAGGTTTTTTTTTTCCTGAACTGCTAGCTCTGCAAACTGAAAATAAGTTTTTAAAATAGTTTAATCCAATTAGCCCTGCAGAGCCAAAACACCCAAGAGAGTGAACTGGATTCTATTTTTTCTTGTGCATCATCAGCAGACTTGTTTACTGTGTTTCAATGAGTTTCACTTTTCAAATCTATTATTAGCACTGAAGGCCTAACCAAACTGAGTTCTTTCCTTTCCGTTCTTCATCATCAGTACTAAAGGTTCTGCAGGTCATATTTGGCCTTCAGTGTCACTCATGTAAACTGACTGCCAATAATAGGTTTGCACAGGTGTAACTGATTGAAACACAGTAAACATCTCCATCAAAGATGCATAAGGAGGAATAGAATCTAGATTAAACTGCTTTAAAAAGTATTCTAACAGCAGCAGACCCGATAGTTAAGAATATGCTATTTTTATATAGTCCTAGTTAACATAACATTATATATTGTACAAGAGTTTCTGAGTGAAAAATACAGTGATTGCTTTAAAAAACAAATCAAAACAATGTTCCGCTATAACATCTGGGATAGCTCAGCAGTGCTAGTGGAAGAGAAAGAGAGAGAGAGAGAACTTGATGTGTGGTATTGGTATTTTTTTATTGAGCCCTCTACTTATGGACTATAATGATATAACAAGAAACAATGGAAAATAATAATTTCCCAAAACAGATGCACAAATTAAGGATCAGACTGTCAACTAAATGAAGAAAACAGAGAAAGCGTTAGAAGAACCACAGTTTCCTAGTCACTCACCAAGCCCAGAGTAAGGGTGTTATTCGGCGCTCCCCATGCAATAGACAAATCCTCAAAACATTTTGAAGTGTTGTTCACTAAAGATTTTTTAAATAGTGTTTTGCAAATAAAACTACATAAAAGATTTGCTATTCTTACTGCCTACTTTTTCCCTCAGTGCTCTCAGCTCACTGATGAGGGAATCAGACACTTCAGCCACACCATCTCAGATGCACTCTCTTGCTTTATTCTCCTCCTAGAACCCCTCCCTTGCTGGAGTACCCTTAGAAGCTTGGACAAGATAGACCACTAAATCTAAAGCCATGAACATGTCATGGAGACCGGTGTGTTGAATTTGCAGTCTTTCAAACATTTACAATGTTCTTAGGGATTTTCCAGCTGAAGCAAGTCTCAGATTCTTTCAACCATAACTGTGTGCTAATTATGACTTTTGCCTGGGATTCAGTTTCTTTAACAGGTTCTGTTAGATGATTTTGCCTTTCACAGAGCAGTGTTAATATATGGAACAACTTAAGAATTCTTTGACAGCCTGGTATTTAGGGATATATGGTCTCGGAATATCTCATAAAGACATGCTACCCAGGAGAACATCTGTGCTTTACAGGCATATCTTGCTGCCTCTATTAGCAGGGGTATAATGTGGGGGAAGTAGGGGACCCCACTTGGCCCCTGAGGGGAGCTATAAATTTGGCCTAACTGCCTCGCCATCATGGGTGTTATGAGCCCATGCACTTGCTTGCCCCCCCTCTACTCCCCACACCTTTGCATTCCTTCTGATGCCCATGGGAACTGGGCAGCCCCAACCTCCAGGGAGAAGCAAAGCATGGGGTACCAGAAAACCCCCGTCCGCAGGAGGGTTGGAGGATTGGATCCAAGCTTATGGTGTTTCCTAGGGAAGTGGAGATGCAGGAGGAGGAGGATGTCTGGGACTCCCAGAACTGCCGGCCCCTGGCAGGGATGGTGCTCTTTAGCCTGACCACCTCTCTGGGTAAGAGCTTGGGATTTTGGGTGGATGTATAGGGGGTAGAGGGAAGACAGCTCAGAGCTGAGTGCAGGGCAATACCGGGGGACGAATACTTTAATTTTCAGTGACTTATTGATTTTGCCCCATGTTGAGAAATGTAGAGCCTGATTTCTTGAGTACTTAGCATCTTGTAGGTACACACATCATTACTATTCCATTGAGGTGGATGAGTAAGTAGTAGTATCCTCAGTTTACTGGTGAGAAAACTGAGACAGAGAGATAGTGACTTGTCCGATGTCAGACATCGAATCAGTGGTAGAGCTAGTATTAGAACTCTGGACATCTTGACTCCCAAGACAGTGCACATTTCTCCAGACTACACTGACTTACTGCTAGAAGTGCTGAGTATCCATCCACAGCTCTCATTCACTTCAGCTGTCATTGCAAGGGCTCACAGTTTCTAAAATTTAGGGCCCAGGGATCTCAAGTTCGGCACCCTGAAAATGAGGAACATGCAATTTGTGTTGAAAACAGTGACTTGTTCAGCCTCACAGAGGAACTGTGTGATACAGGTAGGAACAGAAATACATTATATTAGGTGGCATTCACCTGCCTTAACCACAAGATCATCCCTGCTGTTGCTGCAGTCTCTTTCTTTACAGCTACCTCAATTTCTAGCGTGAATAAGGAATTGATCCTAAAGAAAATAGCTTCATTCACTGCACAAACTTGATTCATATCCTAAGCACTGAATGAGGGAAGGATCCTGTGGAAAAAGTCATTTGTGATAATGTATCATGAGGCATATGCAGAAAAAGACCAACATAAGATTTCACAGACAACCTTAAATCCTTCATTTCCTAATTTTTGAGTGCTTAGTTTTACAATTTGAATAATTTTATTTTAACATAGTTTTTGTTTGTAATTTCTTAGGGTTCTTTTTTTGAAAAAGAAAAAAAGTCAAAACCAAATTGGTTTATGTGCAACAGTAATACACCCATCCTTCCAATCAATATGCATCAGGAACCCTAAAGGGTTTGAACCCTAAATCTGAACACTGCAGCATAAGCCTCTGCTTGAGCTAAAAAGGACTAACATTATGTAACTCAGCTCAAACAGAGGATTTATGGGAGTCCAGCAAAAGGTACCTCTTTGATCCCAGGACTACCCCGATGCCAAATTTCAAAGTCATCCTTAAAATTATGGATCTGTAAGAGCTTTTCCAAATAAGTTTGCAAGTTTTTTTTTTAATGGAAAGTGTTAGACAATGTAAATCTATAAGTTGATGCCATTTCCCCTACAGTTGAAATTTATGCATGTAAATGGAGAACACGTAAAGAAAGTTGATGCAGAGTTAAGGCTGAAACTCAGTTTCCATTATAATCCTGACATTAGCCCCCTCTCTTAAATCACAAAAAAAAAAAAAAAAAAGGAATCTTTGCTTCCATATTAGTATATGAGCTCTAATTTTGAGGTTGAGTTTTTCCATGAGATCTGAAGTAAATTAAGCAAGGGAGGGGGCTCATGACTAATGGCATGTTAAAAATATATCTGTTTATGAGAGGTTAAAGAGTTTTCTAACTCATTTTGCCACTATGTAGTATGAAAACAGAAAGGAGAGACTTCAGCTGTTTCTTCAATTTGAACCAGTATAACTGAGAATATAATTTTGCTCACACTAAATCTGTTTGCCATTGCAATACATATAAATAGGTTTGGGAGGATTAGATTTTTTGTGGTAAATGTTGGTAAATGTCAATTTCACTGTAAATCCTCCCACACTAAAAAAAGACAACTTTTTTCCATCAATGATAATCGAAAATTACCAGATAGGCAAAGTAAGAAGAATGCTGCTTGAGAACTTATTAGATTTGGATTTAAGGATATTTACTATGTATATATTTATAGGTGTGTGGTTGATAGTTTGTATTGCAATGACTATAAAGCTTTGTCTACTGTCATTAAATAATTATTGTCTCACTTCCCCGGTTGTCTGATTCACTCCATAATTTCCCCCACTGTGGAAATTTACATCAATAAAAATAAAAAATAAAAAACTTAAAATCCATAATGTTGCATAGCTGTGAAAATTTAAATCGATAAACAAAAAAGCTTAAAAATAAACATCCATATTATCCGTTGAAATTATAAAAAAAAATGAATTCTGCCAAGTCTACATATAAAGCAACCCTTTGACTGTAGCAATGCATACCTATAAGAATTGATTAGAGATTACAGATTGCTCTGCTGATTGGTATACAGTATAGTGTTAAATTGACAGATTATCTTGGCTAGACATATCATATCACTCTTTGAGGCTCAGTACGTTTCTATTTTTTGTGCGCTGATTCATACAATGGACAGGATTTGATGTATCAAACGTGTACAGGGAGGCAAAGAAAAGATTTTATATTCTTGACAGTTGCTTGTTGACAGCTCCCCTTTTTTCCCTTCAAGGTGACTATACATAAAGCCTTTCTGGGAGAGACAAGAAGTTGCACAATACCACCAGCTGATGCAGACAGTTAAATTGCCCTTTCTAGGTAGTTACATATTGATTTGCTCTGATGGGTTTCGCACTCATTTTATCACTAGATTGGCAGATAGTAGGAAACCACAATACAGTCAAAATGCTTCCCCCTTTCAGCATCTCTACGATGATGTAATCAATGTGATTAAATATAATGCAATGTGGAAAGCATCTCAGGAAATGCCTTTTGCCCCCTTTTTTTTACATGCCTGATAAGAGGCAAATGATACATCTGGAAATTTCTGGCGTCTAACTCTCATTTCCAGTGTCTTAAACTTGCAGGAATAAGTGATAAAGCTGGGGCATTTTTATGGAAAGAAAATCTGGTCTAAGACGTAGTGTGACCCATATGAGGCCTCTGGTGAGTGTAATTATTTAGGGAAATTTCCACATTTTTTGAGTGGAAAGGGGGAAACTTTTCTGGGATGTATTGATTTTTTTTTCTTTAAAGGTGGCCGGCTATAGCTGCCCAGGCCCTTGAACTATTAGAATAAGCCCCAGGGGAGATGGAATGGTGGGCAGAGGACAGGAGGGACATCAAAATTGCATGATAAATTTGTTTATATCATGTATATGGATAAAGATGGTGATATCAGTCTTGCAAAATTCTTAAGAAAACTTACCAGACCAGACACACATCTTCCTTCCCCACACCACACAGATATCTATACAACTGTGCATACAGACACATATCCCTGGGTTTCTCTCATACACATACACCTTTACATTATTATCATTTCTTATTTCTATTGCAGTAGTACCCAGGAGCCCCAGCCATGGATCAGGAACTCATTGTGCTAGGTGCAGTACAAACAGATAAGAAAAAGTTGGTGTCTGCCTGGGTCTTACAATTTAAGTAAAATATCCCTGTCTTGCTTGGGAATATAAAAGTGTTTGAGAAGGAGGCTGGGTTGAGCAACAATTGAGTTGTCTTCTTTTCTTTTCTTTTCTTTTCTTTTCTTTTCTTTTCTTTTCTTTTCTGATACATTTGTTTAATTACATTTTTTTTCTTCTGTAATATTTTTGGGGTTTCTTTTGTTTCCCATGTGTGGTTTAGTGGACTTTCCTTCCAATCTTGCAAACACATAAGTATCTATCTAACTTACATACTTATCACCCCACACTGCAGTAATTGAACATCTCATGGTATTTAATGTATTTATCCTGACAGTACCCTGATGATGTAGGGAAGCACTATTAACCCCATTGTACAGATAGGGAACTGAGGCACAGAGAGACTAAATTACTTACCCAAGGTCACCTAGGAAGTCTGTGGCAGAGCAGGAAATTGAACTCAAGTATCCCTAATTCTAGCCTGGTTACCTAGCCAATGGACATGCTCATCTTTATGTATGTGAATAGTCCCATTGAAGGCAATGAGATTACCCATGAGTATGAAGTTAAGAACGTGCATAAATACATGAATGGTAGGGACTAAACCACTTCAAACATTTTCAGGTTTTTTGAAATGTAGATAAAATTACTTTTGCAAAACAATAATAATAATAATAAATATTTATTTGGTTTAGTGAAAAATCGTTTGTTTGTTTGTAACACGCTTATCAAGGGATTGGAATTTTTATAAAATGTTCTATTTAAAAAAAAAATCAACCAGCTCTTATCTGGATTTTAGTTTTCAACTCCTGGCCATTCTGGCAGTCAGGGAAAGCCACCACTTTTGAATGAAAGCCCTAAGATTTGGAGCACAGCTGTGGTTTTAAAGACCTTGCTTCCAGGAAATGTTTCAATGAAGTGTTGTCTGTAGAAAATCCAGCTCACTGTCAATAAATAAATACATATGCTCTAAGATTCTTGAGCAATCATGATTCTCAAATGAGCAAACCTGTTCATGGTTTGTTGAGTTTAGCTAATAAAGTAATTGAGACGGAGAATGTTGCAAACTAACATTCCTTTGTTCCTGGTCTACCTTTTTCCATATCACTTGTTAAGGTAAGTATTTCCAAGTTCCAGCGTAGCACCATTTGGGAGGTAATTACCAGCAGGCTGTTGATCTGGCTAGTTATGGTGAGGCTAACTGCTCACTTAAAAACAGAACAAGTTGAAAAAGAAAATAAAAAATTCAGATATTTTGAAGACATATTTGTACTGCACCTTTTTAAATAGAACTATGTTTTCATTTTTATTTTTTATGAAAAACAGTGACAATTTTCATTTCATCCCTTTTCCCTGTGCCTATTCCCCTGCCTTTTCCCCACTCTTTTTCTTCCACCCAGGCCTTCTATTTCTTTTTCCTTTTTTGGCACTGCATGCAATATAGCATGAACGATACTTTGCTTGTTTAATCTTTCCAGCTATACTCTTAGCCCAGCAGAAGAGTCTGTCCTATCTCGGGGCCTCTCCTTTTGTCCCTCCAGACCCATGAACATGATACAGTTCTGCGGTGACCTAGAATCCTACTTTCAACATCTCCGACTCAAAGAATATTTCCAACATACCTCTGAACAGCATACTAACCCACAGAATCCTCCCTACCAGCACTACAAAAAAAAAAAAAAAGGATTCTGCGTGGACTCCTCCGGACGGTCGAAACAACAGACTGGACTTCTTCATAGATTGCTTCCGTCAACGTGCAAAGGCTGAAATTGTGGAAAAGCAACATCACTTGCCCCAGAACCTCATCCATGCTGAACACAACGCCATCTACAGCCTCAGAAACAACTCTGACATCATAATCAAAAAGGCTGACAAAGGAGGTCCTGTCGTCATCATGAATAAATTGGAATATGACCAAGAGGCTGCTAGACAGCTCTCTAACACCACATTCTACAGGCCATTATCCTCTGATCCCACTGAGGATTACCTAAAGAAACTACACCATCTGCTAAAAAAACTCCCTGACAAAGCACAGGAACAAATCTGTACAGACACATGCCTAGAATACCCGACCAGGGGTATTCTCTTTGCTACCCAAGACCCATAATCCTGGAAATCCTGGATGCCCCATCATTTCAGGTATTGGCACCATAACATCAGGATTGTCTGGCTATGTGGACTCTCTCCTCAGGCCCTACGCTACCAGCACTCCCAGCTATCTTCGAGACACCACTGACTTCCTGAGGAAACTACAATCCATCGGTGATCTTCCAGAAAACACCATCCTGGCCACTATGGATGTAGAAGCCCTCTACACCAATATTCCACACAAAGATGGACTACAAGCTATCAGGAACAGTATCCCCAATAATGTCACAGCTAACCTGGTGGCTGAACTTTGTGACTTTGTCCTCACCCACAACTATTTCACATTTGGGGACAATATATACCTTCAAGTCAGTGGCACTGCTATGGATACCCGCATGGCCCCTCAGTATGCCAACATTTTTATGGCTGACTTAGAACAACGCTTCCTTAGCTCTCGTCCCCTAACGCCCTACTGTACTTGCGCTACATTGATGACATCTTCGTCATCTGGGCCCAGGGAAAAGAAGCCCTTGAGGAATTCCACCATGATTTCAATAATTTCCATCCCACCATCAACCTCAGCCTAGATCAATCCACAAAGCGGTCCATTTCCTGGACACTACTGTACTAATAAGTGATGGTCACAGAAATGCCACCCTATACTGGAAACCTACTGACTGCTATACTTACCTACATGCCTCCAGCTTCCATCCAGAACACACCACATGATCCATTGTCTACAGCCAAGCTCTAAGATACAATTGCATTTGCTCCAATCTCTCAGACAGAGACAAGCACCTACAAGATCTCTATTAAGCATTCTTAAAACTACAATACCCACCTGCTGAAGTGAAAAAAACAGATTGACAGAGCCAGACGAGTACCCAGAAGTCACCTCCTACAAGACATGCCCAACAAAGAAAATAACAGAACACCACTAGCTGTCACCTTCAGCCCCCAACTAAAACCTCTCCAGCACATCATCAAAGATTTACAACCTATCCTGTAAGATGATCCCTCACTCTCACAGATCTTGGGAGACAGACCTGTCCTCGCTTACAGACAACCCCCCAACCTGAAGCAAATACTCACCAGCAACCACACACCACTGAACAAAAACACTGACCTAGGAACCTATCCTTGCAACAAAGCCCGATGCCAACTCTGTCCACATATCTATTCAAGTGACATCATCATAAGACCTAATCACATCAGCCATGCTATCAGGGGCTCATTCACCTGCACATCTACCAAGCCAGCAATGCCCCTCTGCCATGTACATTGGCCAAACTGGACAGTCTCTACGCAAAAGAATAAATGGACACAAATCTGACATCAGGAATCATAACATGCAAAAACTAGTAGGAGAACACTTTAACCTGTCTGGTCACTCAATAACAGACCTGGGGGTGGCAATTTTGCAACAGAAAAGCTTGAAAAACAGACTCCAATGAGAAACTGCTGAACTTGAATTGATATGCAACCTAGATTCAATCAACTTAGGTTTGAATAGAGACTGGAAATGGCTGAGCCATTACAAACATTGAATCTATCTCCCCATGTAAGTATTCTCACACTTCTTATCAAGTTATCATAAGTGCTACTATAGTAAGCCATCTTACTTGTGAATCTCTGAATGCTAACAAGTGCAGAGGCGTAAAGTAAAGAATGGTTGTGTTTGAATATCTGTTGCAAAAGAAAGTTAATTTCTAAGGGGGGTTATTATGTTTTGTTTTTAAAAAAGGGACACAGGTAAATGTCATGAATCAAAATGACTGGTTAACTGAATGAAGAGAAGGGGATTTTCTTAGCCAGGGATTCAGTATAAGTGTTGGTTGGGTTGATATTTTATTTTAAGGAAAAGTGAAGTCTGATTCATCCATTGCCATGAAAGTTGTTAAGGACAGGTCATTCATGGTTTGGGATAGTTTTGATCAACATTTTGAGTGACATTTATCTCTACAATGGAGAAGAAGAAAGGATTCTTCTTTAAAAACCTGAGTGGATTTTTATCAGACTGCCCATCTTATAATAGATTTTAGGGGGTGATTTTAATTGTACAGTTTATGAGGGTTCTAATAGAAACCATCAAGAACCTCACCCATTATCAGCTAAGTAGCTGTATTTTATTTTTCAAGCCAATGTCCTTGATCTATTAAGGTATTTTAACTCTCAAGTTGAGACAACATAGTTGGTTGAGCATCAATACAAGCTGTGTCCTTAACAAGACTGGACATGTTTTATGCCTTTGAAAAACTCACGGAAATGTATTGTTAGTGACTGTAACAGAGTGGCTTGCCCCTGGGCTGGAAAGCCTGGGGCTAAGCCATTGGAGTCAGGAAATTCCCTGTGAAGGGCAGCATGTGACTGCAGTAAGGGGGGGAGAGAGGGGAAGGAAAGGGGAAAATGGAAATGAACATGAAAATTTAGGAAATTGCAGGTAGTAAGAAAGGCTCCTGCAGGGATGACTGTGATACCAGAGGGTCTAGAAGTCAGGGTCAGAAACTTGAGACTCCAGCCAGTGAGTGGCCTGCCAAAACAGGAAAGGCCTGATGCAAGAAGGCCTGGAAATAGGGTGACTTGGAGACTGCTGGAAGGAAACAGGCTCCAGCAGGAAGACCTGGGTCATGGGGTTTCCCTACAGACATGAGTGACCCAACAAGAGGGTAAAACTGATGGATTTTGATTTGAGACTTTGAGTTCTGTTTCAGAGCTTTATTTATGTGAATAAATTCTGAGAAAGGGTGGTGAATGCATAAGACAAGCCTGCACTGAGTTTCTGTATGGAGCCTTTTGAGGGTATGTCTGCACTGAAGTTAAAAACCCACGGCTGGCCCAGGCCGGCTGACTTGGGCTAAGGAGCTGTTTAATTGCTGTGTAGATGTTTGGCTTCAGGCTGGAGCCTGGGCCTAGGATCCTGTGAGGTGGGAGGGTCTCAGAGCTCAAGTCTGAGCTGCAGGAGCCTGAATCACCTGGCACAGGTCAGCTGCAGGTGTCTAATGGCAGTGTAGACATACCCTGAGGGAGAAGTTATTAGCAAGGAACTGCAGAGTGACCTCTAGCCACAAGGCGGTGCTCAGGATGCACCTGAGCTGTGTAGTTGGCCGCCCAAAAACTGAGGAACCTGAATTCCGTATTGTCTTTAGAAAATGTATGTAATTGTCACTAACAGGCTATCTGATCATAGCCTGGTTTCATTTACTTTAGCTTTGCCTTTTCTGAAAGAATATAGTCCTTAAGGGCACTTCATTTTTTTTATTGGATGCATGCTTTGGGGTTTGTTTTAATGTTTTCTGGGGAGATTTGGCTAAATCTAGACATCTTCTTCTTTTCTTAGGCAGTAGTGGATGGTGGGTAAAGTTCACATGAAATGCTTTTGGCAGCAATATGTGCAGCAGATAAATTGAACCTACCCCAGATCATGAAAGAGTTAGTGAAAGAAAGAATAGAAACTAATACATCATTTTATAATCAATATGTTGTTAGGCTACGTGTGAGCCCAAATTATAGAAAACTGCTCTTGATAGACCTTTTGGATAGCAGGGTCCAAGCAGAGCTGCCCAGAGGATTCAGGGGGCCCGGGGCAAAGCAATTTTGGAGACCCCTTCCATAAAAAAAAGTTGCAATACTATAGAATACTATATTCTCGTGGGGGCCCCTGTGGGGCCTGGGGCAAATTGCCCCACTTGCCCCTTTCTCTGGGCGGCCCTCGGTCCAAGCTGCACAAGTTAGAGCTAGATTTCAGAGGCTTAATGAAGTGCCCGCACCTACTCAATATTCCTTTGGACTGTAAGAGAAAAATACTGATTAGAAGATAATTAGCCACTTTAAAATATTATTGAGGTGAGAGCTATATGATTTTGTGGAAATCCAGAGATTTGTAGTGGGGATTTACTCACTGCAGAGGCTGAACATTGGACTGAAACAAAGCAGTTTATGGAGGAAACTGCATGGGCCTCGAGTCTTTCCCGGATGGTGATGCCTCACCTCTTCTCCTGGCTATTTCACTTTCTTTATGAACATGTTGTTTAGAATTTAATAGAGAATGTGATTCTTTCTCTAGGTACTTTTTGTCTACCCTATGTCTCATGGAATTCTATAGAATGGTTAAAAATCAACTATAGAACAGATCTGATTCTCTATTAAATTCTGTAGGTTTCAGAGTAAATTCTATAGAACCCTGTCAATTTGATCCTTGCTAAATTATATAGGACTTCATAATAGTAGCAGTGCAATTTCCATAGTCCCTGCAGAGAAGTCAGGGGATCTGCTGTATCCCTACCCTTGCATATAGATAGGGTGTGGGGATGTGGAACTGAGTTTTGGGAACATTTGATCCTTCCCTGTCGAGGGGAAAGGAGACCTTGGGACCTGTGGACCCAATGGGTGTGATTTGTATTCAATATTTTTATTGTCCCCAGAATCACTCACAAAAAAGTATTGACCCCCTCGCTTCTAAAGGTGTTTGTGTTAGGATTCTTACAAGGAAATCTATACACATAGCTGGGTGAATAACTCTTTGTGAACAATTCATTACTATTGTGTTTGAGAATTGTCAAATGAATTTGACAGCTTTGCTCATTATTCACAAGTATTTAACAAATTTAAGATTGTGGATTACTCAGATGAATAATGAGATTATTCAGCTTGGTATTAGATACTAGTTAGTCATTCTGTGTGACAGGTCACTTTAAGTGACATGTTAATGTTTCTATTCCCAGTTTGGATGGCCTAGCCTTTAATCAGCTCTGTGACTCTGCTTGCCTTACCTTTGCCTATTTAGATTGTAAATTCTTCGGGGGAAAAGCTGTCTCTCCCTATATGTTTATACGCTGCCTAGTACAATGATGCCCAGCAGCAGCAGCCTCTAGGCACTACTGTAATATAATTGAGATGAAGAAGAATACAGAGAAGGGCAAGGTTAGTTTAGTCTGCCTTTGATCCTTTCAAGGGCAAAGGAATGGGAAGCTCAGGCGAGAAAGTGAGAGAGGAGTGAGCCTAGAGAATTTTAGGACAGTCTAAACTTTTCTTTTTTTGTCAATGGACAAGTGTTGTATTTGGCTAAATATGTAGATCCCAGATTGAAAAAAATACCTGGATCCTTTTCTGACCAAGTGTGTGGGAAAGGGGAGAGAGACACATGGCAGATATATTGACTGTTCTGAAGATTTACATTCAATTTTCTCTTGTCAATTGATACAAAATAATTGCATGTGGCATATGTGTTCTACTTGTGAAAGATACACTATGGGCTGTGTCTCCTATCTTGTTAATTTACCCAGTGCCCTGTTTTTGGCGAACTGTATTAAATATGATATATATGTACCCTTTTTCAACAATATTTCCTATATCTGCCAAGTGTGTTAACTGAATTTACTGATCTTTTTCTATCACATATCACCATTCTCCACTGTCATTGACAAAAGCAATCTAATAATAATTGGTAGGACATGCATGATCTGTTAGCATACCATTATCTTAATTAATAGCCTCAGGACTAGGCTTAAGGACAGGGAAATTTTGGGTAACTGTTGTGTTTGTGATCCATCCTATGAACAACATTACATAGAACAAGTATGTTGACTGAATTGACTCATACCCGTTTCCTGTCACTGCAGTCAAGATTTAACATAGTTATTGTTACAAACAGCTTGTAGTAATTGTGTTCTTGCTTGGTTCTAACCACCAAGTGTATTGTCAGATCTCTGTAATAACTTGGGATTCTCCTGCTGTGTTAATATTAAACAGTGTCCCATTAATAACTACATTTCCTGGTTACCAGTGTACACAGTGAACAAGAGAGGTTCTCATAGCTCTGAAGTAGCAAGTGGTCTGCATGAGCCAAGAATGTATGATTAAGCCACATGCATTTGCTATGAAGTAGACATAAGGACACCACCAACACAGATTCTGTGTGCCTGTATGTTAGTGGCAAACCACCGTGCTGTACAGAAATATCAGTATAATTAATACATTTTGAGTGGCAAAAGCAGGATTGGGATGGGGGGATTTTGAATACAGAGGATGCAGTGTATGCTCTTGACTGGTCACAGGATGGTGGAGAGGAGGGTTCATATATTTTTGTCATGCTTGTATGAGTGACATATTGCTGCTAATGCTCCCGTTGCTTTTGGCAGAGTTCTTGTCCTGAATCTTCTTACATGATATTGCATAGTATGGAATCCATCTTTCACGTACTGGAGTCAATAGTAACATTCCCATTAACTTCAGTGAGTGAAGGATTAGGCCTGATTCTTGTGTGATATGATGTGATGCCTTCTATGTGATGTGGCAAATAATAACATGGCTTCTGATTCTGTTACATAACTTGCATATATTCACTGCAGTGCCTGTGTGAAGAGATGGGTTTGACTATATTTTGCTTTAGTGTAGCAGTTGTAGCCAATGACTTTAGTTTATTGTTAATTTATTGTGTGATGTTATGATTAACTCACATGTTATGTCATATATAATCATCGTGTGCTAAATAGAGTTAAATTGTAAGATTATAGAAGTATAAGATTGATCAGTAGTTAGAAGGGATAATTATGTAGAAGGTAGCTAAGTAAGGAAGGCTGAAACAAAGACCTGTAAGCTGAGGCCTGTAAGATTTTAGGTTTCAGAGTAGCAGCCGTGTTAGTCTGTATCCGCAAAAAGAAGAACAGGAGTACTTGTGGCACCTTAGAGACTAACAAATTTATTAGAGCATAAGCTTTCGTGGACTACAGCCCACTTCTTCGGATGCTAAGATTTTAGCTTAGCTATTTTAGGCCTTACGGATAAGAAATACTGACATAAGTAAGTGACCGAAGAATAACTCTATACCATAAAATTATGGGAAAAGATCTACCAAGGGGCAATATTGGGGGTAAAAAATCCACAGTGAGAGTAATTGTTTTGCTTACAAGATACCCAGCAGTCACGTTTCTCTAATGCATGCCCTAACTGCAGGGTACAATATGTTCGTAAATGCTAATGAGGTATAGTCAGACCCACATTATAAAAAGAAGGTGCCCAGATTAGGAAAATTGAGCTCCCTATTGAAAATTCCAGCAGGAACCATCCCTCTACAAATGATCAATTAGCAATGCATCCATCAGACCTTAAGAATATCATTATGGATGTGAGCATAACTGTATTTGTAACTTGTTCATAGGGCTTTATAGGATTTCTATATGCATGAGTAATCATAACTTTAACTGTAACTTTAATAAAACTTGTAAAAACAGACTAGACCTTATACTTGTGAAATGTATGTGTGGTCACCATCCTTGGTTTTTATGTGTTCCTAGAGACTCTAAATCTGAAGCAAGTAGCAGAGGTGACTTTCACTCTGTTGAAACTGTAGCTGAACCCACGGTGGTGTAACACCACATTACAAAATTCACTTTAAATAATATAAAAGGCTACACAGTGTACAATGCACATGGGTGCGAATGCGCATACACACACACTCTGAAGACAGATCCTGGGAAGTACTGCTACCCTGTGGAAGCTGCAGCTGCTGCTGGAGATAGGGAATGATAAGGATGATTGCTTATTTCCTCCCGCCCCCACAATTACGACCAACTCTTCCACCTTCTCATGGATACTGTTGATTTTATTTTATTGTTCTTCCTACTTCTCTGCCAAAACCTCCCTCCTTCCTTTTCCAACTCTCAAGCCACAGATGGCTTTTAGGAGACGGCCGTTGAAGCACTTCTGATGTGACTCCTTATGCAAATAGAGCTTCACACCAGTACTCATAGCACATTTTCTCTTTGCAAGCCTTCTTGTGAACACTCTCTCATCACTTTTAAAGAAGTGGCATGAGAAGTTCCATGTGTTCCAGAGGAATCCCAGTAATTGAGACTCCATGAGGTACTTGAAAGTTTCTGTGGAATATGGTGCAAGTGTGTTCAGAAGTGATGACACAAAATTGGTGTTAGTTGGTGCTGCACTAAAAGTAAATGGGGATCCACAGATATAAGTCAGGTCAAAATTTTAAGTGACATCAAAGCATAATGCTCACCTATGTGTGATGTATTAAACATTAAATTTATAAACATCTTTCATATGCAAGCAGGTAGTACAGCCAAGTAATCCAGTCCCAGCCAATTCCTACTCACACATTGTTATGTCATAGGCAAAATACACTAATGTAGTTCTACATTACTCAGTGGGACTTATCAGAAATTGAATCCACTATAGAGCAAAATAAATACTAATTTTTGTCAACTATCTGATCCTCTAGCAAGTGTACTTACAATAAGAGTTTCTGAATTCATTTCATTCTCTTTCTAGTACAACATTATTATATTACTCTAAGAGTCCTTCAGTTTGTGTCTGTCCATATTAAAGAAGGGCTGGCTAGGAATTCTTGCTACTCACTCATCCCCATGAGTCTGAATAAAAGTGTTCTCTCCTCACATGTAACACAATTTGCTAATTGCCATCAGTTTCAGATAGAGAATACTAAACTGAGACTTAGGCTTTTCTCAAAACAGATATTGCTCTCTGAATTGTTTAAAAAAAGGGAAAAAAGAACAAAAAAAGCCTTAGATGACTTTCCTGTTTATCACACTTTGGGCCTGCTACACCTCTCACACCATTTTTATGATAACATAACTGACTGAAATGGAATTACCCCTTTTTACACTGAGAGCAGAATCATATACATTGTCAGATCATGAAACAATCTCAGGTCTTAAGGCTAATACATAATATGGGGTGTGTCTCTCTGGGTCCAGTAGTGCATTCCTGAAAGTCAGTGGGAATTTTGGGCATTGAAGGAATGCATGACTGGGTGAGGTGGGCATACCATCTGCTGTAGATTCAACAAAGTTGTCCCTTTCTTCATAGATACATTTTCTTTTTTAAAAAGAGAGAGAGAGAGAGATTCAGAGTCTGATCTCAGTTATTCCAGATTTATACTGTCATAACTCTATCAAAGTCAATCAAATTACTTTGGATCCACACCTGTGTGACTGAGGTCACAATTTGCTGCAGTTTCCTACTTACTGGTTTTCTAAATGGTTTTCCAAGACACAGATTTCTGTTTTTGTGAAGGCCTTGCCAGAAAACAGGGAACATCAGGGCAGATGGTGAGGCACAGCAAAGACTGTAAATCTGAGACTCCTTGATATAAGTATCACCAGGAAAGGCAAGAGGCCAACTTGGAATCACAAAGATGCAGTTACAATTCAGGGATGCTGTTGGAGCTAACAGCTGGAAGAGGACTCACTTTTTTTTCAGACCGTTAAGTAAAGATTAGAGTTTGTTTGCTGGAAAAAGGCTGAAGATCTTTTCTTTTCTCAACCACCATTCTTAATAATATAATGTCTCCACTGTGCATGGATAAAATTTTCATTATTAACAAATGGAATTTTGTGTGCATCTAGTGGAGAATATATCTCTGCATAATTGCAAATATCACAAAAGATTGGCTGTCATTGAGGAACCTATCTTTTAATTCTCTCTTGTAATATTTATCCTTGACAACTGAACATGGACTTGAAATGATACAGTGATTGAAACACCCCTACAAATGTGTGTTTGTCTCACCAGGAATTAGTAATGTTTAGACTGAAGTGTTCCCGTTTCATCACGACATCCCGCCTCCCAGTTCCTAACCCTTCTTGCTCAAACTATAATACATTATGTGTGCTTTGCTTTAGTGCTGTTGAGAAAATAAGACCACCTGTTTTATATAAGAAATCAAGTAAGAAGAACTGTGCAAAGCATCACTTGTCAGATTTGTCAACCATCTGTGGTCTTTTAAATGCAAAGCTTACCTTGCCCACATACTGAGTATCTGAACCTGTGTACTCCTCCAGCAAGAAAAACTGATTCCACATCCAGCCACGTTTGCTGCGGTGCAGGGTTTTCCCATCATCCTGTGACAACCCCAGTATCCTTCCATTTTGTGAATACTTGATAGTCCTTTTGGGGGATGATGTCATGTGAACCACATGAAGCATAGAGGTCCAGAACAGAAATGACAAGCAGTAGCAAGTCCTCATTGTTTGCGGCTTTAGCAAGGATGCTGCTGGGGTCGACGTCTCTCCTGTTTCACCAGAACAAAACTCTTGAAAGGTTGTATTCCTATTTGAAAGGACCTGTGAAATGGACAAAACTTTCTGGGTGAATTGTAATCATCTCTAGGTCAATATACTGTGTTAGAGTATATTTACAGCCTGGTTGTTAAAACTGCATTCCTAACTTGCACATGCGGTTGCCACAGCTGCGTTTGCAAATCAGAAAACTGGACACACAAAAGGCCAGTACAGCAAAAGGGCCAATCATTTGTACAACCACTGGATTTTAGTTTGTTACTGAGGTAATCATACATACAACTTAATCTAATTTTAATATCAGGCTCTTGAAGTCTTCTCCATCCTCCTTTCTCTCCCTCTTTTTCCCCAGTATATGATTTCATGCACAAATAATTATTGAATCAGGTGATATGTTTCTTGATCTTAAAACTTAATCAGTCTCTGGTTATTTAGGTACAATGTTTAGCTGGGTTCTAAATAACAGAGCCAGTCCCTAGCTGCTACTATGATGTTGAGGGAGAAGCCACACAGAAACAAAGATTTCAATTTACTCAATCACATGGCTCACCTTGGCTTTGCCCCTACCTGCCCTTACCTACTATCCCCACCTTCCCCCTCTGCACAGTGGTTCCAGAGAAGCTAAGATTTGCGGTGGACAGAGACGCATGCCTCCTGTGTACCCACCGCCTAAATCCTGCCTTTGCTTATAAAGTTCCTCTGTCAAGGGACTTACTGTGATATAGAGCTGCATGCAGGATTTGTTCAGAAGAGCCTAAATGAAGCAAAGGGCCTCCTGCAGGTCCCCTGAACTGGGAGAAATTATATGTACTAGATGAATTCTGTAAGGTATCTATGCCCAAAAATTCCACTGGAGTCATTTTGCATTTGGAGTAAAGCTGATCTGAAAATGTCTCTCCCAACACCCTCCATGGAGAAACAAAATAAAAAAAGAGGAAAAAGTCGCTTTTGTTTAATTTTTCCACAGAAAACCCTAAAAATCTGGCCAAAAACTGAAATTTTTCAGCTGAAGGCCAAAGTGTTTGATTTGCAAATGCCACTGAGGTGCCTCATGGGAGTTCTCCTTCGGATGACCCACAGCGTCATTCTCTTCCATGGGCTGGGCTCCCTAGCTGGACTACAACTCCCATGCAGCTATATGGTTTTTATTTTTTCTGAACAGCTGCACTCCATTATGAGAGTTCCATGACAATGATGCATCATGGGAGATGTGGTCTGGCTGGGGACCCTGCCCCAAATTGGAGAAAGGCAGCTGAACTGCAGTGGCACCAATTCTGAATCAAAGTTGTGGTTTTCAGCCATAATATTGTTTGTTTGTTTTGTTTTTCAGGTGTCTGTGTTTTTAAGAAGTTAAAATGTTCTGCAGAAAGTAGACACTTTTCACAAAACAATGAATTTAGTTGAAAACAAACTTTCTGTCAACAAACAGTTTCAGTGGAAAATTTGGAGACCTTAATGATTAGAAAGTTAGACTTGATTCTTCACCATGCCTGGCTAGTACAGATCCTTGCATCTGTGGGAAGTCCAGTTTATGTCAGTGAGCCTCTGCATGGGCACACGGATCCTAAAGCAGTATCAAAGCTTTGGTGTGTTTTAGTAACTTCAATCAGAGATTTATCTGAGAAAGAAGTGAAGGCTTGCAATATTTATCACTCTCTAGCATCATGTTTTAAGAACAAAAATAAAACATTTTAATAGGTGTCTAATTTATGCAGAAAATTATAGCTATAATGCAGGAAAATTCTCATTTTCTTCATTTCTTTTTTTAATTGAAGAATTAAAGCACACAGTGTATGAACTCTGATTTGCATAAAACCGTGCATGGACATAGATCTTGGCATAAATTAGAGACCATGTTTTGTTTGAATTCCCTAGGTATATTCAATATCTCATTTTTTCTCCTGTTATTCTCAGTATGTTCCTGCTGAGTTCAGAGAACCATGGAAGAGCTCTCCTGTGGCTAATTTAACACCTGTAAATTCCCAACTTGTTAAGTGAAGAATGTGTCCCGTAATAGATAGTGTGTTACCTTATAATTCAGACTCACCTGACTCAAATCTAATGGAGTTTATTTATTTTGTTTGAAGTGACAAACTCATCTAAGTTTAGTTTTAGTTATCAGCAACTAGAGCTGGTTTGAATTTTTTCAATGAAACTGTATCTCATCAGAAAATCCCAATTTATTGAAACCACAAAACTTTGCAAGAAATGTTTCATTTTGTTGAAACTTTCATTGGGAGAGTTTCTCAGGTCCAGGATGCACTTTTTGGGGGGATCAAAACAACTGAGCCCAGATTAGCCAATAGGCCAGTGCATAGGGCACTCACCTGGGAAGTGGGCAATCCATATTCCTCTTTCTGTTTTGAAGCAGGGACTTAAGCCTCAGTCTCTCACATCACAGCTGAGTCCCCCAATCACTGGGCTATTTGCTAGTCTGGAGTGGGTCTCTCTTGTTTTTCACAATTTTTAATTTTTTTAAACTCTCAGTTTCATCCTGATGTGCAGCGGGACATTTATTGAAATCTCAAAAGTGTTTTCAGGAAGGGCAAATTGTTTCCCACCTAGCTCCGTGAGCAACTCCAAATACTCTGCAGTGAAAATATATATTTGAATGTATCTTCATTAAGCAACAAGAGCAATATACAACATTAAATTTGTTTCTGATCAACTTTTGAATAAAAGTGTTCTTGACAAAATCTAGGGAGTACATTTTACATTCTGCTATGTCTTACTTACAATGCTTAATTATTTTTTTCATTTGTTTGCAGTGTTGTTGTAGCAATGTTGTTCCCAGAATATTAGGGAGACAAGGTGGCTGAGGAAATATCTTTTACTGGAAAAATTTAGTAAAAGAGACAAGCTTTTGAGCTACACAGAGCTCTTCTTCAGCTTTCCCAGAGCTGAAGAAAGCTCTGTTTAGCTTGAAAGCTGGCCCAGAAGTTGATGCAATAAAATATATTGCTTCATCCACCTTGTCTCTTTATTTTTTCATGTCTTTCTCAATATACTTTATTATATTTGTGGAATATATGGGCTTTTTCCTGTTGTTAATTGAACCCCCATACATTCACATCTCTGACAACAGAATCTGCCTTCGGTTTAATTAGCAGGTTCAAGGCTTACAGGATTGCATAATCATTCCTCCCGAATCCACATACTATATGCTCAAGGAAGCACTAGAAACTGGGCATCAGCCAATACACTCTATCTCCAAGGCAGAACCATGGGCCAATGGACATGTCTAACCCACTCAGCTAGCTAGTGTGTAGGTTGAAATCAACAGCAAGCTCTACCCAAGAGCAAGGCTAAAGGCAGCAGCTCTAGGAATTTCTGCAATGAGGAATTCTATCCTGCTAAGCAGTAATTCTTTAACAGAGGATATACTGGAAAGACTGTCTGCTCCCACATTTTATTCCAATCAGGGCAAGAGTTAAATACTGTAGTGAACTGGCTTTCTATGTGGTGCTGCCCCCTAGTGAGTGGGTCACTGGGCGATAGGTCTCGTACTGAAGCCAAACTCTTTCATCTCAATCGGTACAGAGGCTTGTGTTTTGGGAGCTAATGAACCATGGATCTAACTTTTCCCATTGTGTGTGATAATATTGTAGATGTATGCATTATCTGTAGAGTTAAATTTGTTATAATGATGGGATCAATCCTGTCCCCACTGAAAACAATGGCAAAACCCTCTTTGATTTTCAATAGGAGCAGTGAGGCATGGACTGGAAGAAAAGGTTTTGTTTGTTTTCTTTCTAACTTGTGAAATGTATTGGGTCAGATACTGTATTACAGCATATATCCAGCATCTGTTGCTTGGGCCTTCCCCACCATCAAGTCAATCTAGTTTATCTAGCCTTCCTTTTACACAATGGAAAACACATTATTTCCTTAGTTACATATGAGTTAAAGACCTTATTTAGGACACGATATTCATATAAACACTTGAATGCACATATTGTGACCTGCATCCTTTCCTCAGGTTGCAAACCAGTTACGTCTGATGAGCTTGAATGATAGAAAATGAATGCTTTTTGCTGTTTGAGAGGTCTGTGGAAGTAACCTGAAATCATTAAAATCTTCCACTGCAGTGAGTGAGTCTGCTATCAAGTCCTAAGGGAGTTCCAGGTAAATGAATTACTTTCATATGAAAGTCATAATTCTCCTTAATACATTAGCAATTGAAAAAATGGTATTTCTTAAAGCCTTTTGAATGTAAAACATTCTATTTAGATTCATGAGGTGTACTGTGAAATAAGGCATGCTGAGATCAATAGCAGGGATTTGTTAGCAATGATGCCAATTTAAATGTTACTATAGCAATCACCATGGTAATGTATTTAATTAGTGCTGCACAGTCACTCACAAGCATGATATGCGTCTATGGTAACCTTTGGCAACTTTACAATAGAGCATGCAGAATAGTTTGTTTAATTTGTTGACACTGAAATAAAGTTCCATTCCAAATGAAAAGATAATAATGGAATATAGATGCATAAGTATGGTCCATCATATCTCAACTGACTAAAAGTAGTGCATGTTTATCTGCAGTAGAAGCACTAGACATGTCTCTCCTAAGTTTTTACATAAAAATGATGCACTTTTTGTTCTTAAAGGTTCAAAGAACCTACAAAGTTGGGGCACACATTTTATACAGGATACACTGCAGTGTGGGCCTTATTTTGTAGCCCTTACTCATTTGTGAGTAGTCCCTGGCTTTGACTTCAGTGAAACAACTAACATGAGTAAAGGCTGCAGAATTAGATCTGAGATCAGTATTACTTTTAAAGAGCAAGATATTTGTAGATTTCATGTGGAGCGTGTGTCGTATCTTTTTTTCTTTTCTTTTCTCCAAAATATAAAGGATGGGGAAAATACTAAAAAGAACAAAAAGTGGGAAAAATTAATCAATTAAAGTGTGTGCACTAAGAAGCCTAGCTGATGTGAGCCAAATCTAATGGCATTAGCAGAATACTTTGGGGGGTTTAGGGAGACACAAAAGTAGAATTTAAATAGATTTAATGGTAGTTATCATAGACGGTGAGTATTAATGAGCTAGTGTTATACCCAGTGGGGTTAGTGGAAATACTGCCGTTTACTTCAGTGGGAACAGGATTAATGAACAAATGATTCCAAATAATTAAGGACCAGATTTTCAAGTGCTCAGCACCTACAATTGAGGCCAGCTTTTCAGAAGAGCTCTGATCTATTTAGGTACCTCAACAAGGGCCAGATTTTTAAGAACAATCAGCATCAATAGCACCCTTTGTGACAAGAGCTGGTCAGTAATTTTCTGACAAAACAGTTTTTCTTCAGCAAATGCCAATTCATCAAAACCCAAAAATGTTTTAAGAGTGTGAGACCTTCCCTGATAGCTACTACTTCCTTGGGAGATGCAGGGACTTGAACTTGGGCTATAGATCCAATCCTTCTCTCTGGCCCAGGGGCTATTTAATTAGTTATATAAAGTGGAAGAGCTTCTACAGAAGAGACTGAGAGTCCTGACCTTGATAGTCTACTGGTTAGGACACTCAGCTGGGATATGGTAGACCCTGGTTCAAGCTCATGCTGCAGAGCAGGGATATGACACTGGGTCTTACATGTGCTATGTTGCTCTGAGGTGAGAGGAATATCTCACTCTTTAATTGTGACACTTTGGGCCAGGTTTTCAAAGTTCAGCACTCCATGTGCTGCTGAACTGTTTTAAATAGATGTCTCCTTACTTTGGTACTTAAATGGGAGATGAACTCTTTTTTGAAAAATCTGCCCTCTATTGTGAATGCAGCACTGTGTTGAAATATTAGAAAGTCTATTGAATATGTCTATATCCACATCTATAGGCAAATAAATCTATGATGAATGGGGTATTAAAATAAATATTTATCTTATTATTGACATTAGAGAGAGTTAGCATTATATTTAAAAATACCACAAGTCCCAGAGACACTCTAGGTGGAGATACTGGGCTAGGTTCAGCCAAAGAATATGCTGACTTCTTTTTGCTTATCTAAGGTTTCAGACTCTTGCTGATAGAAAATCCACCAATCCCTGCTCCACTGAGCCACTACAGCCCCATATGTGAGTAAAGATGCCAGGAGGATATGCTGATTCATATCTGAATAGTTGCCAGGGGTAAGGGCTTGCTGTCCACTGGCATAATCCCTAGTAGAGTGTTGAGGTGAAAACACTATCTTCCCTCCCCAACAGTGAATCCCTTTTGAGGAGTGGGAGGGTACAGTTTTACCCCACTCTGAGAGTGTTAGTGAATGAAACCCACAGTAGTTACTGACACAGACTTTACAGAGCTCTGCTGTGTGAGAGACGGGGTTACATTAAGTTAAAAAGAATAATTTAAAGTAACTGTTCTTGAGGCAGCAGCCTGCTGAATCACAGAAGGGAGGCCCTCATTTCTTTAAAAAAGACCCTTAACTCCCATTAGCAATCCTTTTTACAGGGTCTTTTTTTCATTAACATGAGGGGAAATAAGAAATGTACCACTTCTAAACCCTTAAAGCAAGGCCTTTTGACTGTCCTCCTTTGATCTTTCAGTGTCAATTAAACTCCACAGGGAACACATTTCACTCTTATCATATAATTAGGCAGCCCTACATTCATATACCATACTTTATTTACAAATTCAACAGCTTTATTGTGTTTACAGAACAGTCTTCAAAACGAAGAGGAAAAAGAAATGTTGCATCAACAGAAGAGGTTCCTCCCCCATCCTCTTCTTATTGCTTCTTCTTTAGAAATATCACTTTTATTTGACATGCACTTTGATATTGATACCCTACATTATGTAAGGCATTTTTGTGCCTAACAAACAGCATAGCTTGAAATTTGCAAATCTGTGGCTATCTGCTTTATATCCACAGATATCTGCAGACCACGTTGGCGCATCACAGATCAATTGTGGATATAAATTTTGTATCTGTGCAGTGATCTAATCATAACATTCTATCTGCCAAAACACAAAACAGAGCAGCACCTCGGTACAGAGCACTATTTTCCAGATCTGTCTGTCCAAGTCAGCCTATGTGCATGAAGCAGTAAGTGTCATCTGTGGCAACATTGTGCTTTAGGAGCTCAAGTGTTGTTAAAATGCTAAATTTCTTTCAGTGTGTGTGTGTTATTTGAATAGATAGTGGTTCAGATCTTGACACCCGTTCTTCCCCACCTTAGTCTAGTCCCTTTACACCATTCTGGTGATACAAATGTGCAGGAAAGTAACCCTATCTCCTGCCTTCCAGTCTGGAATATAGATTTGGTGAAGCTGGCTCTGTGCCAGCCTCTCCACTGGCATATAGTGTGACCAGAGAATGCTGGGTAATTATAGGCTGTCAATCTGCCATTGATCCCAAGCAAAATAATGGAACAGCTGGTAAAGGACTCAATCAATAAAAAATTAAAGGAGGGTAATATAATTAATGCCAATCAACATGGGTTTGGGGAAAATAGATCTTGTCAAACTCACTTGATAGCTTTTTTGGTTGAGATTACATGTTTAGTTGATAATAGTGCTTATGTAACATACTTACGCTTCTTTAAGGCATTTGGAATTGGGACCAAATAACATTTTGATTGAGAAACTAGATTAATACAAAATCAACATGGTACACATTACATGGATTAAAAGCTGACTAAATGACAAGTCTCAAACATTGTAAATGAGGGAAGAATCAGAAAAGAGCCCTGAGAATGATTAAAGGATGAAAATCTTGCCTTATTGTGAAAGATGTAAGGAGCTCAATATATTTAGCTTAACAAAGAGACGTTAAAGAGGTGACTTGTTCATAGTCCATAAATTCTTACATGAGGTTGCTCTAAGCTGTGCCTGGAGCTGACTTGGCCTCGGGCAGTCCCATGTGTTTAAAGCTACCTTTGTCCCCAGTTGCCTCATGTATTCTAATAGACATCTGCCAAAGTGGAAGATTTGGCCCTATAGTTCCAAGAACCCAACACACTTATTGACACGTACAGCAATAGTGTAGGGAATGTCAGTATAAATATGAGGTTGAGATTTTGTGTGTCCTTATGTTTGTCTGGAATGAATCTTTATCATAGCTCCCTTCCATATTGAAATGCGAATTAAATCATCTTCATAATAATTGTTTTGATGACTTGTTCATTTTCTTTGCTTTGTTAAAAGCGAGTTACAAAGAGGAAAACTTGTAAAAGCCTACAGCTATCACCGACGGTAGTTCATAAAAGAAAATTACAGTACCTCAGCAAATCCTTATCACAGACAGTGTTAATAATAGTACTGCTTGTACTCCTGTGGTAAAGGTTGTTTCAGCTTTTCTCACACTCCCTGCTGCCAGCTTTTATAATTCAGCTATACAAGTTCAGATGTTTGTTTAAGCTAGTTCCTACTAAAAGTGGCAAATTGGTAACTCTGAACAATTAAGGTCTCTATTTAGCCACAGGCATAGCACGGGTCCCACTAGTGCAAGCTTCTTCCACTGCCCCATCAATTCCTCATATGTCACAGTGATGGATGACCTTATAAAAACCTGTATAGAGAGTTATGCTCTAACTCTGGCCAGGTGGGATTAATTCTAGGGGTGAGGCAATATATCAGTCTTCTTATCCATTTAATCCTTGGCCTCGCTGCTGAGACTTCATTTAATTGTACTGATATCTTTTTTTAGGATTTGGACATTTGTTCACTAGCAGCGGGACTGAGATCACTACCTCTTTCATCTAGACCACCAAATAGGCTTTACATGACAACTGAAAACAAATTTTGGCCATTGCCTTCCTGGACAAGATTTGAACTGGTGACCTAGAGGAAGAAGGTTCTGTACTTCAGTCTGAACTCCCAGCTCAAGTTCTGATTTCCACTACACTATTATAGAACTTCTGATCTGTTTTGCCAGTATGAATCCAGAGTACCTCCACTAATTTAATGGTGTCACTCAAGATTTATCTGTCTTCCTGCCTCTCACTGCCCTTCAGAGTCAAATACAATAAAAAACAAAGGAAATGACTGCATTAAACCTGTTTGATTTCTCTGACACACTTTGGAAAACATAGGGTCACATTCCTGAATGCAGTGCAGCTGCTTTGCTCCATCTCACCAGCATGATTGAGCCCCAAAACCATCTTAATTCACCCAGAGAGGATCAAAGTCAGGGTGATCTACCAGTGGTGAAGAGCACTTACACAACACAGCATTCTCCCTTGGCTACGTACATTCACACATCCACCCATCACCAGCATAGCAGGTTAAAGGCATCATGTCAGAATCCTGCTCCATCACACTAATCCTCAGCAGTGGTTTTGGCCCCTTGGCTACTCTCAGGGCATGTCTACGCTATAGCTGCTACAGTGTCACAGCTATGATGTTGCCACTGTGGCACCATAGCGTAGACTCTTCCTACATCATGAAGGGTTTTTCCATCAATGTAGTTAAGCCACCTCTCCGAGACATGATAGTTTGGTAGGCCAGGGGTTAGGTCGACCTGAGTGTGAAATTTTTCACATCCCTGACCAATGTGTCTAGGTGCTAGAGTTGTTAAGTGTAGATCAGGCCTAAAACATCATAGAGTATTTAGCCCTGTACAAAGAAATAGCAGTATCAGGGGAATGCACAGGTAAGTCCTAGAGACAATTATGTTAAGGCAGATTATCTCTTTCCTTGCTTTCCGTTGGAAGGGATATTTTTATATGCAGTACCTGGGTGATGTCCCCATCCTCTGTGACATCCTAACCATTTCTACTGCATCAAATTGTGATGTCACTATAGAATATAATGATTTCAGGCAGGGGTTAAGCAGTAGAATCTATTGAAATGCTTTTACTGCAGCTGTCCCAAAAGAGCGTTAATTGTTCCTAAATAGGAGTCTCCAAGCTGAGGGCTAAAGGACTTGAGTGAACTAACTGGAGGCAGCTGTTCATGGCAGAGAAAATACCTTAAACTGCCTGATCACAATAGTGACATTTTGTAATAACTATTACTATTAGATAATTAGTAATAAATAATAAAGTATATTGAAATGTTATTGCCCTGTTGGATAACATTTCGTGAATTATTAATGCAATAAAGTGAAGGTAATGATATAGTGACATAATCATAATGATGTAATGTTGTAAAAGTAAAAGATATAAATCTATAACATTCTTTAATAATATGACCTTTAAATGTTCAGTGGAGTAGTAGTGTCGTCTGATGTCTGGATAATAAAGGGTGCTACACAAGCCTTTTCACATGCTGTAGAGAAAGTGTGTCTTTTTATGTGCATGCACACATATAAGAATAATCAGAAAGCAGAAGTGGAAAAGTTCAAAGAGAAAGTAACGCCAATATTTTAGTTGACACTCAAGCTGGTTGAAATTTTTGATGAGAAACAAGGTCAAAATTTTCATATAATTTTTGCCAAAAAAATTCACATTCCTAGTTGACACACAGCACAAGAAAGTCAGAAATTTAGAAAATTGAATCTAGTGAACCATCTTAAATGTGGAACTGTGTCTAGATATTTATTGCAGGAGTCTGGTGGTATGCTGCAAAGCCTAGGAACCCAAAATGCAAGTTAAGGATCAAATATATTTTATTTCCATGCTTTGGTAGTTTGTATCACAATATTAGGGTGAAGACTTGAAGTAAATGGGAGTTTGGATTCTTACTTCACTGAGACCAGAAATTGGCTCTTAGTTTAAATTATTAAGTTCTAACTTCATTTTGACTTTTTTTCTCTGTAAATGGCCATTTATTTTACAATAATAAGTATTCGTGCTAAGTAGCAAGCAGTCTTTAAATGTAATTCTTCAAGGGACTGATTCAAAACTCTTTGAAACTTCCAGTGGCCTTTGGATCTGGCCACATTTTATCAAACCTGTATTAGCCCCCTCCACCTCGCCCCCAGAAAATCTACAGTTGATTTATGTTTTAGTGATGTAGCTGAAGACAAAATATTAAGAGAGGGAGAAAATTTGCCTTTTTTAATAGATTTATATATATTGGTCTGAAAGGTAAGTTAGTGAAAAATGTTTCCCCATATATATTCCCTTGATACTCTTACTCTGAAATACAACACATAACTCGTTGCAAAAATAGGATCTGTTACTTTTCAGTTTTTACAGTTGCTACCATGCACTAATATTTTAAAACATTTCATGGAAAATGTAGTCAAAACACTAAGTGGCAAAAGCATGTCTATTTTTATACAGTGCCCAAATTTTGTGTGCATTATGATTATATTTTACAAGAAACTGTTATGAAAACACATGTTTGATTCACTCTGTCTTCCACAGTCGTTAAATAGTATCCCAGGAACACTTAGATTCTTGTATAATGTTTTGGTGCTGAGAACATACAGAGTTTTCTTACAAGTAAATACTAGATATCTGCTATCCAAAAGAGGGAGCCATAGCATTATGCTTTATTTTTCAATTTTATGTGCCTGTATACTTGCATACCGTTTTCATTGTATTTTCAGTGTAAACATGCATTTTGCTTTGACGTTTTGTTCTTATGTATTTATATACACAAACAACACAGTACTAATAATTTAACCAGTTAATTGATCTAGTAGTTTTAACTAGAATTGTGTGAAAAAGTCACATTGAATGTTAAGCACACTTGAATGAGAGGAAAAAATATCCATTATCTTGTTATAAGACTGGGAGTCAGGAGCTCTTTCTGGTTTTCTTGACTCTGCCAGACTCTTCTTATGTGACTTTGAAAAAGTCACTTTGTCTCTTTATGCCTCAGTTCCCCTTCTATGAAATGGAGAAAAATAACACAAGGGGTGGTGGTGTTTGTGGGCCAAAATATATATATGTATCATGGGTCGGCATCCTCTGGCACATGGCTCTCCAGGGTAAACACCCTGGCGGGCCGGGCCAGTTTGTTTACCTGCTGCGTCGGCTGGTTTGGCCGATTGCGGCTCCCACTGGCCGCGGTTCGCTGTCCCAGGCCAATGGGGGTGGCAGGAAGCAGCATGGGCTGCAGGATGTGCTGGCCCTGGCTTCCCGCTGCCCCCATTAGCCTGGAGTGGCGAACCGCGGCCAACGGGAGCCACAATCGGCCGAACCTGCCTACGCGGCAGGTAAACAAACTGGCCCGGCCCGCCAGGGTGCTTACCCTGGAGAGCCGCGTGCCAGAGAGCACAGTTAGATTTTTTCTGGATGGAAGGTGCTACAGAAGTATCAAATATTATTATTTGCAAAGTGAGACTTTACTTTGAGGCAAATGTATTCACAAATCTCTACCCATACTCTGACAAACTTACCAAACATGGGCCAGGATTGTTCTCTCAGCTGGGATGCCAGTAAACAAAGGTGTCTGCCTTTTAGGAATACAATAGAGAAGTAGATAGATGTATAGTACTTTCCTAACTTCTTCAGGAGATTCCCTTTGTTCCCTCCCAATAGCTACTCCTACTTTCAGTGACCTCCAGAATACCCCTATAGATAAGAAGAGGTATCCTGCAACTTTTGACAAAAGAGGGGGTGGTGAGAGGATGGACCCTTGAGTTGTCAAAAGGGGGAGTTTGGTTCCCCCTTATGAAAACTGATGAATTACAATATAGGTTTGGTTTGAAAATTTCTTTGAGAAGCACACTCTGGCTGGTTTGTACATCACCCATTCCTGATGCTCTTACAATATTTTTACATATCACTTTAAAGGTCTTCCGTGGTGCTGCACTGTGTGTTTGGAAGAAACAACAGTACGCAGACAAACAATGAAGAGTCCGTGTGGCACCTTAGAGACTAACAAATTTATTTGGGCATAAGTTTTCATGGGCTAGAACCCACTTCATCAGATGCATGGAGTGGAAAATATAAATAAATATATGAAAAGATGGGGGTTGCTTTACCAAGTGTGAAGTCAGTCTAATGAGATAAATCAATTAACAGCAGGATACCAAGGGAGGAAAAAGAACTTTTGAAGTGGTAAGAGAGTGGCCCATTACAGACAGTTGACAAGGAAGTGTGAGTAATAGTAGGGATAAATTAGTATTGGGGAAATTAGGTTTAGGTTTTGTAATAACCCAACCATTCCCAGTCTTTATTCAGGCCTAATCTGATGGTATCTAGTTTGCAAATTAATTCCAGTTCTGCAGCTTCACATTGGAGTCTGTTTTTGAAGTTTTTTTGTTGAAGAATTGCCACTTTTAGGTCTGTTAGTGAGTGACCAGATAGACTGAAGTGTTCTCCTACTGGTTTTTGAATGTTATGATTCCTGATGTCAGATTTGTATCCATTTATTCTTTTGTGTAGATGTGCAGGTGAAGCTGTGGTCTCTCTGCACAATAGCAGCTTAACTGTTGTCAATTTTTGTAGGCATAAGTAATAGCAATTTTTTTAAGTACATCAGAAGCAGGAAGCCTGCTAAACAACCTGTGGGGCCACTGAACAATAAATATGCTAAAGGAGCACTCAAGGATGATAAGGTCATTGAGGAGAAACTAAATGAATTCTTTGCATCCGTCTTCACAGCTGAGGATGTGAGGGAGATTCCCAAATCTGAGACTTTCTTTTTAGGTGACAAATCTGAGGAACTGTCCCAGATGGAGGTGTCATTATAGGAGATTTTGGAACAAATTGATAAACTAAACAGTAATAAGTCACCAGGACCAGAAGATATTCACCATAGAGTTCTGAAGGAACTCAAATGTCAAATTGCAGAACTACTAACTGTAGTTTGTAACCTATCATTTAAATCAACTCCCATACCAAATGACTGGAAGATAGCTAATGTGACGCCAATTTTTAAAAAGGTCTTCAGAGGTGACCCCGGCAATTAGAAGCTAGTAAGCCTAACTTCAATACCAAGCAAACTGGTTGAAACTATAGTAAAGAACAAAATGGTCAGGCACATAGATGGACATAATTTGTTGGGGAAGAGTCAACAGGATTTTTGTAAAGGGAAATCACGCCTCACCAATCTTCTAGAATTTTTTGAAGGGGTAAACAAGCATGTGGACAAGGGGATCCAGTGGATATACTGTACTTAGATTTTCAGAAAGCCTTTGACCAGTTGCCTCACCAAAGGCTCTTAAGCAAAGTAAGCTGTCATGGGATAAGCAGAAAGGTCCTCTCATGGATTGGTAACTGGTTAAAAGATAGGAAACAAAGAGTAGGAATAAATGGTCAGTTTTCAGAATGGAGAGAGGTAAAAAATGGTGTCCCCTAGGGTCTGTACTGGTCCCAGTCCTATTCAACATATTCATAAATTATCTGGAAAAAGGGGTAAATAGTGAGGTGGTAAAATTTGCAGATGATACAAAACTACTCAAAATAGTTGAGTCCCAGGAAGACTGAGAAGAACTACAAAAGGATCTCTCAAAACTGGGTGACTGGGCAACAAAATGGCAGATGAAATTCCATGTTGATAAATGCAAAGTAATGCACATTGTAAAACATAATCCCAACTATACATATAAAATGATGGGGTCTAAATTATCTGTTCCTACTCAAGAAAGAGATCTTTGAGTCATTGTGGATAGTTCTCTGAAAACATCCACTCAATGTGCAGTGGCAGTCAAAAAAGTGAACATAATGTTGGGAATCATTAAGAAAGGGATAGATAATAAGACAGAAAACATCATACTGCCTCTACATAAATCCGTGGTACACCCACATCTTGAATACTGCATGCAGATGTGATCGCTCCAGCTCAAAAAAGGTATATTGGAATTGGAAAAGGTTCAGAAAAGGGCAACAAAAATGATTAAGGGTATGGAACGGCTTCCGTATGAGGAGAGATTAATAAGACTGTGACTTTTCAGCTTGAAAAAGAGACGACTAAGGGGGGGATATGATTGAGGTCTATAAAATCATGACTGGTGTGTAAAAAGTAAATAAGGAAGTGTTATTTACTCCTTCTCATAACACAAGAACCAGGGGTCACCAAATGTAATTAATAGACAGCAGGTTTAAAACAAACAAAAAAAATTATTTCTTCACACAACACACAGTGAACCTGTGAAACTCTTTGCCAGAGGATGTTGTGAAGGCCAAGACTATAAGAGGATTCAAAAAGGAACTAGATAAATTCATGGCGGATAGAGCCATCAATGGCTATTAGCCAGGATGGGCAAGGATGGTGTCTCTGGCCTCTGTTTTCCAGAAGCTGGGAATGAGCGGCAGGAAATGGATCACTTGATGATTACTTGTTCATTCCCTCTGGGGTACCTGGCATTGGCCACTGTTGGAAGACAGGATACTTGGCTAGATGGACGTTTGGTCTGACCCAGTATGGCCGTTCTTATGTTCTTATGTAGGCTTCATGGCAAAGGAGAGTTTTGAGGAGGGATTTCAAGATCATTAGTGAGGTAGCTTTGTAGATGTTTATGGGAAACACATCCCAAACCTGTGAGACATCATGGGAGAAAGCATCAAGGTACTTATTTGAAAATTTAACAAGTGGGGAATGGAGGCTGATATCATGGGTACAATCAGAGGCGATCGTTGATAACTGGATAGCGAATGAGAGGTGAGAGGGAGTATGGGGATTGACACTGAAGGGCCTTGAAAGTGAAAACAAGTAGGTTATGTTTGATGCAGCAGAGAAGGAGGCATCAGTGGAGGAATTTAAAGAGAGGGGTAACATGGTCAAAGTGACTTGTATGTCCTTTAGGTGGTTGCTTCTCATCTGCAGACCAGGAGAATATTCTTTGAGCAGTACTTGTGAAGATCCCTGCTTGCCTCTTTGTCACATTCTCACTGGGTTATTCACATCCCAAGAGGCAAATGGGTTTGCTGTCCAGTTGTAATAGCTTTTCTGCATCATCTATTTGAGGATCATGATCTGAAAACACTTGATCAGAAATCCTGCATCACAGAGATAAATTTCATATGATGAATCATTGTTTCATTAAGAAAATTTCAACATAAAGGCTCTATAGTACTTGGTGAAGATGTAAAAGTCCTTTAAACTGTTGTGATCAATACGTGTGACATACTGAATATTTCATAGACATATCTGCAATCTGTTTGTTCATATGAACTCATTAATGTATTCCTCTGGTTCTCTCTTGCATAAGCCCACACCCAAATGGCCTTCATGGATGAGGTGTGCATTCTTTTCCTTATGCTACATGGAAGTTAATTTAATTAATTTTAAAATTACATTATCAACCACCATTAAGCAAATATGAAATGATGATCATTACTAGAAATTTTTATTTATTTCTTTGCCTCCAGCTATCCCTCAGGGATCATCCTTTTGAGACATTCTAGTTCTGCAAGTTTTGGGGGAGGAAATAAGCAAATACCTTTTGAACAATAGCTTATCAGTGTTTATCTTCACATTGTAAATCTTATGGCATAGCAAATGTGCTTTACCTGAAACTTTTGGATGATTTCCTCTGTTGAAAGCTGCAAATGCTTTTTGGTGCTATTTTCCTTCTTTGTATGTAGACAAATTTTCCCCCTATTATCCACTATTACATGACCCTAGTTATTTCTTTCACTGACTGATTTAATAACTTTAAATTAATCAAATATACTTATGCCTGAAGAACTTGGTCTTTCGGTGTAACTAGATTCCCACCCCCCCTTTGGGGAGTAATACCTGGGATTTCCTCATGATTTAAACAAATCTGTTGTGTGTCTTTGGTGCAACTGATTTAGTAAAACAAATCTTTGAATTGTTCTAGTTTATTATTTATATTTTGATTATATGAGATAAGACCTGCTGTATACATTTAATCACTTATAATTTTTCACAAATTTTAATCCCTAATTCAGGCTGTTACCATACTCTGAGCAGTAAAACCAAGTGGTCTCACTGTGCATTTTTAGATTCACTTAACACTTGATAATGATAATCCCAGTTACTAGCAGTTTCTCTCTGATGTAAATTCCTAAAATTTTACTTTTGTTTTCTCTACCTCAGATTTATTCCTGATTTTCTGGTACACTTTTTCTGGCAACACATTATCTTGAGCCCTCTATCAAGTTTAACAGTGACAGAAGCTTCATAGAGTTCCAAACATTATTTTCTTTACCATATTATTGAAAATCTTTTCTTTCAAAAATCTATTAATCTAATGCTGCACTTGCATCATCATATTTTTAAAAATACACTTTATTTGCTTTGAACATTTTTTGCAAAATCATTTGTTCTTTTGTGTGTGTAGTTTTTCCTGATATGCAGAACTTTTGGAGTCTTTTACAAAACCCATTAAAGTGTGTGGAAAGCCACCTATTGACATCAGTGTCTTTGAGTTGGGACATCATTGTATTTGTGTAATTTTCATTACAGTGTCTTCCTTTACCTACTGTTAAGTGCTCACTGTCTGTTTGTCTTTTAATGAAATACACTGTTTCTAGGTGTTGAACTTTTTTGAATGACACTCACATCAGTGGCTTCATTGTCTGACTATACCAGTGGTGGGCAACCTGCAGCCCACGGGCCGCATGCGCCCCATTAAGGTTATCCGCTGGTGGACTGTCAGACCATGTATTTACATTTGCACGGCCTCCTGCAGCTCCCAGTGGCCATGGTTCACCATTCCCAGCCAATGGGAGCTGTGGAAAGTGGCAGCCAGGCCCGCGCCGCTTCCTGCAGCTCCCATTGGCCAGGAACAGCTTTGGATCAGGTCCTTTATCTTCATTAGTAAAGGGAGGGGGGTGATAATATGTACCCACTGTAAACAAGTCTGATCAAAAGTTTATTGAAGAGAAGAAGGAAGTCCATGGAAAGAACTCCTTAGAAATCACTGAGCTTTGAACCAGTCTTTCAGGGCATTATTATTATTTATTGTTTGCCAGTTGCTTACACTTTACTGTTACCACAAAACACTTTTAAATGTAGCACTGTGTCATGTTACAAATTTCTAAAGGTACCAATTTACCTGAAGTAATGTAGCATGTACCATCTTTCAAATTTGATCACCATGGAATGAGAACGTACCATTACAATGAAGTGATACTATTTTTCTAATTAAAATGATTTTTTGTTTTAAAAAATAGTCCTACAATTCCTCTCTCCAACTGTGATTTCCATTAAATTAAAAGGGTATTTTGTCTGGATAAAGCAAAACGACTTTAGGATTTGGCCCTATTTGGGCATTTCTGCTGTAACAGTGAGTAACAACAACTGTCAATATGTGATAGCAAATTTCTGTATGTCAGATGCTTGTATGGGGCCTGGTCTTGTGTCAACTGAAGTCAATGGCAAAACTTCCATTGCTTTCAGTAGTGCAGAGTGATGTCACACAGAGCTAATAAAAATGGTTCTTGATCTTAACTCTTTGCACGTATTGTTGTTAGCTTTGGACTTCATCCTACCATATAAATCTAAGAATTACCTGCATATGCTGTATTTGTGCTTTTTCTCCTTACAGCTTAGCTAGATGGGATATGATTGCTATCTTTAAATATATCAGAGGGATAAATACAAGGGAGGGAGAGGAATTATTCCAGCTTAGTACTAATGTGGACATGAGAACGAATGGATATAAACTGGCCGTGGGGAAGTTCAGGCTTGAAATTAGACGAAGGTTTCTGACCGTCAGAGGGGTGAAATATTGGAATGGCCTTCCGAGGGAAACGGTGGGGGCGACGGACCTGTCTGGTTTTAAGATTAAGTTAGATAAGTTTATGGAGGGAATGGTTTAATGGTAAAACATAGTAGCCAAGGAAAACCAAGCAATGGTACGTAAATAGCATAATGGCCAACAAGGGTCAGGCTAGAGACTCTTGCCTACATGCTCGGGGTATTACTGATCGCCATATTTGGGGTCGGGAAGGAATTTTCCTCCAGGGTAGATTGGCTGAGCCTCTGGAGGTTTTTCGCCTTCCTCCGCAGCATGGGGCAGGGATCACTAGCAGGAGGGTCTCTGCCGATTGAAGTCACTAAAACACAGGATTGGGGACTTCAATGGCAGAGTCCAGGGAAGGGTCTTGTGGCCTGCAGCATGCAGGGGGTCAGACCAGATGATCATAATGGTCCCTTCTGACCTTAAAGTCTATGAGTCTATGAGTCTATGAGATGAATCAAAATCATTTTTGACAATTTCTACTTTGAATAAAATCTCCATTCCCAGGGCCTTTCCACAACCTCACCCCCATTTGAAGTTGCTAATTTTCCTACGAGTCAAATACAAGTACACTTAGGCAGCTCCATGTGTCAGACAGTAGAAGGTGTTACCTCAAATGTGTGAAAATACTAAGGGCCTAACTCTGATCTCGTTGGTATCAGATTTGCTTTCACTGATCATTTCCTATTACTTTGGTGGAGTTGCACCAGATTTACACCATTCTAGCAGAAAAGGGCTCTCTAGCTTTATTTCCCAATGTATAAAAGTCAATTACTTTTGATTTCAAGAAAGGGCAATGCTTTTGATATTAGAGGATTAGAGTAATATTATTTTTCACCAGGCAGTTATTCTCAGTGGGGATAAATGCCACATGGTAGAAGCTTGCTTATCTACACTTTGACAAACCATGCTCTTTATAACCAGCACAAAACACCTGGTGATCCTCACAACCTACCCCACCCACCTCCATCTCTCAGCACAGATTTAATAGCAGATGCTGTAATTATGTTTTATATTGCTACAAATATATTGTATATTTTTACAAAATAGGCTTTATAACTCATATGTGCCTGTTCCTAAATGGCACAATATTTAGGAAATGTATTGACCCAGGGGGAGTTCAATAAAGATCAGTCCCTCCAGGAGTTGCTGGATGTGTGTGGGGGTGTGTGCAGACTGCTCCTCATTGTGTATGTGGCCTGCTGTGGGGTCAGCTGAAGGACAGGGGTATGGCATTGTTCCTGGACCTTGACACTTCTTTGGGGTGATGTGTTCCCTTCCCGGCATATACAAAGGACCCATCCTGTGAGAAACTGAGTACAGTGTATGGTCTATAGGGAGCATGACTCTTCACTCTTATGTCAACTTATTCTCCTCTTTGATATTTTCATTTAATGGGTTTTTTAATGTATGGATGCAGTTCTATTTAACCTGTGCATATTTTTTCGCATGAGTTTTGTTTGGATTTGTTTTACAAGTAGTTTTAGAGAATATTAAGCAGATGAACAATGAACATCTGCTCACAAAAATGTGACGAGCAATGGAGCAATGAAAACCAACAATTGTTGTTTACTGAATTTTAAAAGACATAAGCAGAGGGCTTCAGGAGCTTTTGCTAGATTTCATGAATATGGTAATAGGTGAAATCTTTTCCACTATCAGGCACAGTGATTTACAGTAAGAAATAATGAGATTCTACCTTTGAAATAATTATGAAATTTTATGTATGCTACAATACCTCCAAAGAGAAATTTTGCCATATTTACAGAATTGTCACTGTTTTTCAAAGCAAAAAATGTTCCTTTTTATTTGCTTATAAAAATGAAAATCTTCTTTTGTGTAGAAGACTGAAAAATTGGGGTGGAATCATAAACTAATTTACTTTCTGTGAAACTACTAAAGACATCCCTTTTGGTTTTGCCAGGTGTGCAAGAAAGAAGGGCCTTTGAGGGCTTGTGAGGTGGGTGCATATATGAAGGATTCTCACTTTTCTGGGGTTTCCTACCTCCTGTATTCATTCAAATATTTTTTATATCTTTGACTGAGGAAAGTGTGATTGTCTTTTAGCTGCACATAAGAAAATAACTGTTGGTAAATGCAGATGGTAATGGATAGCTTTTTATTATTAATGCCTATAATCCCTCTATTTACCCAGAGAACGAGATATAGTATAGCATAGATACCAGCTTTAATAGCTTCCTGCACTATTCATCATGTGTCAGTCCTGATCTCTATGGACCAGTTTTAGCAGGCCTATTTGTGTATTGATCTCTGCTGATATTCCCACAGCCTAGTGGTGTGTTTTGTGATGAAAACATTTGCCAAATAGGAACACAATTAATGTCACTTGCCTTGTTTTTATTACACAGAAAAATCTAATTGTAATTAATTGGGAGGGTCAGAGAAAAATAAAATAAATTATATAAAAAAACCCCAACTTTGCATGGGCTACTATACTCCCTACTTTCTTCCCAGGACCACCAAAATATTAGAGATTGTCTTGGTCATTTGCTAACACTTGCATTCAGATTTTAAAAGGGCATTTCAGTAGAAAATAGCACAGACATTTCTGGCTCTGGGTGCACCAAGGTGAAGGCAGTAGACTTGTCATTCACCACAAGAAGAGACGAGGGTGCCTGACTGGCCCTCAAGGAAAAGAAGTGGAAGGAATTCACTCTTCTTCAGATAGGGGTTTAGCCATGGCCGGCTCCAGGCACCAGCGCAGCAAGCAGGTGCTTGGGGCAGCCAATGGAGAAGGGTGGCATGTCTGGCTCTTCGGCGGGAATTCAGCTGCGGGTCTCTCAGTCCCTCTCGGAGGGAAGGATCTGCCACTGAATTGCCGCCGAAGAAGAATGAAGCAGCAGCGGTAGAGCTGCCGCCGAAGTGCCGTCGATCACGACTTTTTTTTTTTCTTATTTTTTTTTCGCCGCTGGGGTCGGCAAAAATGCTGGAGCCGGCCCTGGGTTTTAGCAAACACCTGTTGTTTGGAGTAGATGATATGAGATTGGAGAATTAATGGATGCTTATCTCTGAAACTTTTCAGGTATATCCATACTGCATCATTGTTCTTTAGAGTGAGCCAGAGTCACTGGTACCTCTCCCAAGAAATAGAAGATTCAGAACAAACCTATTGGTTGGAGTAGATGATGTGCTGGCTGTGATGAGTCAGGGTACATTCAATCCAATTATTGACCAAGCAGTATGGCATAATGGATACAGTACTGGACTGGCAGAAGACTGGGTTCTATTCCTAGCTCTAGCACTTGGTCTACTATATTTTTGGGGGCAAGTTGCCTTTCTGGGCCTCAGTTTCTGTGATAGTGATTCTCAGACCTGTGAGCCACTGTGTTGCCACCACAGCAAGTGACAGCTTTGCTGTTGCAAAACTATGTATCAGTTCCCTGACACACCATCTTGTCTGCCTTGCCAGAAAACTCTTCAGGACTCTGCCCATTAAAACCTTGCCTAGCAGGTAACAGTCAGGGAACTCCAATTCACAAATTTCCCAGACATCTGTTTGCAGTACTCAGCCTCTCTCACAAAACTCTATCAAATTTGCAGCACCCTTAAAGAGATAGTACACAGCAGTTTATTAGCTGGGATTCACACACCTTCCACTTCAAACAAAACACTGAGCTGGTTTATCATAAAAGTAAAACAAGTTTATTAACAAAAGGGCATAGGATTAAGTGATACTACATAGAAAGAATAAAAATAAAAATGGTTACAAACAAACAAAACTAAAATGTGCTTCTAAGACTAAAACTTAACTTAATTAGCTTTAGTTCTTGTTCAAGATGGCTTCCTTACTTACAGCAACTTCTCCAGCATGGCTGGCTATTCCAGCTGGGATCCACCCTTACAGAATGATAGTGCTGGTTTCTTTGTTCCCTCAAGAGATTGCTTACTCTAGGGTAGGGGTTCCCAAACTTGGTTAGCGGCTTGTTCAGGGTAAGCCCCTGTCAAGCCGCGAGACGCTTTGTTTAACTGAGTGCCCACAGGTACGGCCGCTTGTGGCTCCCAGTGGCTGCAGTTCACCATTCCCGGCCAATGGGAGCTGTGGGAAGTGGTGGCCCAGCCCGCGCTGCTTCCCGCAGCTCCCATTGGCCGGGAACAGCAAACCGTGCACTATTGGGAGCTGCGAGCGGCCATAGCTGCGGATGCTCAGGTAAACAAAGTGTCTTGCAGCCTGCCAGGGGCTTACCCTGAACAAGCCGCAAACCAAGTTTGGGAACCCCTGTTCTAGGGGGTTGCATGCTCTCTCTCTCTCTCTTTATAGTCCAGTAAACCTTTAAAATGTATTCTTCTGAGGTATTGGCCTCTTTTATTTGGCTGGAGAAAATCTGATTCTCAGCCGCCTATCCCCCAAAGTGCCAGGTTTAAAAACATTTTAGTCTCATATTTCCAGCACATCTGTAAAGATTTTTGTGGGTTAACCATACATACATCACACACGAATATTAATAATCAATGAGTTATTAGTTTATACATGATATATTACATACCACCTTTTGGGTAAATATCATGACAACAGTATCATCTGGCATTGAGGTGCTCTTAGGGACACAGTTTCCCCATCTATGAAATGGGGATCAGAATCCTGACCTTCTTTGGAAAGGGCTTTGAGATCTACTGATGAAAAGTGCTATATAAAAGCTAGGTATTATTACTAACAAATTGTTTTATTAATCTTTTAAACTTTCTCCTTTTGCACTGATAGTGTGTGCAGAGCAGCTATTCCCCTGGGATTTCCTCTTTGATATTTATTAGTCTGTGTTTGCTGCTCAAGGTTGCACACCTGAGGTAGCCAGCAGATTTTTCCCTTAGCCCAAAACATCTAGCCATCTCACCATAGTCTGATCCTGGCTAGGATATATTCCATAGGGATTTTGTCATGCCAGTGGATTATGATGCGAGTACATGCATGGTTTACATGCTATGCATACATTACAAACATATTTTTACCATAGTCACCGGAAGTTCAGGATTGATTTCTTTCCTACTAACTGATCAGGCTGACTAGCATGAAATTTAATTTGTGCTAATCAACTTGAGGTGAGGGGAGCAGAAAATTTATGTGGCTCATTTTCCATTACTGCAGCAATCTCCCCCTACTTATATCCCTTAATAGAATGTTTTATATAGCAGCTTTCATACTTTATAAAGCAAAGGCTCAAGCACTACTGATGCAAACACTGTGTAGGCAAACTGTGTAGCTGTTATGCTTTCAACAGTGACTCACTTAGCTCCTGCAATGGTGCAGCATTCCATAGTACTGCACCGAAATCAGGGCTGGATTAAGGTAATCCAGGACCATAAGCACATGACAATTTGAGGTCTCCTGTGGCTTCACCCCTGCAGAGCTGCTCTCATAGCCTTGGAGTGGAAGTGCGAAGGTGCCCATTTCCTTCCCAAGAGACAGTGGCATGGTACTCTCCTGTCCCTTTAGGAGAGGTACCAGGGCCCCTTCCTCCCCTTGTGAATGGAAGAGGTGGGCCTCTTATTATTTACTGAAGTAGCCTGGATGTATATGTTTGGGTGGGTAAGGAAGTACCCAATGCGCTCTTCTCCTCCTGCCCCGTGTAGAGTCCCCTGCGGGGACAGTGCTGGCATGACCTTCCAGGGCAGTAGATCTTGGAGATAACACCCTATTGAGATATGTGGGTCAGTTCACACTTCTCAGGGCTGTTGTTTCAGGCTGTCTGCAGTCTAAGCAGATGTTACTCCATTGGTTACACTTGGTTCATATTTTTCAGGTTTTTCTTCAAAACCATGAAGCAAGTAATTTACTTTAAACAGAAAAAAAAAAAAAAAAAAAAAAAGAAAAGCAAGACTCTCATTTTTCATCATAAGAAACAGGACTTTAGGCTTGGGCCTATAGTGCCTATGCCTTAATTCAGTCCCAGACAAAATGTAAACTTTGAGCATAAATACTGCTCTTGGTTAAGAATTTAAAAACCATGCAGATGACTCTATCACTGTTTTCCATCTGTAAGGAAGTGTTTTGGATCATTACAGTACAAATTTTGTCTTTATAACTTGAGAACATCACTAACGTGGTGCTATCAGCCATTGTTGTGCAGCTTTGCAAGGAGTTAAAGATAGCCGATAACCTGTGTTAGAGTACAATGGACTATCTGGAGAGCCATTGGGTAAATTTCAACCTACAAGTAATTTTCAAACAAATCATTTAAAAATCAATGGGTTTCAGGGGAAACTTGTTATCTAGAATTGGTGTGTCCATCTAGCCACAAAAAATTTGAGTAGCATATGCAATATGGGGCTGCTAACTAGTGTGTAGGCTCTTATTTGGGACATATTTGCATTAAAATGTAGCCATTAATTTGTGTTTTGTAACAGGGGAAAGTAGCAGTGATTAGAGATGATGTTGACAGGGGTTTGCACTCAAATGCCAAGGTATTTCAGTCCTGATTTATAGCAACTTTGATAGTCCACTCCTGAGCTATTATTTACTTAGATTCATCTTTTTAAGAATTACGTCAAATTGTGTGGCATTTTGGTAATGTGCTAATGCCCACTAGTTATTAGGATATGCCATATTTGGTCTCAATCATTGATCTCCAGATGGGAAAGGATAATTCACTAATGTGTGTGATTATGATGTGGTGTAGGGTATATGGTGAGACAAGACAGAATGTAGTGCTTGTTAGGTTTTGTAATGATTCTTGAATGGCATATTTGCATTAATGTTCGTTAATATTTTAATTAATGGCAAAGGGTGCCTAGAACCCAAGACAAGCACCCTTTTGTTGTATTGAATTCCAAATAACTAATGAATATGTGGTGCTGACAAACCCCTTCTCATCAACCTTTTAACCCCCAGGGACACTTTTGCCATTACTGAACAATCACATTAAAGCAGAAGTTCTCAAACTGTGGTCTCTTGTTCTCAGGTGGGTCATGGAGCACTTGCAGGTGCTTTGCAGAAAGTTGCCTGCTCACATGTGACTGGTGCTCCCTGTCCTTATTTCCAGATTCTAAATTACATTAAAAGGCAGCTAAAAGTATATTAAATACTTTCGTTAACATTCCTTTGCCATGTCGACAGTTGCGTGTTTGCCACAGGGATGTTATGATACCATGGATAGGAAGGAGGTACCTGGGGGATTGTGAATGGAAGGTTAGGTGATGCCTGAGGCAATCTCTGTATTAAAATGTGATCCATGCTATGAAAATGTTTGAGACCCGCTGTTTTAAAGTGATGTGTGTTCCTTGTCTTGTTAATAATAATAATTAATAACAATAATTAATAATAGATATCTAGCTCTTTCTAACATGCTATGCCCATAGAGTTCAAATTGTTTTACAAAAGAAATAAATATCATTATCTTCACTTTACAGATGAGGAAATTTAACTGCAGGGATGGGGGTCACACAGTAAGGCAGTGACAAGGTTGGGAATCCACTGGGCCACACTGCCTTCTATAGAAAAGATATAAATGTCATCCAAAAATGTGTCTTAGTCATGAAACGTGAGGTGTGTCACATAGATTGTAAACTCTTTGGGGCAGAGGACCATCTTTTGGCTTTGTACCTGGCACAATAGTGTCTTGCTCCATGACTTGGGCTCCTACGCACTACCACAATATAGAGTCTAAATAATACTAATAATTAAAATAATAAAAGGATCAGAAATAAACATTAATGTCTAACATTGATTATTTCCTTCATATAATTTGTGGATTATTTATTTTATTTTATTTTGCATAGGGAAATAAAGGTTAGACCTATTTCAGACATTGAAAAAAAGGGGGAAAATATCTTCCACAATGTGATATTTATTATAACTCCATGTGACAGGATTGTGCAATATTATTGTCAGACAGAGGTCATTTTAAACAGCCAGATTCTGCAACCCTTTCTTACAATGACTGGTGTGTACTCACAAAGGTAATTCTATTGGCTTCAATGGGACTACTCTGATTACTAAATACTACTCAATGCAAGTAAGTGCTGAAGAATCTGATAGAATCTCTATATTGCCTTCTGATAAGTAAGATTATAGAAACCTGCATTTGAAACAACAGGTTTTACAAGAGGCTATTGGGTAATCCAAGGTCAGATTGATTTCCACAGGTTTCATAGAAGCTATATTCAAATAAACAGACAAAACACATAGATGAGAAGGAAAGAAAGCAAGAAAGTGAGCATGTGTTGATTAAATCAAATGGAATATTTGCATTATCACATTATGATGAAGAGCAGCATGAATAAGTAAATAGATTCATTGTCTGACAGAAGTAGCATTGTAAAATACTAAGGAAACCCATTTTAGTCTGTGCTTGCTTTCACCTACATTTGATTTTTAAAAATCATTCCTTCCATGATGTTGCCTGAACCATGCTTGGCTCAATAAGAACGACAATTCCACCCATGAGCTTGGATTACGCTGATTCATTAAATTTATATGTCACCAGTTTACTAGCACCTTCTGATCATATCATAACATGAAAATGCTGGATTTTAAAATAATCCAATTTGCTTTCATAATAGCTAGGCATTATGTCTTTTATCTCAAATCAGATGTAATGGACGAATGGTTTTCACCTCCTCATCAAGAGGTGAATAACATATTGAATGATGGAGGAAGGGGGAAAATGGAAGATATTTACCATGCTGATAATTTGATATGAAGATTTTAGAGTCTGATACAAGGCATGCCTTTTAATTTGCATTTATGAACACTTATACTCTCACACTCACTGAATTTTTATTGTTAAGGCATGCCAAAAAGTGTGTTATTCATTAGCAGAAAATGTGGGGTTTTGGATCAACTCATTACCCGTGAAATTGATTTTCAATTTCCAAAACTAATGGGATAAATGAAATATGCCTGTATAAACTGTCAGATGGCATAGATACTGAGAGGCAGATTCTCAGCTGGTGTAAATTGATGTCAATTGGCTTCAATGGAACTACAATGATTTGTACCAGTTGAGTATTTGCCCCTAAGAATAATAATGAGAAGGTCTACTGGTATAGTTAATGATGACTTCATTTTCCTTTAACAATCATAGATACATTACCCATACTTTTTTCTCTTTCACTGATGCTTTCAGTGGTGTTAGACCACTGTGCAGACTTCAACAGCTCTTCTTCCAGGTGCTTAAATGAGCCATTTAAAAATATTTTCTGTGTCTCAGAGAAAATTTGGGTCTCTGTACAATGACATATGTTTTTTTCTTCCCTTGAGTAAGATCTGTGGGGTCAGAACAACGTGGATAACATTTAATAGCCAACAAATGTACACTCACACATTTGAGTCTTTATGATTTGGCATTTTTGAAATCAGTAGTTTATAACAACAAAGCCACAATGATGCCATGTTTGGGACAGAGAAAATGGGTCTACAATGAAAGTTGTCCCTTATATTCTAGATACCCTGTTAGCAAAATGTGTGAAATCTAAATAGGAAGCTGCATTCCACTGGTTTCAGAATACATACTGTGTCATGCATGGGAAGTTGCTGTACATTCCCATATTGCTACTATAGAAACATTGTTTTGAAATAATATATTTCATAATAGATTATTTAATAATTCAAGAGCAGATTTTTATCATGTAAAGGCAGTGTTGTAATGGATAAGATATTGGAGTGGAGATGCTGCTTGTATTCCTAACTCTGCCATTGACTTGCTGTGTAATCTTGAGCAAGTCACTTTAGCTTCTGGTGTGACAGTCTCCCCACCTGTATCGTGGGGATAGTGCTACTTCTCTTGTTTTGTCAGGCCTCTTGAGATACATGGATGAAAAGTGCTATATAAGAGCTAAGTCATCATAATAATAGTATAGTACTTTTCACCAATAGATCTCAATGCACTACACAATCTGTAAGGTATTTATTCTCACAACAATTCTGTGAGCAGAAAAATGCTACTATCCCCATTGTACAGATGGGGAATTGAGGCACAGAAACTTGCCCGAACTGTCACAGGAAGTCTGTGACAGAGCAGGGAACTGAACCTGGATTTCACAAATCTTAGGCTAGTGTCATAACCACTGAATAATCCTTCCTCCCTATTATTATTAGCAAATGAGACATGCCACTCCATTCCATACAGGATTGAACAATTATTTGTCTCTAGCACTTTCTCAGTCTTGAACTTTCTTCTAAGCTGCACCTATATATACATAGTATTTTCTATGGTCCTTATCCTCCCTTTATTGAAGTCAGCGATAAAATTCTCATTAAATTCCATTGAATTCCAAGGAGCAGAGTTTAGGTCCACTAGGAATGACATGAACAGTCATCTGATCAAAATGGTACTTTCTTGTTTAGTCACTCGAGACAAAAATCTAGTGGGCTTCTAATATGAGAGGACTTTAAGTTATCAGATCTTTTTACCATGGTCGATCCCTGAAAGACAACACAATAATCTGTTTTTTTATCCTACAGCAAAATTTTCTGTCAATTTGATATTCGTTTAAATGTGAAAGGAATGACTGCTTCTCCTGGTATTCTGTTTGTTCAGATTTGTGAGTAATTTCCCTTCACTTTATTTCTTCCTTTTGAGGGAATCTGTGTTTTAGTCTCCCAAAATTACTTTTCATAAACTCACACACACAAAATGCAGTCGGCTTCCATTCAGTCATCCCTATTCATGTTCAAATATTTGTGCTTCTCCCGATACCATTTGCATATATCACCTGCTGCAAGCCCTAGAAATTCAGAAGGCACTCTGCTGAGACTAGAAACGTCTTTGTGTAGGTTTTTGTTTCAGCAGCATCCCTACAGTTAAATGGTACACACTGAGGAAATGGGGATTTAATACAATACTATCCCAATTCCAGGCTTGTTCAGCTGATTTTCCATGAGCACAAGATTTCTTCATGAACTGTGAGAATTTGTACACAATGACTCTTTGAACATAACAGAGTGTTCATTTCCAATAAGGACCTGCCACATGACTGAGCACTTGGCAGAAGCTTGATTAGGAAGAAATAAAGACAGGATAGCCGTTCTGTATTTGAAAACAGCTGCTACATCTTTTGTGTCCTCCTAAAATCAAACCAAAATACCGGAAATAATGTGCCTTTAAGTGTCATATCATGCCAGGTTGTTGGCAGTATTCATCAGATGGAACTGAAATTAATCTACCACATTTCATCTCCTGAACAAATTGATCTTCAGAGGAAATTTTGAACCATATTATTTACCACACCCACATCATACAGTTTTTGCCAGCTGAATACCTGTGACCTAGTGGCTGGCTAGGTTTTCAGAAACCATTTCAATTTTCATAAGATTTCCAAACACAATCAGATGTTACTAGTAAGTTGTTTGGTTCTATTCATAGCCTTATGAATGTGGTCTGAGTTAAGTAATTATTTTCCAATTGGCATCCAAATTGGGGAACTAAATTATTCTCATTGGTTGATCTAATTATCACAGAGTATTTCTGCCAGTCCAACATAACTAACATCCTTGTTGACAAGCATTCAGATGAAAAGAATATGCACACCTCTGTAAATGAGCTGTTATCCTGAAGTCTGGATAACTGGAATTTCGGTCCTTATTAATAATGGCCAATTCACCAGGCAAGTTATAAAGCTTCTATACAGAAAACATGAAGGAGTCTTAACATAAGACGTAGATAGACTAGGATATTATATTGCCACACTGTATTTTGTCTTTCGGCTTCTTTTTGTACATATATAATACACATTGCATTTTATTAATATCCCTATTATAGCTATCAGAATAATAATAGGTGTTATCCCTTCATGCACTCAAATGTATAACAGTTAACTCTGATTATTGAAATAATATTTGTCTAGTCCAAACATATTAAGAGAAAACCAGAGACATGACAACTATATTGGGTACAACTTTGGTGGTTTACAATACTAAATAAAACAGACATACTTTTTTCATTTAAGATTAACATTATTCATCTTTTAAGGGACATGCTTTTGTTATAATTGTTTGACTGCATAACATGCCTGTTCATGTAAAAGTCTTATGTTATTGCTAATAAAAAATTACAATAGGTGACAATATATTATGTAATCCCACCTTGAATCCAAACTACTAGATTGTAAATCCACATGGCAGTACCATATATTGAAATGCCATATCTCCATGTATAGCAGCAAATGCACATTTATTAAATTTACTATATTCCCTCTGATGGGGTTCTAAATAGCCACAACAAAATGTAAAAGCACAAGGTCTAAATGTTTAATTGTATATCTATTCATGTTTAAAATTTAATTAATATCCTTTAGAGGGGGCAAAAAACAACCCACCACCTGTCCTCAACAAACTCCACTACTATGACCAGTATCATTAATAGGGAAGATGTTTGACCCTACTAGCTAAGCTATTTTAAGTGCATGGCTTACCCATGTCATAAGAAACTTGAACTAAAGTACATTGCCCTGGGGCATGAACTTGCTCATATTAAAGTCAACTGCAGTTTTGCTACTGACTTTACTAGGAGTAGGATTGGACTCCTGATTGTAAACTTGTCTGCTGCAAAAGGAAATTACCCTAACTGAGCTCCTATTCTATTATCCTGACTCATTATTTTAAACTGTCTGCAAGAGGATAAATTGGTACAGTATGCACACTGCTACAGTATTCACACTACTACATTATTGCAAGGAATATTGATTTCCTTAACATTAGTATTCATCATTCTTTGTTCGAGACTTGTATGCTCACTGAAATTGAATTGATGTGATTGCATGTTTCTTGTATGTGTAAAAAATGTTGTTTATCAAATAATTGCATTTTACAGGTTACTTTGAAGTCAAAATATCAACTGTGCCTTTCATTCTTTCTGCCTTGGTTTCTATCCAGTTTGCTGTTTCTAAATATCATGTTGGCTAGGTAGTTAGTTAGCACTGCTGGAAAATAGCCTTATACTTTAAGCTGGCTGTCTTTGACTTACTGCTCAGAATATCCCAAGGAGCATTACCTTTACCTCTCCAGGTCCCTGAACCCTATGCTAACAGTCATTTTAACTAACTGTCATTTTTTCTCCTGTATCAACTACATATAAAATATGGATTTTTTTTTCTCTTTGCTTTACAGAGATAGGGATTTTTCTCACGCAAATTAATGGCTAAAACTTGCTTTTTGTTTATCCTTTTATCTAGAGTGAATTCTGACTATAAACTTTCAATAAAAATAGAATTCAAAGATAGGGGGGATTGCAGCTAACACTCAGAACAGGAGAGAAAATACACTGCATAAAAATGTTAGGATATACTGTTAAAATGCAAATAAAATAGAACTTACTGTATGTTGACACTGTCGAATAGCATAAAGCTTCCTAATATACATAAAGCAGTCTCTCTCTATATATTATAATATTCAAGGAAATTAACCAGGCATTGCAAGTTTTGTGTTTCAACTTTCAATAGTCTATTACAATATTTTTTATAACATCTTAGCTCCCTCCCCCCCCTTATTCCAGAAAATAAAATAAACCAAACCTAAACAGAAAAGGTAACAATCAAGGATCACTACTGCTTTGAACAACTTCTTTTAAAGAAAAGTTTCCACTTTTAGCTGCCAGTAATTCCAAGGCTAAAGTAAGTTAATCCTCTTACCTTATTCACCAATGTAAAGTGAATCTAGCTTGGCTCAGTGATGCACTGCTCAGTGCTGCTTCTCTGCCTGCTTTCCCTCTGCTGCCTGTTACAGTATCTCCACTGCTGGATGTACTTGCATCTAACTGGGGCTCCCTCTCTCCCAGCATCACTTTTAACTCAGGCAGGCAGGGAGCTGAAGCCAAAGGGACTCTCTATCTGATTGGTTTCCATTCAGTGCCCATGATTAATAAGAAACGTCCCTCACACAGAGAGATATTGCTGCTGATGGAGCCGCAGTGCTCAACATGAGAAGGTTTGGGGCTGGGGGGAGTGCAGGCTTTGCCAGGCATACAGTGATTTGCAAGTGAATGCAGTGGGAGGCTACCGAGAGGAGGGCTTTGTCAAGGACCCCCTTTTGATAGAATGAGCCTCTGGGTTTGAAGTCTCAGTTAATCAGCCCAGTTTAATCTGTTTTCAATTTTAATAATAAAGGTGAAGGCATATCTGTAACCTGTAAATCATCTGGAGAAAAGATTTACCCGCATTATCTATCGTTGTGATTCAATGCCATTTGTGCACATGCAATCACTGAAGAATTTGATATTATTCGGTGCCAGTGCAGGGACAAAAGATTTGAAGTTGAAAGAAGGAGAAGGTGAAGAAGATCCGCCCCCATTCCCAAGTTTACAGCATTAGATTCATTTACAGAGATTAGTAAATGATGGGAGTGTTGTTGTATCTCAAAACGCATAATGCCACATTATTAAGAATGTTTCACTTGTCATGGTTAACAGTTTTAGCACAATTACTGATATATAGTTCTGCCAGCTAAGGGTAAACAAATTTCCTGCTTCACAGTGCAGTCTGATTACCTACGGGGGACAGGAAGGAATCTCTCTTCCCCACTTCCTACCTCCCCCAGTGTATAGCAGTACATGTTTAGCTAGATATGTTCTGATTGGTTTGCACCTACGTGTGAAGCATCAGATAATGGCCTCAATAAACCACAGAACTGATGAAAATATAAATATAAACCCCATCCCTGCATCCAATCTTTTTGCTCCCTTATCCCTTGGGCAGCCTGTGTCTTCAGCCAGAGACAGCTGGGGGTTATTTCAGTCACTGGCATAAGTCATGGTGACCATTAACTTGTAATGACCTCTTAGGGACTGTTACTGGTCAGGATCATTGGTGCAGAATATGGTCCATCCATGCTGCAAATATACGTTTCACTGGGCGTGCGGGGATGGTGTAGGGCAACAGCGGAATAACCAAATGTCTATCTGGAGCACCACTAAAACAGCGCAAAGGGCCTATGTTCCTACTCTTTGGCTAATTTAGAAATGTATTTGTGTTTCAAATGCAGAGATGCAAAAGTACCTCATATGTAGGGCTCTACCAAATTCACAGTCCATTTTGGTCAATTGCATGGTAATAGGAATTTAAAAATAATAAATTTCATGATTTCAGCTATTTAAATCTGAAATTTCATAGTGTTGTGATAGTGGGGTCCTGACCCAAAAAGGATTTGTGTGGGGGTCGCAAGGTTATTGTAGGAGGGGGTTGTTATATTGCTATCCTTACTTCTGTGTTGCTGCTGGCAGCAGTGCTGCCTTCAGAGCGAGGCAGCTGGAGAGTGGCGGCTGCTGCTGGTTGGGAGCCCATCTCTGAAGGCCGAGCTGTCGCCAGCAGCAGCACAGAAGTATGGATGACATGGTATGGTATTGCCACCCTTATTTCTGCACTGCTACTGGTGGGGTGCTGCCTTCAGAGCTGGGCCCCGAGCCAACAGCCCGCCACTCTCCGGTCACCAAGCAATGAAGGCAGTGCAGAAGTATGGGTGGCAATACCGTGACCCCTCTAAAATAATGTTATGACCCCCGTGCAACTCCTTTTCGAGTCAGGACCCCCAATTTGAGAAATGCTGGTCTCACCCATGAAATCTGTATAGTATAGGGTAAAAGCACACAAAAGACCAGATATCACTGGGAGGAGACCAGATTTCATGGTCTGTGACGTGTTTTTCACGGCTGTTAATTTGGTAGGGCCCTACTCATATATAAGTACTGACACCAGTTCATACTTGTGAAATAGTATTAGGGTTATTGGTTTGGATTTTTCAGGGAGAAAAAATCTGCTCATCACTTCAGAGAAACTTTACTAAAACAAAGAGCAGTGTTAAGATGACAATACAGAGGAGGAGGAGTAGAATATTATACAGGGCAAATCTGATGACCTATAGGACTGGAGTAATAGAAATTAAATTAAATTTAATAGTCCAAACTGCAAGGTCATGCATTCAGGGACTAACAATAAGAATTTCTGCTGTAAGCCGGGGGCTCATTGGAGTACAACAGAATAGTACTCAGTTGTACAACTGAGGACCAGAAAGACCTGTGTTTATTAGTAGAACTCAGAATGACTGTGAGGCAACAGTGTGGTGCAGCTGTTTAAAATAATTACATAAATAAACCAATGCAATCCTAGAATGTATCAGGAGAGGTATTTCCTGTAGGTGTAGGGAAGTATTACTGTACAAGGCACTGGTAAGACCTCATTTGGAATATTGTATACAGTTTTGGTCACCCGTGTTCAGAAAAGATGAATTCAAACTGGATCAGGGGCAGAGAATGACTGCTAGGATGATCAGGACAATGGAGTGCCTATCTTATGAGAGGACAGTGGAAGAGCTTGGCTTATTTAGCCTAGCAAAATGAATGCTATGAGGGAATACGGTTGCTCTCAATAAATATATCAGGGGGTCAACACCAGGGAGGGAGCTGCGCTATTTAAGCTAACGGACAATGTTGACACAAGAACAAATGGGTATAGACTGACCATGAATACACTTAGGCTGGGAATGAGAAGGTTTCTAACCATCAGAGGAGTAGGGGTAGTGGGGGCAAACAATCTAACTAGTCTTAAAATGGAACTTGTTAAATCTATGAATGGGATTTTATGATGGGGTTGGTATGATAGCAGGGGGCTGAAGTTGATGACCCAGGAGATCCCTTCAGGTCCTATGTCTTATGTTCCTGTGTAGATCAACCAGCCAAACTGAGTACTTTAAAGAACAAAGAATAATTTACTTATGAATAGATTCTTCCTTAATACCACCCACCTCCCAGTTGATTGAGAATCATCAAGCCTATGTTCACAGCAGGCTGTTTCTAATGACCCATTTCACTGTCAGACATCCCATTTGAAATTCTTAAGGACCTGATCCAATACATATCAAAATCAGTGACAGTCTTTCCACTAATTTCAATGGTAATTGGGCTGGGCCCTAAATTAGCTAATTTCTACTCTGTGATACTATGCACATATACAACTCCACTGAAGTAAGTGCCTGCGTGTGTGTAACAGAAGGCAGATTTTGGCCTATTATTTTGAAAGCAAAGGTGAAAACAAAAAACAATTAATGTATCTTGACTAAACACATAGAAAACAAGGAAAGTTTTAATAAGCACTTTTATCTCATGCTGTGTCTGCTTTAATTAACAGTAGAAATACCGAAAAAAGTTAGGTGATAGGATTCTTGTCTTCACCAGTTACACAGAATTATGTGTTCAGTCAATAGCAAAGCAGAATAGGACATCTTGGCCCCAGTTTGGGGCCATATGCCATATGCTTTTGATGCTCCACTGGCTCAAGCAGCCTTAAGCCGGGTGGCTCCAGCATGTGTGAGATTTTCCCTGAATACCAGGATGCTTGGAGGTATAGAACCATCATATTGGCTCCTGTGTGACCTCTGTACAGGTTGCCAACAGGGGCATGCCTGGCAAGGGTAGCCAGGGCTGCTTTTTGCCTCAGCATTCTTTATACCTTTTGGGGTATACTAACCTGTGCTAGGAGACTAGCCTCATGCAGAGAAGCCCCAAGGGCATGTCCGTACCCTCCTCCCATTCAACTCCACAAAGTGCTCCTCAGCCCTAGCTGAGGATCTAGCCCCATAGCCCAACTCAATACCAGGCATGCAGTGCTCAGGTGGGAAAGGCTGGTTCTCCAATGGTGCCATATTTAAGCTCTGAATAAAACAAACAATACCGTTTATATTAGCCTGTTCCTTCTCATATATTTTTATTTTTCAAAATATAGCACAATAACTACTATAGGAAAAAATGCTTTACACTAAAAAAAATAGACAATTTCTAATACAAACATCATACTATGATGATATACATGCTAAAAAGCTTTATAAAATATACCATAAAGGGGATAAACATTAATCAGGAAGAGAAGAAGGAAAAGGTCTTGGAGGGCTTCCATATTGGTATAAAAGAAGAGCAAGCAAGAGCAGAATCTAGAGCAGAAAGAGTGCTATAACTTGTTGAAAGATACCCCAGGAGGCAGAAAAAATAAGTTTCTCCTTGGAAGAGTAGTCGGCGGCAATAGATATGGGAAAGTAGAATGTGTACCAAAGGGTGCAGCAGGATTTGCTTTGATTTTAAGCCAGGCCGTATTTCACAGAAGTTGCTTTGTGAAGCCTTTCTGGAATCAAGCCTTTTTTCTTCTTCTTTTTAAATAGAAAGCACACTGAGCTTTGTTTGTTGGAGACCATAGTAAAACCTCATAATAATCCTACTCCTGTGAGGCTCTGAGTGTCTCCTGACTTCAGTGGGAGCGGAGAGCACAAAGCACCATGCAGAATCAGGCTGTCTGGTATGTTAAATAGGTTTGTGTTCAATCATTTTTTACTCCGAATATATTAGTCTCTTGGTGTGTTATTTATATTTACTTGCTTAGGCAAATCTGAATTCAAATTAATGCACCAATTTTACATTTTCCACCAATGTGCAGGATATCAGAATAGTCCTATCACATGGTTTCATTAGTTATTTTAATCTCATCATCAGAGAAGCTCTTGGCCATTTCAGCTACAAAAAGAACACATCCCTTTGGGATTTGCCATGATCCCATGGGAAGCAAGGTAAGCTAAGGTATGGCAAGGTATGGTAAGATCCCATGGGAAGCAAGTCTGAGGGGGAAAAAAGTTCAAGAGAGTTGGCAGTTTTTCAAAGAGACATTATTAAGAGCACAAGAACAAAATATCCCACTGCATAGGAAAGGTAGGAAGTATGGCAGGAGACCGTCCTGGTCTAAACAGGAGATCTTCAATTATCTGAAACCCAAAAAAGAGCCCTACAAAAAATGGAAACTAGGTGAAATTACAAAGGATGAATATAAATAAATAACACAAGCATGTCGGGACAAAATTACAAAGGCGAGGCACAAAACAAAATTAAACTAGCTAGAAAGGATGACAAGAAAATATGCTACGAGTATATTAGAAGCAAGAGGAAGACCAAAACCCTGGGTTGGCCCGTTATTCAATGAGGGGAGAGGGGGAAAAATACCAGAAAATGTGGAAATGGCAGAAGTGCTAAATGCTTTTTTTTATTTCAGTTTTCATCAAAAAAGGTTAATTCCGATTGGACATCTAACATAGTGAATGCCAGTGAAAATGAGGTAGGATCAGAGGCTAAAATAGGGAAAGAACAAGTTAAAAATGCCTTAGACAAGATAGATGTCTTCAATTCAGCAGGACCTTATGAAATACAACCTAGAATACTCAAGGAGCTGACTGAGGAGATATCTGAGCCATTAGTGGTTATCTTTGAAAAGTCATGGAAGATGACAGAGATTCCAGAGGACTGGAAAAGGGAAAATATAGTGCCAGTATATAAAAAGGGAATTAAGGACAATTAAAGACCAGTCAGCTTAACTTCAGTACCTGGAAAGATAATGGGGCAAATAATTAAGCAATCAATTTGCAAACACCTGGAAGATAATAAGGAGATAAGTAACAGTCAGCATGGATTTGTCAAACCAATGTAGTAGCTTTCTTTGACAGGGTACCCAGCCTTGTAGATGGGTTGAAGCTGTAGATGTGGTATATCTTGACTTTAGTAAAGTTTTTGATACTGTCTCGCATGACCTTCTCATAAACAAGCTAGGGAAATACAACCTAGATGGAGCTATTATAAGGTGTGTGCATAACTTGTTGGAAAACTATTCCCAGAGAGTAGTTATCAGTATATGTACAACTGATTGAGGGCATAAAGTGGGGTTCAGCAGGGATCAGTTCTGGGTCCAGTTCTCTTTAATATCTTCATCAATGATTTAGATAATGGCATAGAGAGTACATTTATAATGTTTGAGGACGATACCAAGCTGGGAAGGGTAGCAAGTGCTTTGGAGGATAGGATTAAAATTCAAGATGATCTGGACAAACTGGAGAAATGGTTTTAAGTAAATGGGATGAAACTCAATAAGGACAAATGCAAAGTACTCCACTTAGGAAGGAACAATCAGTTGCACATATACAAAATGGGAAATGACTAGGAAGGAGAACTGCAGAAAGGGATCTCGGGGTCATAGTGGATCATAAGCTAAATATGAGTCAATAGTGTAATGTTGTGTTGCAAAAAAGGCAAACATCATTCTGGGATGTATTAGCAGGAGTGTTGTAAGCAAGACATGAGAAGTAATTCTTCCACTCTGTTACGTGCTGGTTAGGCCTCAACTGGAGTATTGTCTCCAGTTTTGGGTGCCACATTTCAGGAAAGATGTGGACAAATTTGAAGAAAGTCCAGAGAAGAACAACAAATATGATTAAAGGTCTAGAAAACATGATCTATGGGAGAAGATTGAAAAAGTTGGGTTTGTTTAGTCTGGAGAAGAGATGACTGAGCAGGGACATGATAACAGTTTTCAGTTAAATAAAGGATCATTAAAAGGAGGAGGGAAAAAAATTCTTCTCCTTAACCTCTGAGGATAGGACAAGAAGCAATGGGCTTAAATGGCATCAAGGGCAGTTTAGGTTGGACATTAGGAAAAAACTTCCTAACTGTCAGGGTGGTTAAGCACTGGAATAAATTACCTAGGGAAGTTGTGGAATCTCCATCATTGGAGATTTTAAGAGCAGGTTAGACAAACATCTATCAGGATGGTCTAGATAATACTTAGTTCTGCCATGATTGCAGGGGACTGGACTAGATGACCTCTCAATGTCCCTTCCAGTCCTACGATTCTATGATGATGAAATGCAAACTTTTTTTTTAAGGGAAGCACCTATTTTAATTCATAGTTCTTCCCAGTTGCCAGATCACGCCTTCCTGTGTGTAAAGCAACTGAGGAGCACAGTGGGACACATCATGGCCTTGAGACTCAATCGTATTTACTCTAGCTTCCCCTCTAGAATGTTGGACGGGATAACCCATGGAGAGGCAGTGTCCATGGTTCTGCATTCCCACAGTTATCCTGAGATCTGTTGGGAAAATCAGGTTGGTCATTGCTAGTAACATTTTCCCATATATAGGGTGCACTTCTTGAGCTTTTTAATAGGCTCAGTGTTAGAGATATTGTATAAGGTGTCTCTAATGTTCCTCTAATAAAGGAAAAATTGCAGAAAATTCTGAGAATGGAACAGTTAAGAAGCACATGAATAACAACCTTCTTCAGACTTGCAAGAGCAAAACCGATCAATTTTTTCATTCAAGCACTGTACATTTTGACCAAAGTCCATAAAGCTCTATGAAGCATAAGGAAACCAGATTGAGTTATTGCCATTAATTTAAAAATGGCATGTAAGCTCTCCCATATAGTCTTCTAGTCAATCATATCAAGAGAAAACAATTAGCTCTTCTCCTAGCTTTTCTCCAAGGCTTCTGCTCTCTTCCTGTAAAAGGCATTAAGTGATTTAGAAATTAAGGAGAACATGACTTCTCCCTCTCTAAGATTGACAGAACACTACTAAATCGGACCTGACAAGTGCTTGATTTTGGCTGGCCCTCTGTGTTGTACTCAAGGGAAGGGAAGGGAAGGAAGGGGAAGGGGGGGGCAAAAAAAAAAAAAGACAAAATAAGAAACTAGCAGACCCCGTTGCACATCTGTGCAAAAAGCAACCCCCATTCCAGTCTCAGAGTGGGAATTACAGTACTGAAACTGTCTACAAACTCCCCAAAGTAGCATGATGGGATGGGGAGGAAGCAGGAGCAAGGTAAGGATGATTACCTAATGTTAGAAAAGTACCATGCAACATTTACCAGTTTAAAACAAAGCAAACATAAAATGTAAATCAGACATAACAATATGCCACAGGACCAGTTGGTTTCAGACTGGTAAGTCTGCAATTGTAATGTATTTGGATTATCAGAGGCACAGCAGTGACTAAGATTAAGTTCCAGTTTTGATTCCAACAGTTACCCCCCATGTACACATGCATCTTTTGTTGCTCATAATTTTCTTGAGATAAACTAAATCTTCTGGGGCCAACATTTCCATCCTCAGTGTCAGCCCAGAGATAAATTATTTTGAGATAGTTGGCACACAACTACTTGCCATTTTTTTAGGTACATGTGTGTGGAACAAAAATCTTCCCATATGTTCCCATCAGAAACTGTATATCTCAAAAGAAAAAGTTACAAATAGATTTAAAAAAAAACCCCATGTATGATATGTAAGTAGGAGCCAATTTTCAACAAACTCAGTAAAGCAGTTTTAAAGTTCCAACTATTTCAAACAGACAATGGTACAGAGTTTTAAGCAAACTAAACTCTATAATTTCTATGATTTCATTATTATTTATTGTTCCAAAACATGGATGGGAATGCAACATGTTGCATGTAGTTAGTGTACTATATTTATGCTATATCAGAAATGACATTGAATGATATGGCAAATATGAAGCTAAAAAGAGAAAGTTAATATAAAGGCATATGCATAAGTATGTAGAATTCAGACTGAGTTTTCTGTACCTTAACTCTGTATTTACTGACTTTCTGAGAGCTCAGTTCATTAAAGCTGGATATAATTAGTACCATTTCATTCCCTGACCTGAGACACCATCAGAAGAGAAAACTGTAAAGACACTTGCTCCTGCTATAGGGCTGAAAGAACTTCATTAAAATTTATTTGGCATGTACAACATAGTTAATAATATAATTTAATTTGAGGTTTCTGAATCCATTCTCTACTCCAACAAGTCCCATTTTCTAATGTTCAGGGCATAGTAGGGAGGGACTGTGTAGATACTCAGCAAAAGTCCTGGGTAGCCCAACACAGTATGTGAGATGGTCACTGCTCTCTCATGTAGCTTGCTTTGCTCATTGGAAATCGTGAACCAAATGGTTTGTATCCAAGGTAGGTGAACCACAGTTTTGTGTATCCCAATACATGATCAAGTCTCCCTGGGTATATTAACAACTATATTAACTATAGAACAGAGGGCCAGATTTACAAAAAAAGTATTTAGGAGCCTAAAGATGCAGATATGTACCTAGTGAGATTTAGAAAAAATGACTAAACAGGTTAGGCACTTAATTCCTAATCAGTTTAGGCATCTTTTGTAAATTCCACTAGATGTCTATTTGTATCTTTAGGGTCCTAAATACTTTTGAAAATCTAGTTCAGGGTCCTTATGTCCAGGAATGGTTGAATCCATTCAAATTTAATTGAATCTGACAATTAGGTTTTAGAAAGACAAGGTAGCTGAGGTAATCCCTTTTATTGGACCATCATCTGTTAGTGAGAGTGACAAGCTTTTGAGCTTACCTCACGCACTCTGTATCTCTATGCTGGGACTGACATGGCAACAACAACATTGCAAACATAAGGTTTATGGAAGTTCAGGAAAAAAGGTTTAGAGATTCAGTTTGGATAAACATTTGAGTACACATAGAAACCTTCATCTGCCATGACTTCATAGTCTTGATCTTGAAAGTCTTCTCTTGGTGTATGTCATGTGACAATGGTAAAGAATGGCCAAAAAAAAAAAAAAATGTTTTCGTCTGATATCAAACAAACAAGGAACTTTATCAGACTAAAGGAAACAGTATTATCCCTAAAGTGACTTTGTCTCTGTTTGTATCTCTGCATCACTGCAGACGTGCTGGGCCTGACTCTGCTGTGCTTTGTACAAAGTGCAAATAAAAATGCTACCAAATCAGATTAATAGCATTTAACCCCCACTTTGCTTGCGGGGAAATAACTACACAAGATTCAATCTAGTGGGGAACCAGGCCCTCTGTCTATTACCTGCCCAGTCCTCTTCTGTCTGGCTTCCGGCTGCTAAAGATGTAAAGAATCAATACAGATGTATAATCTTCCAAGTGCAGAAGGCTGTTTTGCTTCACTACCATTGCAAGTGCCACTCCTCTATGTCAGTAAGACAGAGCTGGCTCTGGATTTTTTGCCGCCCCAGGCAAAAAAGCCTCCCACCGACCCCCGACCCCCCCGGTGGGGAGCGTGGCTGGGGAGGGCGCTGAGCCCAGCCGCAGGCCCGCTCTTCCCGACTGGCTGGAGCGCCGGGGGGAGGGTGGAGAGCCCGGCCAGAGCCCCACTCTCCCCAACCAGCAGGAGTGCCGGGAGGAGGGCGGAGAGCCTGGCCGGGGCTCCGCTCTCCCCGGCGGCCAGAGCGCCGGGAGGAGGGCGGCAAGCCTGCCGCGGCTCCGCTCTCCCCAGCGGCCAGAGCGCTGGGAGGAGGGCGGAGAGCCTGGCTGGGGCTCCGCTCTCCCCAGGGCCGGCTCCAGGCACCAGCCCACCAAGCATGTGTTTGGGGCAGCACCTGGAGGGGGGCGGAGCGGCGCGGTGCTCCGGCCCGAGAGCGGGGCCCCGGCCGGGCTCTCTGCCCTCCTCCCGGCGCTCCGGCCGCCGGGCAGAGCAGAGCCGCAGCGGGCTCGCCGCCCTCCCCCGGCGCCGGGAGGAGGGCTGGTGCCAGAGCGCTGGGAGGAGGGCGGAGAACCCGGCTGGGGCTCCGCTCTCCCCAGGCACCAGCCCACCAAGGCTGTGCTTGGGGCGCCGGGGGGAGGGCGGCGAGCCCGCTGCAGCTCCGCTCTCCCCGGCGGGTAGGGCGGCGAGCCCAGTCGTGGCCCCGCTCTCGGGCTGGAGCGCCACGCCGCGCCGCCCCCCTCCAGGTGCCGCCCCAAGCACATGCTTGGTGGGCTGGTGCCTGGAGCTGGCCCTGCAGTAAGATTAGTTAGATGAAGTCCTCCTCCCTGCAGTGGTAGTATATGTCAAAACCACTGTTAATTCACTCCCATATCGAGTGTTGCCAACTTTGGTGATTTTATTGTGAGTCTTGTGGCATTTGGTGTTTTTGTTTTTTTTTTAAGCTCCTGCTCCTGTGGTCAAATGATTGTGCAATTTTTTTTCATATTTTAAGTTAAGTTCCTCACCTTCATGGTTGTGAAGAAAAGCTGGAAAATGTGACCCAAATGCACCCTAAAGTCTCAAAAATCAGAAGGGAAATTAAAAAAACCCTGGATGTTTTATTATTTGTTTAAAATTTACCATGGTTTTTAAGCCAACCTCAGAATATTTTGGGCCCTGAATTCTGATTTTTGAATGTTTGGGGTTACTAGTATGTTTACTTGAAGGGTACAGAAGGATGAAACATGGAGAGAAAATGAGTTTGTCTGAGGAGACAGGGGTTTATGGGTTATCACCAGATGGTGATAAAATACTTTGCTGTGTTTTCCCTTTTCAGAGTTCAGTCCTGACCCATTCAAGCCAAAAGGAGTGTTGCTATTGATTTCACTGTATGGAGTCAATGATCCTTATGACTGAATTCTGCTACAAGGCAGGAGTAACTTGGTGTTTATCTAGGGTCACTCTCATTAATGCAGCTGGGTAATCCTGTGCTCCAATTCTTTCCCATAACATCATTTCTTAAACTTGTGCAGTTCAATGTCCCTGATTTGCACAGAATCAAGCCCAGTGTAGGGCCCAGTCCTCTCATCTTTACCCCAGCCATCTCCAATTGGCTCTAATAGGTATTTTCCTTAATGAGGGATCAAGCCATATGTAATTAATTTTTGGAACAATAGACGTTTTGAAAGCAATTAATCTAAACCCAGCAGGATAATTTGAGAGGAGATTACCGTACTGGCACCTATTTAATGATGCCGATCATCCTTTATGAATATCAGAATAGTGATTTTATAAATATACTATTGAATTCCAACATATTTGAGACCTGAATATTTTTCAGAAGGTTAATGGAAAATCCAGAACCATTGTAAGTATGAGTGTAACCATACACATATCAAGCTTCCTTAAAGCAAAGTTAATAAAATCACAAACTATTTACTAAAATGCAGTTAAAAACTGTGGTCATATTCTGTCGGGATGTAAGTGCTTTTGAAATTGGAAAGAAGAGGGAAAGAGATTTCAGAAGGGAGGACAATTTAGCGGAGGGGTAAAAATAAAGAGGTGAAGAAGAAAAGTGAGAGTAACATATATTAGGCAATCTAAATCTGAGACTAGATCATCCTGGTCCCAGTCTGAGGTACAGCAGTTTTGTGGTCCGTAACGTACATACAATATAGTGGAAGCAATATAAAATACATCAACAGATGCCAGATCCCAAGAGCTATTGAGCACACACAACTTCCAATGACTGTAATAGGAGCAGATCGTTGTCTTGCATCTCGTAGGAGAAGGGCCAGCTTCAGTAGTGCAGTACACTGTTAGTGTGATCCCAAAGATGGCTGACAGGGACAGCAAAACAACATGGTTGCTTAGCATATAGAAAATCAACCCACAGGTTTGTATGATGCCAACCATGAACTTTAACATGTTCCTGAATCCTCAGTGCTGACCTTTATTATGATTATTTATTTATTTATTTATACTGGGGTAGCACAGAGAGGCCTCCACTGACCTGGGGCCATATTGTTCAGGACACTCTAAAAACACAAAGTAGAAGACAGTTCCCATCCCAATGAGCCTAAAGTTTAAATTCACAAGACAGACCAAAGGTGGGAGGGGAAACAGAGATGCAGAGAGGTGAAAGTATCTCAAAGGTCATCCAGGAGATCAATGATGGGGCTGGGCAAAGAGACCAGATCTAGGCTCCCAGCCTAGTTGCTCTATCCAATTGACCATGCTGATGATCTGAGATCAACCATTGCAAGCTGTCAGCAGCTTAATTGTGGCCACATTGCTCCTGGCACTGGAAGAATGAGAACTGATATGTGCCTTCTGTTCTCTCACACATCAGTCAATACTCCAGCACTGTGCAGCTTGCCAGTTTAATAACAATCCTTTCATCAACAGTAGGATCCAATGGACACCTGTACTTACATGCATGAATTTTCCCTAAATGACCACATAGTTTAGAAAACTCTGTTTTGTTGCCTATGTCAACCATCCACGAGAGACCTCTGGAAATGCTGCAATGTTGTCCTCCAGCACTGCTCTTCTCAGCTTTATATGCAGAGGCCAAACTACTTTGTCTCTTTATTGAGGCTGCTACAGCAATGATAATGCACCCCAGCTGTTTGCATTTTGAAGCATAATTTGGGCAGTTGCAAATCACAGTGCCCACAGATGGATGTTCAGACCCTAGTAGTTTCCCCATTTCTTGCCATTTCTGTTGTTTTCATTTTGTGCTGATTATTTATTATTATTTATATTACAATAGCGCCCAGACACTCCCACTGAGGTGAAGGCCTCATAGTCCTTAACATTATACAAATACATAGTAAGAAAGAGCCCAAGCCCAAAGAAACTGCAATCTAAATAAACAAGCCTGTAGTATTATTACTGATCTTATTTGTTCTTCACATCCCTTGTAAAAGACATACAAATGCTTGGGAACAAAATAAAGAACAAAACTGAAAATTTTAGCTACATGTGCGATAGCAGTAGGGCGAATTGAAACAAAAAAGCACCTTGCTCAAAAGCTTTGGGTAGCATATAAGAATAGGTGATAGCTAACCCAAAATAACGTGTTACAACAGGGTAGCCGTCAGCAACAATTTTCCCCTCAATTTTTCCATATTTAGTCAGCAATTATTCTAAATATTCCACAAGTAATGGAACAACAGTTTCTATCATTTACTACCAGTCCATGACATTTCTGGGAATTAAGCCTAAAATTTCTAATGCAAAAATATATTGTGGTCAATTCAGTTAAAGATATTAGGCCTTTAAATAAGGATTATTGTTCCTAAATGTTGAATGAGGTCTTTTGTTACTAAGCGTCAATGACAATTTTATCCAGTCACTACCAAGAAACCGTCTTCACTATATGTATAAAAATTGTTGCATTGTCTCAGGCATAAACCTAGCCATTTAGTGCATGGGTTGTTAATACAGTGAATTCTTTTCAATTCTCTCAAGCTAAGTCAAGCATAGAGCAGAGGTTGCTGTAGAAAAAAGAAGTCTTCAGGTTAGATTCCCTTGCAGCTTAGCATCTAGGAAACAAAGAATAACTTGTAGTAAGTATAGTGATTCCATTTGAACTATTATAGGCTACTAAAGTCTTGTCAGAATTTCCATTATAAGCCCTACTTTTGAGAGGTTTCTCTTATAATTCAAAAGTAAAAAAAAAAAAAATGTGTCTGGTACAACTTGACTTGCAAGCAAGTTCTGAATCCAAAAGCAAAACAAATGTATATATTTGGTTTTTTGTATGTTTAACTTCTCAAATGTAACAATACATTAATGTCTGTCTTTGAACAGAATACAATGCAATACAATACACAGATCCAATCATTAGTCTATTTTCACCCTCATGAGTCTTCCTCTCCTCTTATTGCTTTGTTCTTAGCCTCCTTCCTCTGCAAAATACAGGGGGGGCTTTAAGCGCTTCCCAAGCAGCTAGGCCAGAAGTACCATTTTGCTGGCCTTTAGTGAGTAATTGGAGATTTTATATATGAAAAACAGTTTGTGGGCAGATAAAGAGGAGATCATATGAATTAAAAGAATTTCCTTCATGATCTGCAGTGTGTTGGACTCTGAAGGGTCTGTACTGTAATAGTGACACCTGGTAAGCTATAACTGTTGTGCAGAAGGGTCACTCATGTCCAGAATGATTTGATCATCATTTGTCTGGTAGACATGTTGTCAGAATCCAGTCTGCAATACAAATACAGGGAATATATTTCAAACCACTAATAACTTTCCAAATAGAAACAATTTTTAAAGCCCTCCCACAATGTATCACAGCACTTGAATGCATTGGAGTTCTTTGGAGAAAAACAGTACTGTATATTTTAACTATATCTTTTAATATTTTTGGTACACTGAGTACAGTATATTATTCTCTTCAAAAATATGCTCTGTTGTGATTGTAGAATATAAAAAATAATTTGAACAGTTCCTCACATTACCTCCTCCTCTTCTGTGGTATCCTGAATTCTCCCTTTGTCTCACTTTGTCTACCCTCAGGCCAACGTAACCTCAGCCAAATCCTTTAGTTGCTCTGCTAGCTCACCGTAGTACCTCAGTTTTATCTAGATTGAATCTCAACTAAATGACTTGCATCCATGTCCCCCCAGTCACATCTAGTTATTGGAGAGATGCTCATCGGCACTCTCAAAGCTGGAGAAGATGTCAACAGTGTCTTATCTGATCAATGAAGATCAAGTGAAGGACTCAGTACATGCCCGGAGACAATCTATTGGTGGCTGTTGTATTATCCAGGCAGCAAGTGTGCAGATACAATTTTGGATTGGAAAACCAAGATGCTACCACAGGTAAATAAGGTGGAATCCTTATGAGCTCAGTTCTAGATACACCCCTAGCTGAGCTGGCCAGAGCAACACTATTGTATCTTGTCTTGGATTACATCTGCTGGTGTACCTAGGGTGATATCAGATATCACAAAACTGTCAATGGAATACTATGGAGAGAGAACATCTTGGCAGAGTCAATGGTCTACAATCTGTGCTGACTGGGTAATAGTCTCTAACTCATGGGAAAACATGGGTTGGAATCAAGCCTTTGATACCTGGGCATTATGGTTTCAGCTAATGAATAGTTCTCTCATCGCTGACTAGTATGTGGGTAGCTTTTTTTCCCCTGGATCCAAAAACTGGCCTCTGAAAAAATGAAAACGGTGTTAGCTCTCATGTCTTATTAGATATGTCTGTAGCTAGACGGTGAGTAAAGAATTTGATTATATTTTCTGTGTCACTGATTTGCTTTGACCAATGGATTACCATATTCTTAAATCAGAATGTCATTCATTATCCTAATGAAAAATAATACATGCTTTTAATATTTTTCTTAAAATATATAATACACCTCTACCCCGATATAACGCTGTCCTCGGGAGCCAAAAAATCTTACCGCATTATAGGTGAAACTGCGTTATATCGAACTTGCTTTGATCCTCCAGAGTGCACAGCCCTGCCCACCCAGAGCACTGCTTTACCGCGTTATGTCTGAATTCGTGTTATATCGGGTCGTGTTATATCGGGGTAGAGGTGTAGTAGCATGTGTAAAGGGAACATAAATCCTTGCAGTTCACTTTGTGTGAAGTTGCCTAAAGTTGTTTGTGGTGATAAAGTCCAAATCAAGATCTCCTGAGAAATCCCTTGATGTGTCATGAGAAGCATGCAGTTTTTGGCACATTACCATTCCACAGAGATTAAAGAATTACTTGATAGATTAATTCAGCCCAGACAGTAATCCAGCTTCTCAAAGATAACTCTGACACATTTCCCCTTTCACAAAAAAGAATCATAATCACCTACTTAAATGCATTTTCTAACTGACTTTTGTTGTATTTGGAGAGTAAAAATACACAAAATGTATAGTGTGCCATCTGGTTGTATACACCAAATGAATAATGTGTCATTTGGGTGGCAGGTTCATCTTGAGACCCATTCAAAATAGAACTGATTTTCAGAAACTGCAGAGCACTCACCCTCAGGTGTCTCGGGCTGGGCACCAAAATCACCTGTCACTTTTGAAAATGTAGACCATATACTTGCATAATACACACACACACACGCGCTCAGTATTGCCAACTCTACATGCTCAAAAATTATGAGTTAGACTCAAAAAAATCACGATTGTCTTAAAAATCATGAGGTTTAAATAAAGATAGTACATCCCATCGTTTCTTACATGCCTTATGATTTTCACCTTTAATGGGAATCCACCTGCTCCCCAATATCTGTGATCTTCTCAGATTCAAAATTCAAAACTTAAACACACACACAAATATGGGTCTTCTGAACTTCACAGAGGGCATTCCATTTACCCTGACCTATCCCCTAGAGTGTTCAGAACTACTCTACTATCCCGTCTATCTCCCTCCCTTGCTAGACAGAACAGTTAATTGCCCCACTCATATTCCTTTCATTCTCCCCCATCCATAGAATTATAGGTCAGAAGGGACCATTATGATCATCTAGTCCAGGGGTTCTCAAACTGGGGGTCAGAATCCCTCTGGGGGTCATGAGGTTATTACATGGGGGGTTGCGAGCTGTCAGCCTCCATCCCAAACCCCGTTTTGCCTCCAGCATTTATAATGGTATTCAATATATTTTGAAGTGTTTTTAATTTATAAGGGGGGTCGCACCCAGAGGCTTGCTATGTGAAAGGGGTCACCAGTACTACAGTTTGAGAAATACTGGTCTAGTCTGACCTCCTGCACAACGCAGGCCACAGAATCTCACCCACCCACTCCTGTATCAAACCCTTAACCTATGTCTGAGCTATTGAAGTCCTCAAATCGTCTCCTGTCCTCTACTAGCCCACTATATTTCTTTCCACTATATTTCCCTCTCTTTCGCCTCAGTTTCCTACCTATCACATTCTCCCTCTCTTCTATTCCACAGCTCCCTATTATCTCCTAAGAGGTCACAATCCAAGTACAGACTTCACAATTTGGAAATAAAATATATTTGTAGATTCTTGGCAATATTCAGCCATCTAGATGTAAACAGATGATATCAGCTGATATGCAAAGGAATGAATGCCTCATGCTTTTCTTTTTCTGCCTAGTTAGAGTCATAGGAATAAAAGTGGAGTGTTGATTATGCATTCATAACTCTACCTCAGTGGCTATGCACTTTTCATCAGCCACCACACAAGTTCTCCACTCCTGTTAGCCACTTGGGAGAAGGAGCAAATTTGCCCATCTCAGCTTCTTTTCCATGGATTACACAACAGGACAGTGAGAGATATCATAGATCCCCTCCAGAGGAATGGAAAATCTTATTGGATCTCCCTGCTTCTACAAGTATCTAGGAGAGGAACTCTGGCGGATGCTAACACCTTTCTTCTAGAATGGCCATAGGAAGACTTTCAACAGCATCCTGGCAAAGCAACAGGAATGAGCAGTGAAAAATCAGATATTCAATCTGAATATTTTTATTTAGAAGTCTACTGTAACCCTCTGAAGGATTTAATTGAGAAGCCTTGGATATAAGTGTCCTCTAAACATCAGCTTATTCACCAACCCCAAAATGAGCTGGCTTATCCATGCTTAACTTGGAAATCTGATGAGTTCAAGTTTATGAAGCTTCAGGCTGTAAATTAAAAAAACAACAACTTGCCTTCTGTTTGAAGCATCAGCATGGAAGAAACAGGGTGTAATATAATATTTTATAAAGTAGGATGGAAAAAATCAGTGTTGGAACACAGTCCATTACTATATGTTTTTAATAAAAGTTATGTTTAAAATTAAAAATAGCTTGTGAAGTTCACTTTGTAATAGTAGCACTTATTATTCAAACCTACTGGTTATGGCAAAGTAATTACAAGCTTTTTCTGTAAGACTAGCCCATTTTCCTTTTTTTAATACTACTGTTGTCAATGTGTCATTATCATCACTTTCAATCTAATTACTTGTTCAAGGTAATATGAAAGTGCACTCTTCTCACACAGGAATATATTATGAATTATTAGCTCTTAAAACACAAAGCAGCATTTTAACACAGTATGAGCTTCAAAAGAAGAAATAATATATGCTAGTAAGAGAGACTGAAGAATGTTGTATGCAATGAGACATCACATTGTTAGATCTCTCAGTGAAAAGTATTCAAGGCTTTTCTTTTATTTTTATTTTTTGTAATAAAAAAAGAAGTCTTTCTACTTGTGCCTTAACAAATCAGGTGGCATCCTTCAAACAGTAGCTGGAGGAGCATTCAAAGATGTCATGGTGTGATGTAGGCCAGTGGTTCTCAAAGCCGGTCCACCACTTGTTCAGGGAAAGCCCCTGGCGGGCCGAGCCGGTTTGTTTACCTGCCACGTCCGCAGGTTTGGCTGATCACGGCTCCCACTGGCTGCGGTTCGCCGCTCCAGGACAATGGGGGCTGCGGGAAGGTACATTTCTTTGTTTTAAGGTTTAGAAAATAAGAGATAGGATCTTGAATTGTGTCTATGTTAAGGAGATTAGAAGAACGTTGAAGGCCTGGACCCCAATGTAAATTGGTTTGATTATAAGATTTAGGAAGGCTTAATTTACAATGCCTTTTCTTGATCAACATAAAAACTGTTGTATACCTCTGTAAAAGATTGTTTGTGTGAATGAGGAATGTATGCATCAGGAAAATATAAGGTGTGAAGGCCATTGTTATAGCCATATGGTCGAGGAAGAAGGAGTGAAGAAACTTAAACGACATCAGAGAATCATCAACGCGCATCCATAATGAAGGGCAGATTGATGACCCTGCGGTGAAGGCTGGCACCTCTAAGGACAATTGATTAAATCAGAACAAAGGAGAGAATGACCCTCTTGGAGGTGCATTGGAATGTTTACATCAAAAGATACACCAATTAAGAAGTAACCCGGTCTCAAATTGACACAGCAAAATCCATAGACTTCAACAGAGAAAAAAAGAGTATAAGAACAGGGTGCTCTGCCATGGGGCTTTGAGTTCGTCTTGCCACACTCCAGGAGCATCGGATCACGACCGACAGAGCCCGGCTCCCCTCTGTGACCAATCTGGCTGGCCACTAGATTGATACAGACTCTGAACTGGTAACTATAAACATCAACTGGCAAGACTCTGTGTATGTGTCTGTGCATGTGTATGACTAAAAAGCATATGCTAACTGCTGTATTCTCAATAAATGCGGCGTTTTTGCCTTCTCTATAAAAGATCCCGTGTGCTTTGTATAGCATAACATTTTTGGTGGAAAATTGCAAAAAGGGGAAGAGTATATGCGCTGTAATTGTTGACAATGCTGCTAAGTGATCGATCATTCAGGTGTGCGGCCGCTCTTCCTGCAGCCCCCATTGGCCTGGAGCGGCGAACCGCAGCCTACAGCCTGTGTTGAAGTACAGCTTCACTGCTATCATATCCAAGGAGCTAGATGAAAGATAGCTCATGTATATCTATACAATCTGCAATCACACCCCATAGTTGCCATGTAGCCAACCCTCTGCCCTCTGTACAGGATAGTATGTTACCATCTAAGTAATAGCATTGATTTCAGTGTGACTACTCACAGAGAACTAATTTGCACCTTGTAGGCCCAGCCCTGGATTGTGGGTGATGTGGAACTGCAATGACCCAAGAGGAGCGCAGGGAGCATTTCCCCACAGAAAATTGGAATGAGCTCCAAACTCTTTGGTGCATAGAGAAACATGCCCACTACAGTACACCACAGACCATGCACCACAACCTTAGCTCTGCCTCTCTGGGGATTACCAGCCTTCCATCACACTGTGTCACTCTCCTACTGCGCTTTGTGCTGGACCAAACTACCCTTTCCTGATGCAACCAGCTACTACAGCAGTCATCCATAACTACTAGCTCAGGGGGAAAATAATCTGGTAAAGGGCAAAGGGGGATAGAGTTAAGATTGCGTTGTGTCTATGGTGAATGGCAGTTGTGATAATGGGAAGATATATGCTAGTGGATAGAGGAGAGGAAGGTATGAAATGTTATGTGATTTATTTCCTTGCTTTTGTGGGTTTGTCAGGTGTGTTGTATGGGTAGTAACTCTAACTGCTTCAGAACAAAGTTTTATGTGTATTAATTATATATGTGTTTGTGTGTATATACATAATAGGCACACTAATCCCTATTGTTTTAATTCTACAAACATTTCCATTCTAAGAGGTCATTTTTTAGCTGCTTATAACTTTTAATGTCTTGCTTTTTAGGCTGAACTTTAGTAGGTTTGTTCTCAGCAGAAAAGTATATTTAGAGAGTTCTGCATATTTGAAGCCATGCTGATTCTAGTCAAAAACACTAGAATAAAATAAATAAAGAAAACATACAACAAAACTTCTCTTTGTTTAAAAAATACATTTTGTAAATTGTGGGTTTTTTTACTCTTACTTAAAATTGGAGATGGTCAGAAACTGTGTTCCGTGGAACATTTCAAAGAACCCCCTCTCCACCCCCCCAAAAGTTTTCATTAAAAAAACAAAAATGGTCATTCTTTTTTGCTCTGAAATGTTTTGGTTTTCAGTTTTTTGTTTTTAAAAAAAGCAAAATAAAAAATGTTCTAGGAAAGTAGAACATTTCCATTAAAATTTCAGTTGTGTCAGAACCCCCAATTTTCCACTGAAAAATTAAAAGGTGGTGTTGGGGAACTTTTTCAACCATTCCTGTTTAAAAAGTCAGTTCACAGTTTTAACATTTCACAGTGTATCAAATGGAACTTGGTTGCAGTAGGGAAGTGTTTGGAGGTGATACCACACCACAAAGCCAGTCTGTCTGCACATGGCTAGAATGATAGCTGCAGTTGTAGCATCTCTGGGAATAGTTCTCTTAATAATGAGCCAGTTTAATTTTATGAGCATGGAGTCCTTTCATGTTATTATGGTATACAAAACGATAGTATATTTTTAAGGACCTGATTATATGGCCATTTTATTTTCAAACTGTATTTATTTATTTTGTGGCTACTGTTAAGTTATGCATGGGTTAAAATCGTAGGGGAATAAAAATATCAGGCTTTAATTACAACATCCTTGTATTTTTTTATTTTATTTTATTTTAAACCCTATTTTACTCTTTGTTTGCTTTTATTTTATCCTTACCCACATAGTGATGTATACTATGTCAACTATCAGAGGGGTAGCCATGTTAGTCTGGATCTGTGAAAAGCAACAGAGAGTCCTGTGGCACCTTTAAGACTAACAGATGTATTGGAGCATAAGCTTTCCTGGGTGAATGCCCACTTCTTCGGATGCCGAAGAAGTGGGCATTCACCCAGGAAAGTTTATGCTCCAATACATCTGTTAGTCTTAAAGGTGCCACAGGACTCTCTGTTGCTATGTCAACTATAACAGGGTTAAAAAAAAGAACTAGATAAATTCATGGATGATATGTCCATCAATGCCTATTAGCCAGGATGGACAGGGATGGTGTCCCTAGCCTCTGTTTGCCAGAAACTGGGAATGGGTGATGGGATATATCACTTGATGATTACCTATTCTGTTCGTTCCCTCTGGGGCACCTGGCATTGGCCACTGTCGGAAGACAGAATACTGGGCTAGATGGACCTTTGGTCTGACCCAGTATTGGCCATTCTTATGTACTCTCAATCTTAACTCCATTTTAACATAGTTTTTGACTGTGAATTATATATTACTGCAGGGGATATCCATGATGCTAGTAGTAGTAGTATTACAAGTTTTTATCCAGAGAGAACTCTTTTTTGTGAATAATTGACTCTTGCCTACAGGGATTTCCTCAGGAGTCAGTTTTCCTGTGAGACCAATAGATTTTACTGTTAAGAAGTTACAGTCACCAGCGAAGCCCTGCCAATGAAATATGACTGGATTGATTTATAAGATCAGAAACCAGGGAAAGAGGAGAGAAGACTACTGATTTTGATATGTACCTAACTGTGTAAAATGAATTTTTAGGCCTCAATCCTGCAACTACTTATTCACATTCTCACTGTTACAGAGGTAGTTCCTGTGACTTCAATGAGACTAATCCCTTGTATGTAGTGGTGTAAGTGCTTGTCAGATTGGGGCCCTAAATCTTTAATTTCTGGAGGGAAAAAAGAATACAACATGAAAGAACATCACTCATTGATCCATATTTCTATAATTACGGGGTGTCTTGTCAGTATTGAAGTTCATTTACAAGAGCTATTTGAAGACATTTGAACAACACTCACATGGACTATATCCTGTGTTAAACAATTCTAGCATCTGTAACGAGATTGTGCCCACTCCCAATTTTTGTTGACATTAACAGTTACATCTCCACTCCAATAATCTCAGGAATTGTATCAGAGCATGTTCATTCAACAGAGCTAATCCCTGAAGCCAATGTGTGATTTTTCACTGAAAATGTGAATCTAAAGAAATAAAATGGCTGGGGACAAGGTTTGTACACCAGCAAAATGAATTTGACACAAGTCCAAATGGCATCTGTATTACTACATTTCTTAAGAAAAGTAAGGTTGCACAAGCTACCAGGCTTTTTGCCTTCATTGCCTCATTGAAAGTAAAATCCTCACTTTTTCTGCATCTAAGGATATCTGCCTAAACACCTGCCTTAGTGTTTTTGAATAAAATCCACAATATGGTTTTGCCAAGCAGTGGGACATTAGGAATGTGGCACTGAATATAACACATTCTTTTTTATTGTAAGAAGGAATTTAAAATGTCAGTTTACTCAGTCAGGTGAGAGTAATCCTATCCTAGAAAGTAATTAAGAGGGTTTACAGCTATTAGTTGTCTCAGGTCAGGGTGATTAGAGGAAGAATCCCATTTATTTAAATAAGTATGGGATGTTATTAATATCAGTACACCTGGGGTTTAGGATTTCACTGTCATGCAATAAACTGATTTTAGAATAATACTTTTCTATCTCAAATTATTTTGAATATACTAGAATATCTTTTACATGCATAAATACTACTTGACGGTGCATTTTTCTGGCTTTCATTCCCTTTTGCTTACATCCCCATCCCAGGACTCAACATTTTTTCTTTCAGGAAGATAGCTATGAGAATTAGATGGAAGCTATATTATCACTCCTCCAGCCTCTGCTCCTCCTGCTGAAATGGCGGCAAGTTCCTAAGGAAAGGGGGAGAGAGCTCTGCTTGCTTGCTTCAGCACTACTGATTGGGTGGTAAATAGGTAAAGCAACCAATCAGTGTGGGGGTGTTTCCCCCAGGCAGGGCTGAAATGTGCACCCCTCAACGCGTTTGTCATGACTGTGAATTTGGTAGGGCCTTAGTTATTTCACTGTAAGCACTAGTTAGTAGGCTCTGTTTCCTCCTCACTTTCTAGGCTACAGATCTGCCTCCTTGGAAGTGAAGCTGCAGAGGAAGCAAGAAGAACCTCACAGATTTTCCAGCTGACTCTTCCCTCTCCCTTGGGTTTTTTCAATGACAGGGAAACATTGGGTCCTGAGGCAGTTAATGGATAAGCTAAGAAACTCAAAGAAGTAAACATCCTGTCCTCAAATATTTCCACAATTTGTGGGTTAATTGTTGTATATGACCACAGGTACCTTCACTTTGAATTCACTCTGAGTATTTTTGGTAGGCTTTTCTGAATCTGCTCGTCATTAGCTTGTCAGAAATCCTCAATATCTTGCTGTATAAGGCAAGCCGAGCAACTAAGGAGGGTTCAACCCAAGTTAATATTGTACATATTTGGTTACAAAAGGCTGGGCTCTTTGATCTCTGTAGTTCTGGGCAAAACGAGACAAGGCAAAAAAATAGTTCGTGTCAGGCAGAAACCTGGAGTGAGATATCTAGTTGTGGTACCATTGGTTGTGTCTGTTATCTACTGGTAGGAGACAGTGTCAGAAAAGGTTCTTAGCCTTCAGTATGAGTTGGTCAATGATTCCGATATCATCCATTTTCCATGTTTTGATAAATGATGACAATCTCAATTTTGAATGTATAATCGAGACATGGCTGGATGATGCTAGAAGATTTGATTTAGGGGCAGTTGGTTTCAGGTGGAGTTTGGTGCAACATATGCCAAAGGGGGATTGGTTGAGATGTAAATCTGTATAGATGATGATTTTTCTAATTCAGTTCAGGATTCCATGGGCATGTTATATCATAGGGCTTAGCTGCTAGAGCTGGTCAGGAAAAAAAACCCCCTAAAAATGATGAACATTTTTCATTTTCATATAAATTCTTCAGGTTTTTGTTGAGAACCTGAACTCCCTCAATCTCCTCCCTGCCCCACACGTTTTGGTTTTCAGTTGCTGGAACCCAAACATTTTCAGTTTTCTATTTCTTGCTAACATTTCCATTTAATTGAAAAATAATAATAATAACAATAAAAGTGTAGACAATAACTTTTCACACAGATCTACTGGGAACACTTTGAATCTGATGTTTGGAAACACTTTTAAGTTTCAGTGAAGAACATGTCTTGATAGTCTGTCCTCAGAGACTAAAGGAATATGAAGGTGTCCCAAGAGCTGTGAAAGAGAATTGTTCACTGTCAACAGTTTGGTAGGATTTTATAATGATATTTCCATATTGACCAACAATAGACTGATTAACTACATTCCTCTTCCTTACTTCCACCCACCCAGGTTTACTAATTGCCTGCAACAAATGCATTAGAGATGGTGGCCCCAACACCAGGTCTTAGGTTTAGGCTGATGGGTTGCATCAGAGATATATTTATTTCATTCTTATGGAATGGCTATGTGAGATGCATATAAGTCTATTTGAGCACATGTCTGGGGAAGGCAGAAGTGATTGTGGTGTGTTTTTGTTGAATTTGAATGATGGGGAGATGTTTTTTCATTATGTGTTTTGCTGTCTTGGGGTTAATAAAGTGGATGCGCTGAATGAGTTCCACTGGTCTGAAAGATTTCAACACTTCCAATGGAATTCTTCACTATGATAAGTGGGAAATATCTCTGGAACCAGTAGAATCCCTCATCCAAGTGAACCTTTTTCAGTGCATGAATGTGTGTGGAGTAGGAAATGTGCTGCTATGAGTTTTTTGCTAATTTTGTAAATTGTTGTTTTGAAATGACAGCAATGGCATCTGGGACCCTGGATAGTTGTTCTTTTATTTATTTGGTTTAAGTAGAATAACATAAATAATTATATCCATAAAACTCACTAATAGTTCTCTGCAACCAGGCAGCTCTCTGGGTCTAGCCTGTGAAGATACCTCATGCCTCCAAAGCTAAAAAGATGTATGAATTGCACCTTGTTCCATGACATTAATTCTCTTTTGAAGTAACTGTATAATTCTGACTTCAGCATTCTATTAACACCCAAGTAAGGATGGACTCATAGATTCTGTCCCATATGTTGATTGCCATATCAGACTTATGGCAATGAAGGTAAAGGACAGGCTAAGCAGAAAGATGAACATTAGAACTGGGTGAAAATTGGAATTTCCAGTATGTTAATATTTGTTTTCATGTCAATTGAGGATGAAAAGCTCAACTAGCAAACATCTTTATAGAGCAAATGTTCTGAAAAAAAATGATGAAACATTTTGTCTTGGCATATTCAATTGAAATGAAACATTTCAGTATTCCCAAATCAAAATGTTAAGTTTCAGTTTGTTTTCATAGATTCTAACACTAGATGTCAGGCTAGATGATTGAGATAATCTAGCCTGACATCTGGTATAGCACAAGGCACTGAATTTCCCCAAACCTGAAACAGTCAGTTCAATATTAAACTGCTTTCTCTTTGGTAACACATTGCTTCTTGGGAGTTGTAGTTTGAGTACCTGATGCTCCCATTCACCTCTATAAGCAGGAATCCCAGGCCAGACCACATTTCCTATTGTGTCGCATGCAGCTTATCCGAGAAGATTCTGAATTGCATCATGAATGATGTAGCCTGGCCAGGGAGCCTGGCCCATAGGACAGAATGAGACATAAGGTGCCTGAACTACAGACCTCATAAGACAACACAGCACCATTGGAATAAGCAATATAATGTTGAATTGACTTGAGGCAAAATATATCAGGTCAGTTCAACGAAGGAAATATTTCAATTAAGGTCAAATGGACCTGAAACAAAATATTTTTTTCAAATTCCTTTAAAAAAAATCAAATTTCAGCAAAATTGAAACTTTCCGAAAGAAAATGGTGATTTTTACTGAAACTGCATTTTCCTTCAAAAAATCATTTTGATTTTTAACGCGCTCTAATGAACAGACCTTTGACTGAATGTGGCCCTAAAGTTTGGGAAATACAAGAGAGTCTTACCTGCCCTTTGCCGAGATGTTTGTTTTTTTCTTTTAATTAAAGAAAGCAACCTCAGGTGAATGGGACAGATTCTCTGTTGTCCTGCAGCTTCTGTAGTCCTTTACACCAGTGCAATGTAAGGGTACGTCTTCACTTACCGGAGGGTCCGGCATCAGGCAATCGATGTTCTGGGATCGATCCCGGAAGTGCTCGCCGTCGACGCCGGTACTCCAGCTCAGCGGAGTACGTGGCATCGATGGGGGAGCCTCCCTGCCGCGTCTGGACCCACGGTAAGTTCGGACTAAGGTACTTCGAATTCAGCTACGTTATTAACGTAGCTGAATTTGCGTACCTTAGTCCGAAGTGTGGGCTTAGTGGGGACCAGGCCTAAGTGTAGAATAGGTTTAAAAGAGTCCCATTCTAATTTGATAGATTTTTCTATCCATTTTACACAGGAGTAAATGACTATACAAATTGCAGGGCAACAGGGAATCAGGGTTAGGGTGTTTACTTAAATCTTGGAAAATATGCAATATATAATTTTGGAACAAAAGTTTCTTTTTTACATTTCACATTGTCATTGAAAGAGTTTATAACAGAGTTAAAAAAAAGTATATAGTGGTTATATCTCAGAATAATTAATTCCTTTGAGATTCCTGGGAGTTCTTGTCATAATGCTAGAGACTTTATATTTTTGTCTCACTACAGCTACATTAAATCCACAGATTCTTTGTATATATTACTAACAAAATACATAGATATAGATTCTGAGCTGCATCCAAGCTGGGTGGGAGGCAAACTTAGCCGTAGGCCAAATGTGTGGTCCTCAAATTCTGGGATCTACCAGGAATCAGTGTTTTCCTGATTTAAGTAGTCAAAGGGCTGCCCTGACTCGCACCTTTTTTACCCACAATCCCAACAAATCATTCTTGCAAACAGGAATAGCTCCTTGCATACACCACACACAGATTCCTCTCCCACAGGGGAAATTCCCAGGTAGCTGGTTATACCAACTTTCTGGCTTTCAAAATTGACAGTAAAACTGGTTGAAATTTTTCAACTGAAATGCTTTTTCAGTTTTTTTAATGGAAAGAGGGTTTTTATTTTTATTTTTGTATGATGTTTAAATGAAAATGTTTGTGGAGAATAGTTTTTCATTTTTTGGTCACCCATTTCTCTCACCTTTCCCATGTTTCTGTCCTCTCCCCCTTCTCCCCCACTGGAAAAGGGGGAGGAAATAAGGGAGAGGAAAGGGGAAAAATAGATGTCTGAACATAATTTTTCTTTTTTTTAAACTTATTTTAAGAACAATCATGGGAAATGTGAAAATAAATGAAGGGGCAAGAATCTGGTACATTGTCTTTACTTTCTCTTAGGGCTTGATTCAAATCCCCTGAACTCAATGGCAATGTTTCCATTGACTTATGACAATTGAATTAAGCTTTAGCTGAGAGGCCTAATACTTGCAGAGTTTCACTATACTTGGACTCTGTTCTCCAGTCTTTTAATCTTATTTTCATTTATTTTCATTCTGCATCAGTGACACTATGGGAAGTGATCCTGTAAGCATGCACAAGCCAAAGAGGGTGGAGTTGGGTCAATATTTGCATGGCAGTCTTGGGTCTTCAGAGGAACACTTTGGCAGTTACATTAATGATTGTAGTAAGATGAGGCCCTGAAACATAAACCCTTGTATCAGAGGCCTGGTATGAGACGCGATAAATCCATCCCCGATAGATCGATCACTACCCACCGATCCGGCAGGTACCCTCTGATACTAGTAAATTCCACACAGATAACAAGGAACATGCTGGCCCATCCCAAAGACAGGGTCAAAAGGATAATATGATGGATAGAGTTGTTTTGTTTGAACCAACAGGTAAGAGGCGGCACCCTAATACGAAGAGGGGTTATATTTCAGTACGTCAAGACTGATGTGTAACTTGTTTGTACCTGTGTATAAGAATGCACCCCTGAGGAGGTCTCTTTGTCTGGCCTGGCCATCATTATCACACCTGTTGTGTAAAGCCTCCGCTCAATCCAGTAGAATGCAATTGTAAATTTGTAACTTTTCAGTCATTGCTAGTATGATCATTAAGTTCTGTAACCTTTTGCAAACTTTGTAACTTTTAGTCATTGTTAGCATAGCCTTTTACATATTGTAACTTTTGCAAGCTTTGTAACCTTTTCAGTTACCACTTGTATAACCTCCAAGCTTTGCAATATTCCATCACACGATCAGGGAGAGTGTGAAAAAGGGAGTGTGCGGGGGAGATAAGGGAGTGTGAACAAGAGAGTGTATGTGGGACTGGGTGGAGAGGAACTGCAGGGAGAAAAGAGCCTGGAGACAGGTGTGTCTGATGTAATCTGCGCTGAGAAAGCAATCACAGGGTGCTGTAAAGAAAAGAAGAACCTGGTATGCATGAAAGGAACGAGGTCTGGGAATGCTTCTTCATGACAGACACAGAAGGAAAACTCAGTGTACATGACAGGAGCCACCCAGTTCCAGCAAAAGGAAGAAGGCATGCACACAAGCCTCCTGCTTCTTGACCTGCTTGCCGGCCCGGATTCTTGACCGCAGATGGACACACCAGATCTACTATGCTTCAGCTTCTCGGTTTCCTCTGCTGTCTCCAGTAACTCTCTGCCTACATGAGTATGTGGGTCAGGGCCGGCGCCAGGGTTTTGGCCACCCTAAGCAGCCAAAAAAAAAAAAAAAAAAGCCGCGATCACAATCTGCGGCAGCAATTCGGCGGGAGGTCCTTCGCTCCGAGAGGGAGTGAGGGACTGTCCGCCGAATTGACGCCGAATAGGGAGTGAGGGACTGTCCGGAGTGGCCGCCCCAAGCACCTGCTTGCCAGGCTGGTGCCTGGAGCCGGCCCTGGTGTGGGTACATGCTGGTATGAATGCAACGAATGTGTGCGTGCATGAATAAGCTCCATCCCTTTTCTGTTTGATCCAATAGCGGCATTTAATAAAACCAATATAAGTGTAACCCTGGATTGGTTTCTAGGGAAATTGAGGTAACACCACCACTCTGCATCCTCAGGATTTTGGGGAGCATTAATAAGACTTTTTGTGGATGTGGTACAGCCCAAACTTAAGATTTATGTTATGATGTTATGTAAGCTTTTGTTCTGGAATATTTAGGTCTCCCAAGTCTCCTGCTGGGGGAAAAAAAAGGTCTGTCTGTTCCTTTCATCCTTAGCAATCACTTCACATCAGTTCCACTGATATCACTTTACATTTATTTTCAAGTCTCTCTCCTCAAAGAACAGGGCTAGAAACTTACATTTTTTCATAAAAAAAACATGAAAGCTGAGATTCTCCTTCATGGGGCACAAACTCTGGCTCTTTTAACAGGGCCTCACAGGAGCCTCCAACAGACCTCCTCTAGCTTGTCAGTGGCTGGATCACCTTGCACATATTGCTCCATCTGCAGCTTCCACCACCTGCCGCAACAGAAGCACACTGTTTCTGCTGCTAATGGGAATCTTCCACATATAATTCCCACAGTTCATACTTTAATTTCTTCCCAGTCGAACCTTCAGAAGTCTAGATGTCAGTGAGAACTCTTTCAGTGTACCCTCCTAGCTATCTTCAAAAAGCACAGCCCTCTCTCTAAAAAAATGGAAGCATGCTAATAGGTGAGGTAGAACCTTTTGACTTAGGCCTTTTTGTCTCAGGAGGTCCCTTTCCTTCCTGCTGGCATTAGTGATCAAAAGACCAGTGTCAGAGCATGAGAACCCCCTACTGTCATTCTTGGCACTGCAGTAGTGACATTTTATTGCTTTTCCTCTTCAGCTGCAATATTTTCTCATGCAGCACAAACTTGCCGCTGATTCAGTCGCTAATATCAGCATGACCTCAGATGAAACAAACATAAACCAAATGCTGAGGGCAATTTCAGCCACAGTCACAGTAGCCATCCCACAACAAAGAGAGCTCAGCTTCTGTTTTCTTCAGGGCAGCAATAATGAAGTTCACACAGGGGTTGCAAGATGTAGGTGCATTAAGAGAAAATGTGATCCTAGATCATCTACTGTATCTTCCTTCTTCCAAATTTTTCAAATAGATTCGTTGGGCCACATTTTCAAATGCAGGTGCCTAAATTGTACCCATAAAAATATGCATGCAACTGTAGAACCTTCATTTACATATGCAAATCAATAACTTGTGCATGCAAACAGGAACAAAGACATGCAATCATATAGATTTTTATGCAAATGGTTATTTCTGTGTCATCTCCTGTCCAATCAAAACAGAGTGCGGCTAGCAACGTCAAGAAGACCAGGATTTGGCCTTCTGCATACAACCATTTGCTGCATGTATTTTTAATTTTAGCTGGTGTTATTTAGGTACCTACATAAGGAAAGTGGGAGGTTGTTATTGTTTAATTCATTAATCTGCATACTTTCATAATAGCAGATATGCTTCCACTTACTGTTTCTTATCAGAAGTTTTGTTAAATTAAATTTTAGTTTTAAGCAATTTTCTCTTCTTAGGGAACATTGTCTGTACTCCAGTGTTAAGTAGACTGAGCATGATTCACTGAATTAGCAGAATATGTGCAAGTGACGTCAATGAATGTTCATGTAGATCAAAATTTAAACAGGGAAAATTGTAGTCTGAGGACACATATTTAATTTATCTGGTTATTAAGTTTACACAGGAACAAGTTAACATGAATTTAGGTCCATCATTATTCATGGGAAAGAACCACAATCAAAATGACCATTAGCTCCTTCTTTTAATATGCAGTATTTAAAGCAAAGGTCAAGATGTCTTACAATTCACATTTTATCTATGAATGTAATTAGGGAGATTTGTCCTATTTTATTTAATCAATGTGTCTCAGAACACTTTAAACTAAACAGCAAACAGGACACAAAACTATTAAAGTCCCCTTTGGAAAGCTTTGTAACATAGGCAGGGTGTAGATGAGCTACTGATCTACGGGGGGAAAAGAAGTAAGGAGCAGACCGTATTTGCATAGATGACCCTACTCTGCTTAGGTGTTCGGCAGATAGACATGCTTTGCCAAAGTTATCCATTTTGGCTGATTTGGGGTTATAATTCACCTTAATATTGAATGCAGGGGTAAGAAAATATTGTTACTGTATGAGTAAAGAGCAGCAGAACTATGCTTGGCATGACCTGATTGAGCGGGTCATCATAAACTGCACTCACTTGCTAAGCACCATGGGCAGGTGGTGGAGTCCCCTTCAGGGAGGCTAGCCCCGGCTCTGCCTCTCCCGCCATGTCCGGATCCCTGTGACCCCTTGCCCCCTCCCTCGGCCAGAGGAGCCCCGAGTGTAGAGTTGCCAGCTGTCTGGTTTTCAACTGAAACACCCAATCGAAAAGGGACCCTGGCGGCTCTGGTCAGCACCGCCGACAGGGCCATTAAAAGTCCGGTCGATGGTGCTGCGGGGCTAAAGCAGGGTAGTCCCTGCCTATCTTGTCTCCACACTGTGCCCCTGAAGCAGCCAACAGGTCCAGCTAGTAGGTGAGGGGGTCAGGGGACTCCGTGCACTGCCTCCGTCTTGAACATCGGCTCTGTACTCCCATTGGCTGGGAACTGCGGACGAAACTGGGGGAGGCTGCAGAGGGAGCTGTGGAGGCAGTGCCTGCGGGCGAGAGCAGCGTGCAGAGCCTTCTGGCCCCCCGCCTAGGCACCAGACTTGTTGGCCACTTCCTGGGCGCAGCACAGAGACAGGACAGGCAGTGACTCTTCTGTAGCCCCACTGCACTGCTGACCAGGAGCCACCCGAGGTAAGCCTGTGCCCCCACCCCCTGACCCAGCTCTGAGCTGCCCCCCAAACCCAGAGCCCCCTCCTGCACCCCAAACCGCTCATCCCTAGCCCCACCCCAGATTCTGCACCCCCAGCCAGAGCCCTCCCTCCCTCCCTCCTGCAGCCCCCTCCTGCAGTCCCCTCCCGCACTCTGAATCCCTCGGCACCACCACCCAGCCTGGAGACCCCTCCTGTACCCCAAACCCCTCGTCCCTGGCCCCACCCCAAAGCCTGCACCCCGAGCCTGAGCCCTCACCCCCTCACACATTCCAACCCCCTGTCTCAACCCGCAGTTCCCTCCTGCACTCCAAATCCCTCCACCACCACCCTCAATCTGAAGCCCCCTCTGGCACCTCAAACCGTTCATTGCCGGCCCCACCCCAGAATCCCCATCTCCAGCTGAGGCTCTCACCCCCTCCCACACCCCAGCCCAGTGAAAGTGAGTGAGGGAGGGGGAGAGTGAGTGACCAAGAGAGGGGGAATGTAGGCACTTAGGAGAATCATAGAATATCAGGGTTGGAAGGGACCTCAGGAGGTCATCTAGTCCAACCCCCTGCTCAAAGTAGGACCAATTCCCAACTAAATCATCCCAGCCAGGGCTTTGTCAAGCTTGACCTTAAAAACCTCTAAGGAAGGAGATTCCACCACCTCCCTAGGTAACCCATTCCAGTGCTTCACCACCCTCCTAGTGAAATATTATTTCCTAATATCCAACCTAAACCTCCCCCACTGCAACTTGAGACCATTACTCCTTGTTCTGTCATCTGGTACCACAGAGAACAGTCTAGATCCATCCTCTTTGGAACCCCCTTTCAGGTAGTTGAAAGCAGCTATCAAATCCCCCCTCATTAAGAGGTCAATGGGACTTAGAAGAATAAGTGCCTAAGTCATTTTGAAAGTGCGACGTAGCCTCCTAAAGACACTTGTGTCTATACTGAACAGTTAACCTGAGGGTCAGCACCCAAGTTAGCCTACCCCAGGTGCATGCATCCCTACAGCAAGGCCCTAGCTGGGTTACTATTGTCACAGTTACTGTACTAGACTCACTGCTGTCCCTTCTTGGGATGTCTCCCCCATAGGTTTTAGGCCTTGGGTCTTTACCTGTCCTGGAGCAGAAGTCCACAATTCTCTCACTCTGAAACTAGATGCTGGGTTACAGTCTCTAGGTACCAACTGTGACTAATTCAATTGAGGTTGGATCTGTGGGGAGATGGGACCGCGGGAGCTAGTGTTCCTGAAGTGGAAATATTGTGAGGCCTGATCTATGTTTCCACTCCTATAGTATTTCCTCTGTACCTGGAGAGGGTGTGAGATAGGGTATCCCAGGCCTCATTCCTCCTCTGGCCCAGCCCCCTTAGAGCTCCGAGGCAGAAGTGGAGCCAGGCTTGGCAGGGAGTGGGATGACTGACAAGAGTTGTGTCATTTCAGGGATGGTAGGATGGCTGTTTCTCCTTCAGAGCAGACGACACTTGCAGTTCTGTAAAAGAATCAGCCAGAGCAGGGAGCTGGGCAGGTGGTGCTCTGGGCTTCAGGGGCAGGGGAGCAGGAACACTTGCTCAGCTCCATGATCTGGCTGCTGCTGTGTATCATTCGGTATGTCTGCACTTCAGGTGGGAGAGAGTCCCCCAGCTCAGGTAGAATCACGGAATCATAGGGTTAGAAGGGACCACAAGGATCATCTACTTTAAACCCCAAGATGCAGGATTTGTTGTTAATGTCTCTGTTAACGCAACCTAAAATTGCATTTGCTTTTTTGCAACAGCGTCATATTGCTGACTCCTGTTGAGGTTGTGATCCACCACGAATCCCAGTTCTCACCAGTGCTGCTCCCAAGCCAGTTATCCTCCATTCTGTATTTGTGCATTTGTTTTTTCTTCCCAAAGTGTAGCATGTTACATTTGTCTTTGTTGGATTTCATTTTGTTGTCCATATCCCAGTTCTCCAACTAATCAAGATCCCTCTGAATTTTACCTCTATCCTCTAAAGTGTTGCCAACCCATCCCTCTCTCCCCCCCTTTTGTGTCATCTGCAAATTTGTTCAGTATGCTCTCTATTCCTACACATCCAGGTCATTCATAAGGATATTAAACAACACTGAACCCAGAACTGATCTCTATGGAACCCCATGTGAGACCCTCCTCCAATCTGTCATCATTCCTTTAATTGCAGTTGTTTAATCAATTATATATCCACTTAATGGTAGTTCCATCAAGCCCTCATTTCTCCAGCTTACATATCTGAATGTCATGTGGGATTGGACCAAAAGTCTTGCTGAAGTCCACATATATTATGTGCACTGCATTCTACCTATCCACCAAACCATTTACCCGGCCAAAGAAGGAAATCAAGCTTGTTTGGAATGAGTTGTTCTTGGTAAATCCATGCTGGCTGCTAGTGATTATCCCTTCATCCTCCAGGTATTTGAAAATTGAATATTGTACACATTGCTCTAGTAGCTTCCCAGGTATCAAAGTCAGGCAGACTGGTCTATAGTTCCCCGGCTCCTTCTTTTTCTCCTTTTTCAAGATGGGCACTAAGTTAGCCCTTCTCCAGTCTTCTGTGACATCTCATGTTATCCATGAGTTTACCAATATTATTGACAGTGGCGCTGAGATTCTTCAACTAATTCCTTCAGTACACTCGGGTGAATAGCATCATTTCCCACTGATTTGAATTCATTCAAATTGGCCAGAAGATCTCTGATGTGTTCTTTACTTATCCTGATCTGCATTCCTTCCTATGTATTATCTATGGTAACTTTGCTAATGATCTGGTCACATGTTATTTTTTGTGAGAAGACTGAAGCAAATTAGGCATTGAGCATCTCTGCCTTCCTGTCATCTTCCGTTACCAGCTCACCTTCTCTATTGAGCAGTGGACCTACACTGTCCTTGATCTTTCTTTTTTGTCTGACATGTTGAAGAACCTCTTCTTGTTGTCACTAATATTCCTTGACAGCTGCTACTTATTCTTTGCCTTGGCATTTATGATTTTGACCCTACACACTTGTGCTATTCCCATGTGTACTCCCTTGGTGTTATGCCTCTTGTTCCATTTCCCGTAGGTATCCCTTTTGGTTTTTAGATCGCTAAAATGCTTCTTCTGCCACCACACTGGCCTCCTATGGCTCTTCTTATCTTTCTTCTGTGTTGGAATAGCTATATTGCATCTCTTTTAGGAACTGCTAGTCCCCTTCAACTCCTTTTCTTCCTAATTGGTCTTTCCATATGAGCTTGACTACTATTTCTCTGAGTTGATTGAAATCCACCTTTCTGAAGTCTAGTGCCCTTGTTTTGCTGTTCTCATGTCCTCCTTTCCATAAGATCTTGAATTCTATCAGTTCATGATCACTTCCTCCTAAGTTCCCGACGACCTTCACATTTACAACTAATTCATCCCCGTTGGTCAAAATCAGATTAAAAATGGATGACCCCCCTAATTGTTTCCTCAACTTTCTGAATCAGAAAGTTGTCCCATACACGTGCTAAGAATTTGCAGGACATATTATGTTTTGTTGTAAAAGTCTTCCAAAAGATATAAGAGAAGTTAAAATATCCCGTTAATACTAGCTCATGTGCATGAGCTAACCTGCTTCTCTCATCCACTTCCTTTTCCTGATTTTGTGCTCTATAATAGATGCAACCATAACATCTTTACTGATCTTTTCCCTTTTTATTCTCACCCAGAGACTCTGAGTAGGTTTGTTGCTCTCTTCCTCTTGGACCTTGGAGCAAGTGTATACATTCTTGACATACAGCGCAACACTTTCTCTTTTTTCCCCCTGTATCTATTCTTTCGGAACAGGCTATATCCCTCAATGCTGGTACTACAGTCATGTGAGAGTTGTCACACCAAGTGTCTGTAATGCCAATTAAGTCATAATTTTCTTCACATACCATGACTTCCAGTTCATCCTGCTTGTTCCCCTTTTGCATTTGCATACAGGCAATGAAGATATTTTGCAGATGGACAGACTCATTCTAGCTGGACTTGTGCTTGTGCCGCCTATGGATTAAAGTGACTCAAACAGTCAGACAGAAACATTCCTTTACCTAAACACAACCTCTTTATCCAAGGTTCAGGAGATTCTGGTTTATTTCCCATCTCTGAGTGGGGCATATCAGCCTTGTCTGATTGCAGCTTTCTCCACCTGTCCCTATGTCTCACTTAGACTGTTAGTCTTTGTTAATGGGCCACTCCACCTTGACTGGTCCCTTGAAATATGTATTAACTACTTATGCTAAAATTGTCTGTTCTACCTTGTATTTAGCTGTGACACTGATTACATTTCACAGACCTGAAGAATTGCTCTGTGTAAGCTTGAAAGTTTGTCTCTCTCACCAACAGAAGTTGATCCAATAAAAGATATTACCTATCCACCTTTTCTCTCTAATATCCTGGGAGCAACAACACTGAATGCAGCCTTTTCACTGACACTTCCTGGCCAGCATCTCCGACGACTGTCCCCTTCCCTTCCTGCCAGGGCCACCTTTTAAACTTGTGTCTTTGGTTTACCTTTCTTGGATGCTTTAACAACTACCTTACAGCCTCTTGAGTTTAACTATGCATTCCGTCCAGGGCCGGCTCCAGCACCAGCGCAGCAAGCAGGTGCTTGGGGTGGCCAATGGAAAGGGGCAGCATGTCCGGCTCTTTGGCGGCAATTCGGCAGCGGGTCCCTCAGTCCCTCTCGGAGGGAAGGACCTGCTGCCGAATTGCTGCCGAAGAATGAAATGGCGGCGGTAGAGCTGTCGCCGAAGTGCCGCATCACGGCTTTTTTTTTTTCCCGCCGCTTGGGGCGGCAAAAACACTGGAGCTGGCCCTGATTCCGTCAAGCAGCAATACACATCTGAAGAAGTGGGATTTTTACCCACAAAAGCTTATGCCCAAATAAATCTGTTAGTCTTTAAGGTGCCCCAGACTCCTCGTTGTTTTGTGGATACAGACTAACACGGCTACCCCTCTGATACTTGAGTGACAAATAATATTCATTACGAATAATATGCATTTTCTCAGTTCATCACAAGGGTGTTGTCACTCTTTCTGCACTTGCCCGTGTAGGTCTCTGGGCATATCCCATGAATCTTTGTGCTGAGACAGTCTATGATTCTTTCCCAGTCAACTGTGCCATTGCAAGAAAGCTTGTCTGTCCTCCTGGGGCAGGCAGGGGTATTCCACAAAGGGCACTGGAGGACTATCAGCATTCCAGTGATTTAGCCTGCATTGTCTCTGTAAATGGATGGGTCACATCCCTTATTAAAACAGATCCTGGGACTCTTACCTAGACCCAGTTCTTAATTTGTGCAGCGGCTTGCCAGGGCACCTGTACACATTATTACTAGAGATTTATTTTATTTCTTCTCCACCCAGTGTTGTGAAGTCTGGCCCTAACCTGAGCCTTACCTGGCTAAGGGTTGGAATAGAGGAGACACTGGCCTTTCTGCCCGCCACCCCTCCAAGCCCTGTTTGGCTAGCCAGTTGGCAGAATATCCCTCCTGTGCTGCTAACAATCCCCTGATTGGGAGATATGATTTCCATTGGAGAAGGGAAGTTGCAGACTGCAGAAGGGGCATTTGCTGCTGCTGCTACCAGGAAACAGCAGACTGAGAGCCCAGGAAGTAGCATGTGTATATGGTCCCTATGAGCCTCCAGTGCATGTAAGATTAGGCCAGGGCCCAAAGGGAATGTTTTAATCTGGACCTAAGGAGGTGAGGCTGAAGGAGCTGTAAAACTGTAGCTGATGGAAATAGAGTTCCTTGCAGGCACGTTGAATGTATGCCATACTCCTACTGTGTGTGCTTTGCAATGACAATAGGGTTCTTTACATGCAAATTAAGGCATTGAAAGAGAGGTGTGTGTTCAAGAGATTCCTGGACGAATGCCTGTCTCCCCACAGGTTGTAACAATTTGGAACCACCTAGCAGAGAGGGAAGCCACCTCACCACAGTCCCCAAGCACACACAAACATCTCAACAGTTCAGTGTACGTCTGTTTTCTGTGTGCATGCGTATGTGTTTCAGGCTAAATTTCTCTGGAAAATTTCAGCCAAAACAGGCCAGCTGTTTCAAAGCACAAGGCTAGGAAAAAATTCATTGTTTTGTCCATGTTAAAAATTCTGCTGATTTTTTTCTTTGAGAAGCTTTGGCAGCCCCACACTTTGGAGCAGAGACTTGTAATTTGGCAGGGGAATGGTCTTTGTGCCAAGGATGTGCCTTTTGCTGTTCCTATTAATATCTGCCCCAAATTGGCCAAGTTGTAAGCCTTTGAAAAATCACAATTTGTACATGCTCAGTAAAGACTTGCTAGAGCTCTATAATTTAATACTTCAAAGATTCTGCGGACATTAAGCATGGTCTAGGGCAGTGTTCAGCAGGACTGTCCCTACAGTGACAATTCTTGGCTGCTGTTGGCCAACTGATAATATGAAACTCTCTCCTCTGTGCTCTCAATGCCCCACTCCTGTTGCCCAGGCAGAGAGGAGAAGGAAGCCACTTGAATTGAATGCAGAGGGGACAAGAGTGTGACCTGAGGGGGGTTGGGGAAGCAGGGGGAGTAGATTGGGACAAGGAGCTTGGGGAAGTAAGGAGGAAGACGAGGATTGAAGGCTGGCAGGTGTCCAGAGGAAAATCAGTATGTGATAATGTAATTAAAGACTGTTTCATAATGGATACACACCTGGGGGCTGAATTCAGTTTGCACAGGCAACCTTCATTCTGGCATTTTCTCAACTTTTGAGTGTTTGACTCTGCAATCTTAATAATGTTCTTCTAATATGGGGGGGAGGGGTCGGGAGTGTGTGTAAAATATATCATGTTCTCAGTAATAAGTGTATGCAGGATCAGGCCCTTCTCTGAACTGGGATGTCACTGCATTGTTTATGTTCAGGTCTCATTTTCAAGCTTTTTTTCGCAGCCATAACATTTAGAAACTTTGTTCATCTTTTTAAAAATGAAAACTGACATTCTGATGTAGTCACACAACTCCAGGGTTTGGTCCCCTACACACAGGCCTATGGTGGGGGATACTAAGGAGGTAGGCAGTCCCTCAAGCAGCTCATGGGCAACTTATTGGCTGACATGGAACTATGGCCTGACCTATCAGAGGAAGTGATATAACCTTTTCAGACTGAAAGATGGCACCCTGACACTGGGTTTTAGGGCAAAGGGCCAGTAAAGAAAAAAATAGGGGATTGCTCCCTAAGGACTTCTTTGCTCTCTTTCCCTTACAAATGACAATAAGTGGAAAAAATAAAATAACCTTTCAGTAAAGGAAGACATTTTATGTAATTGAAACCACATTTTTATTATGGTATTTCTAGATTAGATGCTTTAAATTCATATGCAAATTAAATTAAGATTTAAATCTCCTGCACAAGGGGCAATGGTAAAATAAATATCTAGAAATACAATTATTGCAAAATCAATAAAGGATATTAAAGGGGAAACTGTTCTGCATGAATTGGTAAATCTATCTGAGCTCATTTGGAAAAATATCCTTGAAAATGGACATAAATGTACTAAATATTTAGTGATTTGTTAGATTTTTTTACTGTTCTTTGTAGTGGCCTAGGTCCTGAATTTACAAGGAGATCTCCACAAGTGGAGCACCATGCCCAAGTGGAACCACACTGAAGTTAAGAGATCTATAGAGAGCAGTGATCCACCTGCTTGGGGCTCATTGAGGGATCAGGGTCCAAGATAATCCAAGCCCCCAACTCTCTATAAACACGCCTCTATAGTTTTGAAGGACCAGGCTGGGAAATTGCTTTCTCCACAGCATCATCCCTTGCTCTGCTGCTGGATTTTTGTATGGGATATCTGCGTGGGAGATGATCAAGTCCAAACTCCTTCAGTATTACCTCCCTCAGGGTAACATCCATGAAGAGTTCTAAGCAGCACCCATTGCTATGGGATGCTTCCTGGTGCTGCAAAGCAGGCGTTCCCCAAAGGCACATGATCAGCAGGATTGAAAGAGGGTGCAGCTTCAGAAATCTGAATTCTTCTACGGACTCTCGCCACATGGAGAGTGCCAGGAAAACTCAGCGTGGCGGTAGCATGGAGATTTTGTCTCCCATTTGTCTCTTTCTTTACTTTTTTTCCATGGGAGGGACAATCTAAGCAAGGGCCAGACAATGGTAATCTAGGAACTTATGTGTACCATAGCATGGAGCCCTCTGACTTGGAGTGGTGGTGTTGGTAGGGTGGCCACTCCCTTCCCAGACAGGCACATGTCCCACTTATCACCCTCACCCCCAATGATAGCAGGGACTTGCTCCTCATGTGAGCAGCAGGGACAGGAGTTCCCTTGTCTGCTCTCTCCAAAGAAGTAGGGAGACCCCCCAGTACTTGTCCCAGCAGCCAGCTTGTATCTATTTGGATGGTGAGTGGGCAGTCCCACTGCATTCTCACCTTCCTGCTTCACACTCAGTTCTGTGCTGGGGTGGACCCAGCAGGGCCCCCACGAGCAATGAGTGTAAAACCCAGGAAGTTGCATGGAACAATTCAGAGCTCTTAGAGCTCTTGTTTTAGGCTTTCTGCAGACTCAGGTAGTCATCACTGCATCAGTTACACTCAGATCACAGGTTCAAACTTTTCTTCAAGCTGTAATGGCTAGAAGTATACTCGGTATTTTAAGTGGAAACGGACGCTACGTCTACACTTAGAGACAGAGGTGCGATTCTCTAGCTTGCATCAAGCTAGCATGCTAAAAATGGTAGTGCAGCCACAGTAGAATGGGCAATGGCATGTGGTAGCCGCCCTGAGTACAAACCTGCCCAAACCCTGTGGGTGAGTACTCAAGGTACCTAGCCCATGCTGCCACTTGCCATGGCCCATGCTACCATGACTACTCTACTATTATAGTGCACCAGCTTGATCAGAGCTAGCAAGAGTATGTTTACTCAAATTGAGAATCACAATCCCAGCTCCAAGAGTAGATGTAGTCTTAGACTCTGACATAAACACATGATTCCAAGATTCAGGACCTTAGGAACGGACCTATTTTGCCTGTGCTTTAATCCAGCTCTGATCTAGACCAGAGTTAGGATAGCAGAAACCATATACAAAAGAACCCTTATTAATGATTGTATTTGTGTGGTAGATCTTACTGGGCTGGCATTAGGGTAGATTTTGGAAATTACACTTTTAAATCAATAGTTTTTGGATGAATTCAGTTTTGTTTCTAAAATTCAGATGTACTTTTAAAGTGATTGCTTAACTTTTAAACCATTACAACAAAATGTCCAGTGTCTACATTATTTCAAAAGCATTCACGGCAAGAACAAACTATTTCATTTTAAGGAGGCTCTGGATTTTAGGGGACTTCCCCACCTCACCAAATGATTCTCATCAATTCCAATATATTCTTTCTTTTACTTTTTTTCCTGATGGTAAATCTTTATAATAATAATTAAAAAACAAACAAAACACTTCTATAGCACCCTTTTGCCCACTTAATCACTCAAATTAAGTAGGTGACACATCATTATTATTTCATTTGATATTCATTGTGTTAATATTACTCATAATACATTCTTTTGGCATTCATTTGGATGTAGCATGTAATTCCATAGGAATGACTTTATCATTACTATATACCATTAGTTAATGTCTACTTATTATAAAGTGTTTCCAATTTACTTCAAATATCATTTCCATTATGGGTTCCTTACCTTCAATAGCTGTGACAAACCTTTTCTGTTTTAGTGCCTGATTCCAACATAACCAAAGGAACGCATTATTCACTGGCTAATCTAGTATTATGGTAACCATAGCATAAGTAGCCTATATGTATTCTTAGAGCAGTTTAAGGAGGACTAAACCAAGATCTCATTTAAGATTTCAGTCCACTTTTCACAAGAACAGGGGTGTTAAATTAACCCTTCCATCCTGGCCAAATGCCGAATTCAAATTCCAGATTCCACTTCTTTTCCCCTGATGTTTCAATTGAAGAAGTTATTGTTTCCCTTTCCTTTTAAAACCTGTTGCAATATTGATGTAGAGTTGTTGTAGAATATTGATGTAGAATTGTTGAGTGAGTGAAACCTATAAACACAGAGCCAGATTGCATCCAGCCCCTGCCTGGTTGTGCAAAGGAAATTAAGGACTCAGGGAGCCAATTCCCCCATTGCACCTCTAATGCAAAGATCAGGCCCAGGAGGATTGCAAAGATGCAGCGTGGCTAGCAGGATCATCAGTCCTAGCCTGTGTAGACGGGGAGGAGGTAGGACTATGACAGGACATAAAGGGAAGTATATGCCACACTCTCATTCCTAGTGGTGCAGCATTATGCTTTTGAGCTGCTGCTTTGGTAGTGTGACCCCATAGCACCTGCAATGGCAGAACTGTGGCTTAATGTGCCAATTAGCCCATACTCCCTTTATGTGAAAGTTATGAAATACATGTTGGTTATTAGTATTCCATTAAAATGATTTGTATTTTCTGGATTTTTAAGTAATTGAACTAAACTTTCTTAATGTTGGCCAATTATGCCTAAGTCCCCAGATTTATTTTTGTTCCAATTTGAACTTTAGGGCCAGATCACACCTTCTGAAATATCCCACAGTGGGAGATAGGGGGAGTGGGATAAGAACTGCACAATTTTGGCTTTTGGTGAAAGGATGGAGTGAGGTTCAGTTTAAGTGGTATCCTGCCCTGTCCACCTGATTCTGCATCAGCCACCACTGTGAGGCTGGGGCTTCATTGTTGGGGAGCGAACAGGGTGGGGCTGAAGGATGGCCATTCTCCATATCAGTGGCACGAATGGCCACATTTAAACAAGGCTATTAAAATCTCCACTTCTATATACATTTGCTTGGTAAATAGTTGTAGGGTTTATCTCTTGCTGTCCCTTTTCCACTTCTCTGTGTACATATAACGCCTGTTACTATCACCAGTATAGTCCTCTATGTCCCTGTAATTTATAACTGTGCTGAGCACCCTGCACTCCCAGTGCAGTGAAACAAGTGTAAACCAATGCAGTGATGTATTCCTGAGTCTGCAGAGAGCCTGACACAATAGTTCTGAGAAGTGTGAATTGCCCTATTCATTTTAATAGAATGTTTACACAAAAGCATATTTAGGATGATTTAAATGCTTCACTTCTGATCCTTATAATATCCAACTAATATGTTTATCTGACAAATGCAAACTGCCTCCCACATCTTCCACAGATTTGGAAAGTCCCAGCTGTCTCTCCCACCCTAAATACCAAAGCCACCAGCTTCCTCTGACAATTTCTATAATTCAGGTATGCAGTTTCAATACACAATTCTGCAGCAGCACCTTGAAAATTGAAGTTTGGACGAGTTATGAAATATATGTTAAATTAAATACAAAGGAATTTTAGTTGTGATTGTATTGTTCATTTTCATATTTAATTCAAGAAAATCCTCCATTCTGTAATTTATCTGAACCTGCCACAGAAAATTCAGTCTGCTGCAAGGCAGAGCTGCAGAAAGTAGGGGTTTTGTGGGTCAGGTTTGCTATTTGACCTTGATCATTATGTTATATCTGTAGCACAAAAGTAGCAAATAATTCTTATTAGTAAATTTAATGAGAACACTAGAAGAGTATATAAAATGTATGATGGCATTGTTAAAAATGCAGTCTGACATACATATTCACATGCATTCATATATATTCATCTGTGTAGAAAATTGTTCTTTAAAATTATTTTTAAATGCTTTTGATGCCATCTGGTAGTGACTTAATATATAAAATCTAATTGTTTCCAGTGCTGATTTCTTACCAGAGAGAATTTTCTGGTTAGCTGTTATTAACAATATCTAAAACCTTACTGAAAAATAGCTGTTACAAACCTCTTTTGATTCTACATTTTTCCCTTCACAGTGTGTGGCTCTGTACTTTATTTCACAGGGCAATGCTCTTTTGAAAGCTGTCATTCTAACAAATGGTATGATAGTTGTTAGGGATATCCAAAGTAGACCGAGTAATATACATATCTTACTTTTAATGTCTTTGTAACACATGGACTTTCCTGGCTTTAGGAGCTACTAAAAGAGAATCACCATAAGGTGAAGCGAATCTCCTGCTGGGTGGCCAAACAGCATGAAATCTCATGCTTCATTAATGATGCTTCTCATACCAGCTGGCCAATGGATCATGAAAATGAATCGGGAGTAGTACAGGGTTATTTTATTTATTTATTTATTTCCAGTGGCAGTATTTATAAACAGTTATGAACTGCTGGGTTCCACTTCTTCAGCGGGGATTTTATGTCTCTGTTTTCATACAGAGAAGGAACATAGTGTAGTTGTTAGAGCAGGGGATTAGGACTCCATCAGTCTGTCCTGTATTACTTTGGGCAAATTACTTAACATTTTGGCGCTTCATTTTCCATGTCTTTAGTTTGGGTATGATAATACCCGACAGCTAAGATTTTTCAAAACTGCCTAGTGACTTATGATGCCTCAATTTTTGGCTTCCCAATTTGAGATGATTTTAAAGGGTCTGATTTTTAGAAGGGGTAGGATGGACTAACTGAGCACTTTCTGAAAATCAGACTCTTCTCAAGGTGAGTTTCCCAATAGCTGAGGTGCCCCAAATCACTGGTCACTTTTGAAAATCTTGGCCCACATTTGTAAAGTGGTTTAAGATCCTTCAACAAAAGGTTCTAGATAAGTACAAAGTATTACTTCTTTCTAGTAGGACAGGTGTCTATTCTAATGTGTTATGCTCTAAAGCATGTATTAGACCCAGACTTTTTCTTTTCCGGATCCAATGTGCAAAATCCCTCCAACACTGATGGAAGATGAAATATCTTTGTAGTGCAGATCCAAATGCCTGCAGGCAGTTGTGTTTGTTAGAACATAAATTAAGGATGAAAAACATTTCACACCACCACTTTCTCTCTCATGGGCAGGTCCACACTTAAAACACTGCATCAGCGCAGCTGCACTGATACAGCTGTGGGGCTGTAGTGCTTAAGTGAAGATGCTCCTACACTGATGGGACAGCTTCTCCTGTCGGCATAGTTAAATCACCTCTGCGAGAGGTGGCAGCTATGTTGATGGGAGAAGCTCTTCTGCCGACATAACACTGTTTACACTGTGGGTTAGGTCAGTAGAACTATGTTGCTCAGGGAGGTAGATTTTTCACACCCTTGAGAAATGTAGTTATACCAATATAAGTCTGTAGTGTAGACCTGGCCATTGGAACACAGGAAATACTAAACTAAGACCTGTAATGGATATGCATGTCTTGGAGATGGACAAGAGTTTTGGAAACCAGATGTACAGTTCTCAAAGAACAGTATTGCAGTGCATTAATATAGAGAAGAACAACAAATAGAACCTCATCAAAGATCCTACCCTTCCTTTGCCCTTTATATGGGATTTCTCTGCAGTCAGGTGTCTATGCCCTAGACTTGAGTCTTGAAAGCTCTGTGACCTAAGTCAAGGGAAGCTTTTTTTCAACCACAGGTTTGTTTCAGCCCTAAGTTTCTGGCCAGGTGGGATTCTGTAGCCCTGAAGACTCCAACAAGCCTTTGCAGCTTTCCCTTGTTCCATTAAGACCTCTGTCAGAGAAAATGCATCTCCTTTGCTAAAACTGATGCAAGACCACAATCTGTGTGATTCTCCGCTTGCCCCTCCCTCAGATACTTAACTGCAGGTATAGAGTTGCATTCAGCTTCTCCTGATATAACCTCAGGCCCACCAGAGCAGGAAGTGAGCCCAAAAAGAAGCTGCAGACAAAAAAAGCAGCCACAACAGCTGTTCCATTTAGAAGCCTGCATACAGTCAGCACAGGTCCAAAGATAGGCAGCATTACCTGGGAAGGGGATGTGGCCTGGGAATTGCACAGTGCAATGATTCAGCACATCCCATATGCAATCATGCCAGTAGGACTCCACTCTCGCTGTGACTGCATTTTAAATCTGTTCTTCCCTGGCAAAATCACAAGTGAAAGGAGTGGATTAGACATGTGACATTCTATACTTTGAGGGAGTGCCCTGTAAACCCCATATTCCTCATTTATATATAATTGTGATATTGCATATAAAGCATGCCTTGTGAAGTATCAGGGGAAAGGTTACGATCCACTGAAAGTCATGGTTCTATCTAAATATGTATACCACTAGGGCATATGAAATTATGAGAATTGTGTTGTATGGCTGTCACTAAAACCTGCTGTGGGTTTGGGAAAAACCCAGATACTAGCTCTCCGGAGACAATGACAATGAAAATTTGTATCTGAGTGGTGGTTTGATTGACACCAGATAATTGGCTTTCTTCTTCTATGTGTTGGACTTAAGCATGGTCTCCATAGAGGAATACTCTCTTGAATTTACTCCTTTGGGATTAGGTGGCGGGAGATGGGGTGTACAGTGGGATTTAGAAAGCTATGAGAATAGTCTGGTTTCAGAGGTTCTGAGAACTCATAGCTCCCAATGGGAGCTTTAGGTGTTCAGCACTTCCAGAAATCAGCCTGCTTAAGTGGTTGCCTAAATACAAATTTGGAAATAGAATGATATAAACAAAATACCTCACAGATATATTTAGATATTCTATCATAGCTGAAGCCTATGAAAATAAGACACTTCCTTCAGAATTACAGTTGAAAACCCCCCCAAGCAAACAGCATTAATCAACCATTTAGAAATTAGCAGGTAAGTGGAGTCTGTGCACTTATGAACTTCATGGGCACTGTCAAGTTATTTTCTCTCATTCCTAGAACTTCTGTCCCCCAAAGTGGTACTTCCTGAAATAACATTGCGGTATCAGAAGACATCAATTTACTTATACTGAGATGATATTCTTAGAAGTAGCCACTTCAGAAGGTGGTACTACCAGTATGGAGTGTTCTTACAATGTAACAGCCACCAGCACCACTTCAGATTAGTTAACTGTAGATTGGGTAGTTTGATTATATCTGAGCTGTATGCTTAGGGCTTCTTCATTGTATACTGCAGTAGTGACAAAATAGCCAAAGTCTTTTAATTGGCCTGTCTGGTTTTTTTTACGGCCTTGCCAGAGAAGAGATTCAACATGCTGGGTTTTTTTCACTTGAGTCATGTTAGTGTGTCGTACAGTTCACAACCCTGTAGTACAGACTGTGAAACCAGGATAAGGTAATAAAATGAAAAAAAAGCGTGTGTGTGTGTGCGTGCAGATGTGCGTATATCTGTGTATAAAATCATTCTCTAAAACATTTTAGTAATAGCTATATTTTGCACTAGGACCCTTTTTGTTGGTGAGGGTGGTGGCCATGTTTTCTTGGGTGGGCCAGTGTCTGGTTTTTCTGTATCTTGGAGGTGGCACCTCTAAGGAGGCCCTGTGTGACCCTTTACTCCCACTGCAAATAAGGTGTGAGAGTAAAGAGCAACAGACTTTAAATACTGAGTTATAATCCAGGTAAAAAAGGTGATCTAGGATAGTCATCGTTGATACCTTGTTGCATAAGGCAGTCCTGGCTTAGTTATTTTAAAGAGGAATACTCATCTGAACTTTTAAAAGCTTCTACTTTCCTTTCTCATGAAAGTTTCCTAACCTGTTATTTTAATCAATCTTGGAGCCCAACATCCTACAGTGGACAAGAGATTCTCAGCTGCTGTAAATTGGCATAGCTTTGTAACTTTCAGTAGAGTGAGGCCACCTGAGCTCTATTTTACACTGGCCCCAATTCACCGAAGAACTTAAGCACATGCTAAGTATGTGCTAGGCTGAATAGGCATGAACTGCTGAATCAGGCCGACTGCTGTCAGTTTAATAAAATAAAATCACTGGAAAGATTGCTTTTTATATAGAGTAGATCAGGGATGATGAAAAATCAACCACATACATAAGTACTGGAATGAATAACTTATCTAATGCTTTTGTGGATCTCTTCAAGCCTCTTTGTGTCCATTTACTTATTCCTGAATTCTCATCTACAGTAACATCTCTTTACACAACACTGGCAGTGAAAAGTGGCTGTAGATATCATTTTTTTCCACTTTAAAATCACTTTACACTGCCAGAGTAGTGTCAATTGGCCCTTGAAGTTTACCCAACAGTTGAACAAATGCTGAGTTAATAACCAGTATGTAATGTTTAGCAAATTGGGCATGGATAATAGTGATGACCCAGAAATAACATAATACTCAAGAAAAATGAGTCACATTTTAAAAATTATTTTGAGTGAACGTGGTGGTTATAAAAAGTGCCCACATGACAGCCACATGATCAAAGACATTGATTTATCAATGGAGCAGGTACAACACAGAGTATCTGACAACCCTGCTTCAATCTCATTCTGGAAAGATGATTTCTGGAGGTGGAAATTGATACTCACTCTATCATTGGTTTTCTCTGTTAAGGGTGTTATGTTTCCATCTTTAAATCAAAGGAGTAAGACCTTACAATGAGATACATAGCTATGAGCTTTATTCATCATCCTGCACTGAGTGAGTAGCTTATCCCTGATTAAACTGTCCAATACAAGACTAATACAAGACTCTGGGAAAAGTATCTCCTTCATTTGTTCCAAAGTCCTGGCCAAGAATCAGGATTGGATACAATGACAATGGTGCTTTTTGTCATGTGAATGCTTAGGCAGTAGTAAATGTTTGAGACCACCAAGAAATTTCACAAAAGCAGCTACCAAATGATGGTGTTTATTTCTGTTTATTACTGACATGAGATAAATTTCAACTGGGTAACCAAAAGAAAAGCCGCTCTGTAGCCAGTTCCTGAGCTGTAGAATCCTTCTCACAATTAAAAAACAGAGCAAAATATGTTCTTGACTTTTAAAAGGAAAATAGGTATAGCCTTTCAATGGATCCACTTTGTGGGAATATGCAATACTTTGCATTATTGTAGGTGACAACCAATGTGTACTTAGCACCAGAGAGGGTAATACATTCCAGGAATCAGACACATAAGTTGAGAATACACTGGTCTGGCTAGGGCTGGTTCAAACAAGTGCAATTTAAACCACCTACGCTGCAATCAAACAGCTTAGAAACAAATTACACCTGGTCTGGCATCTCATATTCAAAGTCTGACCACACAGTATGATCTCTTTTGATGTAGCAAGCTTTTTTTTTTTTTAAAGTCATATAGTTTCACTTCATAAAACAGTGTTTGAGTTATCTGATTTCTACCTTTTCTGTCAAACATCCCATTTCCTTTTTCATTCTACACTTAAGGACACCAAGATAATTAAAATCTCCTTTATTCTTTCTTCATTAGTGACATTTACACCAGTTCTTTTCTTTTTTAGAGAAAAGTGTTAATGTTTTATTTATTTTGTATTTTTTACTGTCTCCTTGCTCTTTGTGCCATTCACATTTTAGCTAAGGCAGACACTAATAAAAACCTTGTATTATTTATCTCCATCATTGGCATAGTAACAGCTTTAATGAAAAAAGGATAAAAACTTGGACACTGGTAATTACTCCAATCACATTTACCATACAAAGGAATATAATTCAATGCATCCTTTTACCGTGTCCTTCATGTATTCACAGCACAGTGAGAAATACACAGAGCTGTCGCTAAGCATAAGTCAAGCTGAACGAATGGGTTTTTAATTTTGACTGGAAAATATAGTCAACCCACTGTTACTCATCTCATGTGGAAGGGCATTGCAAAGGCATACAGTTGCTGAAAGTCTTTGAACTTGTGGAGTCAAACTGGTTTGATGGAAGAGATTTGAAGATGAAGCAATATTATCACTAAATAATGAGAAGAATAGGCCCCGCATATATGCAGTATGGTGAATATAGATTGATATGACTAAAAATAGGGTAGAATAAATCCTAAAGGCCAGGTTAATGAAATAGCTTAAAGGCTAAAAAATAAAATTTTGGAATGTTTAGAAAAATCTGGGTGGCTGAAGATTACAATAATTAATCTATTGAAGCTGACTGAGGACAGATGGAGCAAAATGCCAAAATCTTGAATAATGAAGCTAGCAAGGTTATGATAAATGATAGAAAATCACTGATGTAGGAAGAATGAAGAAAAAGCTTTATTTATAATTAGATACAATGAAAGGGCCAAAATCTTGCTTCATTTACACCTGGAAGTGACACTTTGTGAGAAGAGCGAAGAGCTGAATTTTGCTCAAAGTGTTAATATTTGGTCTTGGTGAACCACTAAGACATTTTATTTTGTTTTGTTTTGTTTTTTAATTTTGCACATATATGTTCCACAAATAGCTTCTAAGCTGAGATAGGAAAGTTCCAATTGCAAACCCTTCTGAGTTTTATTTAAAGCTCCGTACTCCAAACTTCTCTTTTTGTGGAGTCCACTTTATCGTCATGCTGAACTTTTAGTATGGACAATTGGTAGCAATATAATTTGGTCCACATATGTTGTTATTCCGTATTTGATTTTGTACAATGGGTGAATTCCTGGCCAGACTGAAGACAATGGTAATTTTTCCATTGACTTTAATGTGACCAGGGTTTTACCAATATCCTTTGTGGTATACATACAAATGTATTGCTTTAATTCTCTCATTAGCAATGGATAAACCACTGCAGGTTCAGTGATTTGCTTCAGATGAGCACAATAAGGATTTGGATGCTTTTTCCAAGCTGTCCCTATTCATTGGGAAATGTGTAGGACATCCCAGGAGAAAACACTCTCTCAGGAGGTGGCTAGTAATTACTCCTTCTGATCAAGTCAGAGGTACCATAAAGAATTTTGGCAGTTTCACTCCCATTCTTTGTCAGAATCAGGAAATGTAGGTTGCAGAAGGAAAAAAAATATTAAAGGGAATTATTTATCTGTACTACACTGAACCGCAGGAAAGGTTCATCTTGGTCTCACTTAGAGATTTGGGCAAAGCTTCCTGATGGTTCAGATTTCTATCATCCAGGATCTCATGTACTTCCCAATATGAAATATCTGTTCCTGAAAGTCATGTGAGTGATCATCACTGATGAAAGGACATACAAACCTGCATGGAAAGTAGTTGGGAGAATTGTCTGTAGTGTTTACAAAGGATTAATGAATGCCACTATGAACTAAATTATCTGTGGTGTCACTCCATTGAATTGAAGAATATGTTTCAGCATCACTAGGGATAGATAGTTTGTCCCTATATATGCAGAATAATGTTGACCCAGCAGTCTTCTTAATCTTTAGTGGACATCTTAAAAGGATATGTGATCAAAACTGCTTCTATGAAGACAGTGCAAACTGCAGGTATATCAACAATATATTCATATACCAAACAAGGATGTTGCAGCAAATCTCTGGAACCGGGAATAGCATGCTGGATAGATACCTGGAACGTCACATTGGCATACTGGTGGTCCTGTTTCAAAAGCTCATTTCCTTCTTCACTGCTAGCAGTAGATGGCCAGTGATACACAGCAGGGAAATTTTTATTATATTGATTAGAAGATACTGTTATACTTAAGCACCAGCCAGTTCCTTATGATGTATCATGAAGAAAAGCAACATACTGATAGGCCTTCTGAACTGAAATATCAGTCAAAGATTTAACAACTGGCAATAAAGATATCAGAAAAATATATAGCCTCTGGAAATCAAACCAACTTGCTAAAACCTTGCAGGGAACTCATGCAAATATAATAAATAATATTGCCCTAACAAACCCAACAAGAAACACCAACTATTAAGTGACCTCTATCTCTCCTGCGATTCCAAAATATCTAAACCAACCAAGAAACAAAAAGTCCTATTTTACTAATCACAAACAAAGTTACTCAATAAAGAACACAGGAACCTTCCATTACCCTATTGAAGAAGTCACCTTGCAATACAGAAACAATTAACTGGATATAAACAAAACAGAGCCATAGGCAACACTGCAGTAGTTACTAGTTAACCAGAGCATAACTGCCAGCAAAGAAGACATTATCATAATTTACACCTCTTGGTCTCTGCCAAAAATGACAAGATAACACTGCACATAAACAGCAATTCTTCTCAAAACTCGTCGCATCAAGGGAGGTCAATTGCCTTTTTGTATATGTAGCTTTTGATGTCAAAGCCAAGTTTTACATCCACTTACATCAATGTAAATTTTTGGAGCACAGTAATTCCATTGACTTCATAGAAGATACTCTAAATTTTCATCTGTGAATCTGAAACCAGAATTTGGCCCAAGGATGAAAACATCATCACATTGTAAAAAGACCCTGAATTCTTACCCTCTGCACTAACGAAATTTTATCCAAGAGGAACAGTATTACAGAGGTGTATGTATTGTTTTTGTAGCCATGTTGGACCCAGGATATTAGAAAGTGGGTGATTTAATATCTTGTATTGGACTAACGTCTGTTGGTGAGAGAGACACGTTTTCGAGCTTAGAAAGAGCTCTTTGGGTCCTGAAGGACATATAAAGGACATATAAAGAAAAGAGTAACATATAAAGCTAATATCTTCATTCACTCAGTTTGATGCACCAATTGCCTCTGAATTATGGCATCAGTGACTTGGAAAATTTGACCATTAGAAGCCAGTGACACCACCAAAGACAGTAAAAAGGGACATTTGCTGCTATTAATCTTGGGACCAAAACTATATGAGGTATTTGATGACATGCCAGGAGATATAAACAGGTCTTTCAATAAGGTCTTTCAGTAAGACCTAAATGTATATATATATATTTTACCAAAATGGAATTTAACATGACAGATCTTTATATCTAAAAGGTAACACACTGCGGAATCAAGAAATAACTGTGTTCACTGTCTGAGGACAATAGCCTAAACATGAAAAGTCCAACATATAGATCAGGGATCGACAACCTTTGGCACACGGCCCATCAGGGGCTGTGGGAAGCAGCGTGGGCTGAGGGATGTGCTGGCTGCCGCTTCCTACAGCCCCCATTGACCTGTGGGAGCTGCAGTCAGCTGAACTTGCAGACATTGCAGGTAAACACACTGTCCTGGCCTGCTAGCGGATTTCCCTGGCGGGCTGCTTGCCAAAGGTTGCCGATCCCTGATATAGATGATGAGCTTAAGCAATTCACATCCACCAAACTGTTGTTAAAAAGGCTAAGAACAGAAATGCCCCTTGTGAAATTCTCATAATATAAGATTGGCTATGTGTCTTTTACCTGGCCAAGAAATGCTGAGTTTCTTATTACAGATGCAAATTAAACCAAAAAAAGACAACTCGTTGATTAGTCATTACTAATGTCAAAAGAGACTTGCTATTGTGTGGTCAACTATAGCCTCACAAAGGAGCATGTCATGCAGAAGGAATAACCTCTCTGGCATTTGTGGATATGTATGTCAAAGCAAGAATCAATGTGATACATTATGTCATTATCACAAATCTTCTAATTCCAGAACTTCAGAGAATATGCAGTCAAACAGAAAGCAGATTTTCAAAAATTTCACTGTGTACTGGAAACTGACTTGAAGTCTGATCAAAATACATCAGATTAAGAAGAGGATGAAACTTTCATATACACAATTCATCAAATTGGAAGGGCTGCCAGCCCCAAAAGGACTGTGCAATTAGTAGACACAAGGAGAGAGTTTGTGCTTTTGGGAAACTGTAAATCTTGTAGATTAAAGCTATCTCAAACTTCATAAAAGAGTAAACTGGTTCTAAATAGAATATTATAAACAAAAGAAACTAAACTTCTGACAACCAAAAGCGATTTAGTGCATGGAAACAAGGAGTTGCTACCAGAAGACTGGGTTTATTCAAAACAAAAAAGGGAGAAAGTGTGTATTCCCTCAAAAAGATTATATGGAAAGCTGCTTGACTATACTATCACCAATATCCTTTGGCAAAACTAGCAAATGCAATCATTTACCAAAACTCCGTGAGATTTGATAAAATTAATAGTCTGCTTGCTGAGCGTGACATCACATTTCATGGCTTAGGTATACTAAAGAACTACCTGGTTTTTCAACCCTTCGCTCAGACAATGATTCCTGTACCTGATAATTGCCTTTCCTGTTCAAAATCTGATGGGGGAGGCATTTTGGAAGCTAGAACAGCAGTGCAGAGATCTACCCTATGAGTATTTGTAACTACAGTGGTCCACAAAGAACAAGAAATAGCTGCACAACTCGTATGTGTGGATGTGAATTTATATTAAATATAAAGGGATAGCTCAGTGGTTTAAGCATTGGCCTGCTAAACCCAGGGTTGTGAGTTCAATCCTTGAGGGGGCCATTTAGGGAACTGGGGTAAAAATCTGTCTGGGGATTAGTCCTGCTTTGAGCAGGGGGTTGGACTAGATGATTTCTTGAGGGCCTTTCCCACCCTGATATTCTATGAACATCATGCTACTTTAACCAGTTTGATGATGAATGCTTTCATAGAGTTGCATGCTTGCCAAAATCAGACTTTAGCAAGGCTGAACAACACCCATCATCCAGACACAACACCAGAGTTTCCATTCATATCGCATGACACAAGATTGCTTTTGAACATTTTAGACTACTGGAGTGTGTATTCTAAGACAACAACAAAAAAATCCTGACAATAATGTAGTGAGCTCTGTAGCAACATTCTTGTGTTTGGAACAATGCACTGAGAACAGAGGCCATGGTGATGAGCATATTAAAATATCTAAATGGGCAGACAAAACTCTGAACCCAATTCAGCAAGATATTTAAAACATGCCTATCTTCGAGCATGTCAGTGTTCCATTGGCTTCCGTGTTCTTAAATTTAGGAATATGCTTAAGTACCTTGCTGAGTCAGAGTCATAATGAAGTTCTCATGGATGTTCTAGTGTTTCTGACAACAGACAACTTAACACTCCAAGGAATGGGGAAGTCCGCTGGGATCTGGACTACAGTGTGGGGAGTATAAAATGCACATTACAGCTCCAGGTTCAAGCTGTGCCACCTTTTTACATCACCTCCATCTTTTGTTCTGTACATTTTTGCTGATCCTGAGGATCTGGCTCTATATGTTTAGCATAGTGGATTATGGGAGAATGATCTACTTTTTTCCCTGTGGCAAATAGCTATCCTTAGTAATTACTGATGAATGCTTAATTCACTCACCCTGTACCACACTATTAACATCAGCCAGTAAACGGTGGTATAGATCCTCACGTCTGACTAGGCTCTGCTTGATATAGAAGCTAACTGAGGGTAGGTGACTTGTGTATCCCATGGACAACCAGCATCTGTCTTAGAAAAACAAAACAAAACACGTGGCTGCTTTCATTTGCATGGCTATTCCAGCAGATGGTAGTTCCATTCTATTCCAGCTCTACCCAGAAACACTTCCCATGGCCACATTCACAACACCAGTGTCTGCAAGGGGCAGTGGCATTGGTTGGCTATGCCAACTTTAGTGGTACAAAATAGGAAGTCTGACAAACTGGCTCAAAGTATTTACAACTTTTGGCATTTCCAAGAAAGGCCATTGAGATTCTGGGCTCCTGTTTTGAGGACAGGAGTAGAGCTGGTCAAAATTGTTTCATCAGGATGATTTTCTGATTTTATTTTCAAAACCACAATTTTTTTCATAGGAAGATATTTCTTTTTTCCACCAAGTTCTAGTCAGGAGTTTAATTTGTTTGTGGAATACTTCAGTGTCATACACAGATAAACAAAATGGTTGAGAGATTAATGGACAGCTTTCATAAATAGATTTAAAAAATCAGCACAATGTCTAAGAGATAGTACCACTAAAATGAGTGCAACCGTGCCAGTTCTTATGATGTTATTGATCTACACCACATGCATTGACACATGGCATTGAAAACAGCATTGCTTTAAGTTTCTCTGTCTAAGCCACCACAGGGCAAAGAAATGATAAAACACACAAAAGACCAAGATACTGATACTTTAAGAAAAGATACACCACCTGATCTCGGGGAAGGTGACCAATTACTTGTAAAGCAGCCAGAGACTAATAGGAAAAGAAATCATCTCACTGCTGAGAATGATGACTGATTAATCACCCAGAACACCTTATTATTTAAGATACATCTACCCATTGAGTTGTTCAGTCCCAAGATCTTTGCTTGCCTGTGCTTGTGGTCTCACTCTGGCCATGTAGCCATTGTTCCCAAGAGCCTACCAGAAGAACCCTGGAAATATAAGGGAATATTTTCAAAACCCCAAAGGGCAGATCCTGATAGTCAGTGGGAGTTGGGTGCATGAGCACCCTTTATGCTTTCTGAAATCTCACCATTAAACAGTATCTCATAATTTTAGAGGGAAGCTGAAATGTGTTCTTACATGTTTATAACAATTCTTTTAAGTATCTCTTATATTGCTTTTGAATAGATGATAATGCAGCACAGCATGTTTGGTAGGAACATGAACTTTTTGGAATACACTATAAGCTTTTATTTTTGAGGAAAAAAAGGATTATGTAAGGACTATTTAGAAAAGCTGGACATGCACAAGTCCATGAGTCCAGATCTAATGCATCCAAGGGTGCTAAGGCTGATGTGATTTCAAAGCCATTGGCCATTATCTTTGAAAATTCATGGTAATCAGGGGAGGTCAGGATGATTGTAAAAAGGCAAATATAGTGCCCATATTTAAAAAAGAGAAGAAGGAAAACCCGGGGAACTACAGACTGGTCAGCCTCACTTCAGTCCCCAGCAAAATCATGGAGCAGGTCCTCAAGGAATCCATTTTGAAGCCCTTGGAGGAGAGGAAGGTGATCAGGAACAGTCAGCATGGATTCACCAAGGGAAAGTCATGCCTGACCAACCTGATTGCCTTCTATGATGAGATAACTGGCTCTGTGGATATGGGGAAAGCAGTGGGTGTGATATACTTGACTTCAGCAAAGCTTTTGATACGGTCTCCCACAGTATCCTTGCCAGCAAGTTAAAGAAGTATGGATTGGATGAGTGGACTATAAGGTGGATAGAAAGCTGGCTAGATTGTTGGGCTCAACAGGTAGTGATCAATGGCTCGATGTCTAGTTGGCAGCCAGTATCAAGCGGAGTGCCCCAGGGGTTGGTCCTGGGGCCGGTTTTGTTCAACATCTTTATTAATGATCTGGATGATGGAATTAATTGCACCCTCAGCAAGTTCGCAGATGACACTAAACTGGGGGGAGAGGTAGACACGCTGGAGGGTAGGGATAGAGTCCAGAGTGACCTAGACAAATTTGAGGATTGAGCCAAAAGAAATCTGATGAAGTTCAACAAGGACAAGTGCAGAGTCCTGCACTTAGGACGGAAGAATCCCATGTACTGCTACAGGCTGGGGATCGACTGGCTAAGCAGCAGTTCTACAGAAAAGGACCTAGGGGTCACAGTGGACAAGAAGCTGGCTATGAGTCAGCAGTGTTCCCTTGTTGCTGAGAAGGCCAACGGCATATTGGGCTGTATTAGTAGAAGCATTGCCATCAGATTGAGGGAAGTGATTATTCCCTTTTATTCAACACTGATGAGGCCAAACCTAGAGTATTTTGTCCAGTTTTTGTCCCCCCACTACAGAAGGAGAGAGTCCAGCGAAGGGCAATGAAAATTATTAGGGGGTTGGGGCACATGACTTACAAGGAGAGGCTGAGGGAACTGGGGTTATGTAGTCTGCAGAAGAGAAGAGTGAGGGGGGATTTGATAGCAGCCGTCAACTACCTGAAGGGGGGTTCCAAAGAGGATGGAGCTATGCTGTTCTCAGTGGTGGCAGATGACAGAACAAGAAGCAATGGTCTCAAGTTGCAGTGGGGGAACATCTAGGTTGGATATTAGGAAACATTATTTCACTAGGAGGGTGGTGAAGCACTGAAATGAGTTACCTTGGGAGGTGGTGGAATCTCCATCCTTAGAGGTTTTTAAGGCCTGGCTTGACAAAGCCCTGGCTGGGCTGATTTATTTGGTGTTGGTCCTGCTATGAGCAGGGGATTGGACTAGATGACCTCCTGAGGTCTCTTCCAACCCTAATATTCTATGATTCTATATACATTTAATGGATGACATGATAGGCCAGATCCTCCACTGATTTAAATTGGTGCAGCTTCTAAGAAGTTAATAAAGTTATATCAATTTAAAACACCTAAGGATTAGGCCTGTTATATTCATGACCTCTGGCATCTCATTAGAGGTTTGTTGCCCCTGTAAGAGGTCAATGTACAACAGTTTGCTACTTTAACTGGAGTGATCAAACAATTCAGTTGAAACACAACACTGGATTAGTTTTGATTAAGGAATAGAACAAATTTATTTATCTAGAAAGAGACACATTTTAAGTGATTATGAGTATAAGGCATTAAAGTCAGAAATGGTAATGAGAAATAAAGATAAAATTCTTTCTAGTAACCAACATTTAACAAACTAGACATGGTTCAAGATAATATTCTTACCACATATTCCCAGCAACATGGCTGACCAAATTCTTAAGTCCTCCAACGGTTTGGTTCCTTTGTCTTTTTGGGGAGAGACGGGTGAGAGAGAGAGAGAGAGAGAGTGAGTATACCTGTGGTGTTTTTGCCCTCACTTTTATAATCCAGTCACCCTTTGGAATGCATTTTCCTGTAATTACCCCTAGATAAAGTTCCTTGAAGCTGGGATGATGGAGTCGTGTGGTGAAATAAGTTCCTTGTTTTTGTTTTACAAAATGCAAATCCCTCTGTTACTGCTCCCCTTCCTTGCCAAAGAATGACCACTTGACAGGTGATTGCCAGTTGAGTTTGATGACACTTGGCTAGAGGTGTCTGCTTGTCCTTTATCTTTGAGAAACAGGTTTACTTGATCCCCAGATTTGTCTGGTAAACACATTTCATTATAATTTCAGTTTATGTTCATAACTTTACATATAATGCTGCTACATACATTTTACCATATTGTTGACCAGTGAGTTATTAGTTTTCAAATGATACCTCACAGGGCATATTTTGTACAAAGATTATTACCATAGTGTGTAGAGTGTGAATACAGGGGCCACACAGAGGCTCTCTATATCTCCTCCTGCTCTTTGTTTAAATTGTAATCTTTTTAAGGTAGAGACTGTGTCTTGCCAGGTGTTTATAAAGTGCCTCGTACAATGGGGACTACAATCTCAGGTGGGGCCTCTAGAGTCTATTGTCATAAAAATAATAATGATCTCTGTGGTATGTTTATATAATAAATAGCCAAAATAAATTAATATATGCTTATTGAAATAGAGAAATGTAGACATAGGGTATGTCTATACTATGTAATTAGGTCAATTTTATAGAAGTTGATGTTTAGAAATTGATTTTATACAGTCGATTGCGTATGTCCACACTAAGCGCATTAAGTCGGCAGAGTGCATCCTCACTATCGTGGCTAGTATCGACTTACGGAGCGGTGCACTGTGGGTAGCAATCCCACAGTTCCCACAATCTCCGTTGCCCATTGGAATTCTGGGTTAAGCTCCCAATGCCTGATGGGGCAAAAACATTGTTGCGGGTGGTTTGGGGTACATGTCGTCAGTTGCCCCTCCCTCCGTGAAAGCAACGGCAGACAATCGTTTTGTGCCAGACAACAGGGTGATTAGAAGAGCACAGCAAGGTGCGCTGTGCATCAGAGAGGCTTTGAAAACCAGTTTCATGACTGGCCAGGCTTCGGTGTGACAGTTGTGTGCGTTTCTCCTTGATGCAAACCCGCCCCCTTTGTTGATTTTAATTCCCTTAATTTAACCTTCCCCCCTTTGAAATAAAGTAACTATTGTTTTGAAAACATGCATTCTTTATTTATTAATTTTTAAAAAATGAGATAACGGACAAGGTAGCCCGGGTGGGGTGGGGGAGGAGGGAAGGACAAGGCCACAATGCTTATTGTAGCCACACTAAAAATCAAGCTGTTTGAATAACAGCCTTCTGTTGCTTGGGTCAGCCTCTTGAGTGGAGTGGCTGGGTGTCCAGAGCCTTCCCTCCCGCGTTCTTGGGCGTTTGGGTGAGGAGGCTATGGAACATGGGGAAGAGGGTAGGCGGTTATACAGTGGATGCAGTGGGGGTCTGTGCTCTTATTGGTTTTCCTGCAGCTCCAACAGATGCTTCATCATGTCCATTTGCTCCCCCATTAGCCTCAGCATCGCATCTTGCCTCTGCTCTTCGTGCTCACTTAATTTTTTCCTGGCCTCTGCTACTGAATGCCTCCATGCATTAAGCTGTGCCCTTATCAGTGCGGGAGGACTACATGAGCTCGGAAAAAATGTCATCGCGAGTGTGTTTTTTTCGCCTTTTAATCAGCAATAACCTCAGGGACAGAGATGATAGGGGGAGCGTAGAAACATTCTATGCTCTACGATTCTGGGGGGACTGCATGGTCACCTGTGCTGCTGAGTTCGCCACGCTGACCAAACAGGAAATGAAATTCAAAAGTTTCCAGGGCTTTTCCTGTGTACCTGGCTAGTGCATCAGAGTTCAAAGTGTTGTCCAGAGTGGTCACAATGGAGCACTCTGGGATAGCTCCCGGAGGCCAATAGCATCGATTTGCGTCCGCACTACCCCAAATTCGACCCAGCAAAGTCAATTTTAGTGCTATTCCCCTCACCGGGAGGAGTTGAGAAGTCAATTTTAAGAGCCCTTTAGGTCAACGGAATGGAGTTGGTTGTGTGGGCACATTCATTTTTAAATTGACCTAACACGGCTAAATTCGACCTAACCCCGTAATGTAGACCAGGCCATAGACACCCTAGGATAGGCCTAAAACCATTTGTCTTACTTTACTTCATAATAGTAAGCAATAAGGCAAATTGGAGAGTTCCATTTCAATGTCACACCCTGCGTTAGCATTGTAGCATATGTAATGTACATAGACCACTGCTTATATCTCTGAAATATCTAGACAGGAAGAGCTGCTGTATTAAGTCTGAATTGCGTTGTTTTCATGAACTGAACTCCAGAATCCCATTATTTTAATACAGGGTCTTCTTGTATGTGTTTGATATGGGGAGGCAAGTTTCACAGTGAAATATCTTATAGTGTAGGAGATATTTTCAGGGCTATCACAGTAATGGCCACCCCTTTAGACAACTACATTTTCAGGATAGTCATTATGATTTAATTTCCACCATAACATTTTTTATCATAACTGTTCACAGTGTTGATAAAACTAAAAGTCATGGAAAGTAGCGAGTTACAGCACTATCATTAAATCTTTAGACAGTTCAATAATAATAAAAATAAACAATGACATTAATGGTGGCATTCCATTATAAATACGGAGGGCCAAATTTAGCTCTCTTGAGGATGCAAACACATCAGTGGAAAATTTCATAGTAGTCTATATTAAAGGAACAACATCACTTACTTAGTCTGTCTACACTGTGCACCTTAACAACTGTGCAGCTGTGCCACTGCAGCTGCACCGTTGTAAGGTATGCAGTGTAGCAGCTCTTTGTCACAAGGAGAAAGCTCTCCTTATGACAAAATAAAACCACCCCCCAAGCGCTATCTACACCGGTGCTGCTCGTTGTTGAAACTTTTGTCATTCAGAAGGGTGTGTTTTTACACCCCTCAGTGACAAAAGTTTTAATTATGAAAGTGCAGTGTAGACATAGCCTTAGTATGCTGCCCTTACATCTGGAAGAACCATGTTAGCTGATCTGGATGTGACCAACATGTATTTTCCTTCACAGGCAAAATAAGATTATGTTTCAACCAGAAACTGGTCAAGGAAGAAGTACTAAGTCTGAAAAGAATTTAGTTATGGTGAATACAGTCAACATGACATGAGGTGAGTTACAGTATATTTCATACCCTTACCTCTCATATATATATATATCACCTGTGGATATCATGGCAGAATCTGGATCCACATAACTGCAACGTATCATTTTAAAAATAAACCTTTTAATTTACAGTTTCTTAAAAAGAATCAGTAACCACTTTTTGGCTTTGGGGTTGTCAAACAAATTAATCTGAAACATGTTCCTTTCAGAAGATACAATTTGCATTATACAAACATTGAATTTGAAGGTGTCTAACATGGCTGATATAGATTATTGCTCTGAATATGGGTGTTGCTGATGAAAAGGCTCACACTGATTTTTAATTATTAGCTCTATAGTGTGTCACAAATGACACAGAGCAGAAAATGGTGTAAACATCGTTGATGGGCATCGTTTCTTATGCTCATAAATCGATGATCGAGCATAGTACAGCTACGTTAATTCTGAACAGTGCAGATAAATATATATAATATTCCATGATTTGAGACTATTTTGTTGTGTTTACCATGGTTAGAATACTGTTTTTAAGTAGGATTTTAGAATAAGCCTTATGGGTCATGTACAATCTAAGAGTCTGATCCAAAGTCCATCGCAGTCAATGGAAAGACTCCAGCTGGGTTAAACGGCCTTTGGATCAGGTCATAAATGAATTTACGCCTTGCATAAATTGATATGATGCTGTATTAGATAAAGATTAATGCATTATAGTAAATCTTTTATTTAAACAATAAAACATGACTAGGTTTGAGTTATGGTATAATAAGGCACATTATGTGCCTTGTTAGGGATGAGGCCATAGGCTGAATGCCACTAAATGCATAAGGTGTGAATTATTACACTATAACTGTATTCTGATTGAAATTTTACAATTGACCATATACTAATATTGTTAAATAACAAAGAGGTCAGAAATATTTCCCTGACTTTACATTAGCCTTACATGTTTTATTTTATATCCTTGATGTGGTGTTAGGGGCTAAGGGCTAAGCCTGAGACATCAATCTCAGCAAAAACAACAAGGAGTTTGGTGGCACCTTAAAGACTAACAGATTTATTTGGGCATAAGCTTTTGTGAGTAAAAACCTCACTTCTTCGGATGCATAGAGTGAAAGCTACAGATGCAGGCATTAAGTTGGTATTATTATGTAGAGCCAGTTGGAACTGGACAGAGAATAAAGCAGAGCGCTTGCAAGCACCTTAACCACTGAGTATTCACAGAACACTCCATACTTGTTATGGCTGGTTGTTTGTTTTTTATGAGGAATCCCCAATAAGCTGCTTACAAGATTCATTGTGGGAGAAGCAGTGGTCTCTTACTGGAGTGTTTTCAGGATGGGTGTATGACCTGCTGAAGGACCGGGGCAGCCCTCTCCTGCCATCAGGGATCTCTAGAGCAGTGGTTCCCAAACTGGGGTTCGTGAACCCTTGGGGGTTCATGAAATGTTACAGGGGATTCTCGGGAAAAAATTCCCTAATAGCGGACAGAACTGTCCATAGGGACCCTGAACAGCACAGGCCAGCAGCCAGGAGCTTTGGGGACTTCCAAGAGCTAAGCAGATCAAAGCAAGCATATTTATCACGCTGAGGAGATTTAAACTTCAAGACTCCTTTTACGAAATAGAAAGGGGGGTGGATATTTTTTGCTGTTTTTAAAATTAAATAGGCTGCTACTGTTGTTTTTAAATTATTATGAAGAACAAGTTTAAGCTTTGTTGTAACGTGCATTGTTTGCCTGGACTGCTCAAGACCTGAATGCTTGTGTAGGAGGAACTCTTTGAGTTGGCTTCTTAAATACCTTCATGCTGTTTCACATCGGATACTCCTTTATGAAACACAGGAGCCATAGGCGCCAGTATGGGGGGGCGATGAGGGTCATGTGCCGCCCCCCACGTCAGTGTGCCTCCCCGTGGGTCCCTGCCCTTTTTTTCCGATGGCCCCCGTGGACCCCCCACTTTTCTGGCAGTGCTCCCCCAGGATCTGGGGTGCGTGGGGGCTTTGCCCCCGCACCTCTTTTTTCTACTGGCACCTCTGATAGGAGCCTTGTCTTATAACAGGCTTAATCAAAAGTGATACAAGCTACAGAAGTGAGATCTTGGAAGAGTGTTGCCATTTTCATAATGTAATAAAATACTGTAATGATAAATAATAATTAATAAATAGCATGTAATAAGCATGTCATAAAAACAAATTTCATATGTCCAAGATCAATGCTTTTATAATTTACGCTGAGGTAAGGGAGAAAATCCATGGAAATATTCATTTTTAGGAGGGGGTTCACGAGACTTGACATTTTAGTGAAAGGGGTTCAAGGGTTGTTAAAGTTTGGGAATCACGGCTCTAGAGTAGTCTTTATTTTTCTAGTGGCCGTGGGACTGCAGGGAGCATCCTGGAGAATGGCAGCAGTGCTGTTGGAACAAACTAATTGTCTTCTCTCACTTGATAAGGACTTGTGAGGAAAGCCCACAAAGCTCCAGTAGCAGAACTACTTCAGGAGCAGCCAGATGACACTTTCTTCAGCAAAGATCTCACTGCAAATAGTGACTAGTTTAAGCAAATTAGTCACAAACAACTCTCACCAATTTATTAATTAAAAGTGCTAAGATTGTACCAAATATCGAGAAACAACAGATATCAACCAGTCCTAACCCTTGGAAATTGGCTGGTGAATTTAGATGCCAATTTCATGCCAACAAAACTTTAGATTCAGAAGGGCCTCAAGTTGATTCATAAATGCATAGATCATCACAGAGTCATAATACAGCTTCATATAAATAATTGATTGTAGGAGCGTGTTCATTTTCTTGGCTGTATCTATTTAGACATCATTTGTCTTGTCTGTGTGGAAGGTATTTTTCATAGCAAGCATAGGGATGTAGAAGGGGATACTGTATCCACTGAGTAGACTTTATCTACTTAACTAAGATTTTAAAAAAAGATTTTAAGGGTGACATCAACATCCACTAAAACATTTTATTTCCAATTAGTACCTTAAAGCGCGTGCAGTGTGACAATGCTAGAATCTGTCTCTCAGTATCTCCTCTGTCTTGCAAAAAAACAAACAAAAAACAAACACCAGCCCTCCCTGTAACAAACATGAATGGACTTTGGCTCTTGAAATACCTGAAAATCAATTTGAGAAATGGTCCTTGTTTAGATGCTGATGAGATGCTTTCTGGAAAACTCAACTTTGTTACAGGCAAAGATTTACCTTCAGCTTTGACATGTTAATTGAAAATAAGCTGACTTTCAATGCTTACTTGAACTGTGAAAAAATCAGCAAGATTATAGGTGACTTGCTAAGACTGCTTGAACACTAACTGATATTAAGGGGATATTTTCAGACAGGGCCTCAATTTGAGTGCAAGGTGTGCAAGATTTTTGTGCATTGCTATTTCAGCACTCAAAGGATAATATCTACTGTGACAAAGTTCCTCCTCTATCTTGGTGGGTCCTGCGCTTATTGGCGGATTTTCTTGCCTCAGAGATTCACCATGTGGGTTGGGGAAGAGCCCAGAGACCTTCCCCTCTGGAAGAACCCACAGTCTAGGTCAATTGGGAGGTTTGGGGGGAACCCGGGCCCGCCCTCTACTCCGGGTTCCAGCCCAGGGCCCTGTGGACTGCAGCTGTCTATACTGCCTCCTGTAACAGCTGCATGACAGCTACAACTCCCTGGGCTACTTCCCCATGGCCTCCTCCAAACACCTTCCTTATTCTCACCACAGGACCTTCCTCCTGGTGTCTGATAACGTTTGTGCTTCTCAGTCCTCCAGCAGCACACTCTCTGACTCTCAGCTCCTTGCGCCTCTTGCTCCCGGCTCTTCCCACTCACACTACAAACTGAAGTGAGCTCCTTTTAAAACCCAGGTGTCCTGATTAGCCTGCCTGCCTTAACTGGTTCTAGCAGGTTCCTGATTACTCTAGTGCAGCCCCTTCTCTGGTCACTCAGGGAACAGAAAACTACTCATCCAGTGACCAGTATATTTGCCCTCTACCAGACTCCTGTACCCCACTGGTCTGTGTCTGTCACATATCCCTTCCCCATGCTCAACGCCAAGGGGTTGGGCAGCTTGGGACGCCAGACAGTGCACACGTGACAAGCCATCGGCGTTGCCATGATGGCTCCCTGCTCTGTGTTGCACACGGAACTGGAAAGGTTGGAGGGATAAGAACCATCTGGTCACCCTTGTGTTCTTCTCCTTGTTCCGCTGCATCCATTGAAGAGGGGCATGGTTGGTCATGAGGACAAATCTGTGCCCGAGCAGGTAGTAGCGCAATGTTTCCATGGCTCATTTTACAGCGAGGCATTCTCTCTCCACCACTGCATATTTTTGTTCCCTTGGAAGGAGTTTCCGACTGAGGTATAGAATTGGGTGTTCCTCCTCCCCGACCATCTGTGATGGAACGGCCCCCAACCCTACTTCTGATGAATCCATCTGCAGGATAAACTCCTTGGTGAAATCAGGGGCTATCAGTACGGGGTTACTGCAGAGAGCAGTCCGTAAGTCTGTGAATGCTTCCTCTGCTGTGTCAGACCATCTCACCAGATCAGGTCCACGGGGTTTCACTAGGTCTGTCAGGGGGCTTGCCCTTGTGGCAAAGTGGGGGATAAATCGTCGATAATACCCCACCACAGCTAGGAACACCCGGACTTGTTTCTTGCGACTTGGTTGGGGCCAATTTTGGATGGCCTCTAACTTGTTCACTTGGGGTTTTACCAAACCTTTTCCCACGATGTAGCCAAGATATTTGGCCTCTGTAAACCCTACAGCGCACTTGGCAGGGTTTGCTGTAAGGCCAGCTTGCCTAAGGTATCGAGGACGGCCTCTACCTTCTTCAGGTAGAGGCCGTCTCCATGGAGCGGCGAACAGCAGAGGCTAACAGAGGGAGTTTGCCTGGGAGTTCGCTTGGGGAGAGCTCACTGAGGCTTTCATCTGCAGGTTTCTCTGAGTAGTTCCTGCAACAGTTGAGGAAGCTCTTAAGAGGACGGTGATATGGAAGGTGAGCGATCAGCTGTTGTAACCTGCACAGGTTGTGCCATGTTTGTCTTTCTTCCACAGGACAGAAGCGACTTTGTCTGTACAAAGTGCAAGCTGGTCTCCATATTGGAAGAGAAGGTTCGAGGGCTGGAGAAA